>NW_009647763.1:2258215-2290027 GCF_000708025.1 Charadrius vociferus | reverse complement strand
TGCCCCTCTCCTCCTCCTCCTGTTACCTGTATTAGCTCCTTACTGTGGGACTGTTGTAGGTGACCCTGCTCTGGCGGGGGGGTTGGACTAGATGATCTCCAGAGGTCCCTTCCAACCCTGACCATTCTGTGATTCTGTGACTGCCCATACAGAATGCTTAAACAATATCCACATGAGGAATTTGAAGCTACTGCTCCAAAAGTTATTACTAGTGCATTTTGGGGACTCCTTCTAACATTATATGATTTATTAGATGGTCCACTAGACTGGAAGCCCGGACGCTGTCCCTTTATTGTATGACATTTAGGCAAGCCATTTTATCATTTCTCTGCGTTAATTTCACCATTTTGACAAAAGACTTTGAGTTCTCAGAACAAAAAGTATTATAAGATAGCTAAGTTCCTTCGGGGCGCTTACCAGTTTACAGCTAAGTACGTAACAGAATAATTAAAACAGTGGCTGTCATATTCTGCTTTTGTCATGTCCCTTGTTTTCAATAACTATATTAGATTAGAAATGTGTGGATTTTTTCTCTTCATTTAAAAGCGTATTAGAGTAAACATTGATATTTTAGGTGTGGAAATCCCTTTTTTCCTTAACTACATATACAAGGGCTCTCTGTTTCCAGGTTAAGAATCTCCATTGTCTGAAGGGAAGAAAAATTAATTTTGGCCTCAGTGGATAGGCCAATCCTATCGTGACTGGTGTTATCTTTGTAACACGTCCCAGCTCAGCACAAGAGACAGTCACTTATGACTGGTTTAGGTCAGCTAGAGCCTCCTCCAAGCTTGTTTCACTGCCTTATGCCGTGAGCAAGGAACGGATAAGCAAAGACGCAGCGTACTGGCAACCCAGACCACCCCAGCTTTTGCTGGAATTTATGATATTAGCAAGAACTTTGATGAAATGTCTCCTATTCTAATGAAACTTTGTTTGGGTTTTCTGAGGAGAGTTTCGGTTATTACTCCAACAGTAGAAGGAAAAAAGTGAAGATTATACCAGTCATGATTTGACACTTGAAGCAGATGTACTCCAAAGGAGGAGCAGCACACATTAAGTGCTCTCCTATAATTTCTGATATCCATGGTGGCTGTCACCCACTAGCTGAAGCTCATAAAAATTTATCAGCACTTGACAATGCACTTGGAAAGACTGAATTCTCTGGAAATATGCTTCACTGAGGAAACACAGGAAAGTTGGATTGCTTACAATGAAGTGATTGAAATGACTGCCAAGAAAAATGCATGCAGGTTTCATTATAACTATTAATCTAATAGGTTCACATTGTACTCTCTATTTAAATCAGAAACATATCTACAATTTCCCACACTTACACTACTATTAGCTTTAGGTGAAGAAAGAAAAAAACAGATGAGGCATCAGGCTGGGGACTGCAAGCACTGTGTGTAACCTAGAAGCAACCATGGTCATTTTTTTCAATGCAAAATAGAAATGGAAACAAACAAAACCTTCCATATCTCTCCAGCCAATTTGCTTTCCATACAACAGGCTGCACTCCGTGTCCATTCCAAACACTGCTGCACGCAGGCAGCCAGCCAGTGGATTTCCATCCCCGTTACCCTTGTCTTCCCACTCTTTGCCTGGTTTTCTCTCTACAGAACTAAAGGAAAGACTGGAGCTGGAAACCTGGTGCCAGATATCAAGTTCAGTTCCAGCCCATCTCTGGTGTGATTGTTTGAAACACAAGAAAATAGGAAAACATGCACACCAGTGTGCCCAGAATTATAGTCATGGGCTACTCTATTACAAACATCCTTTTGTCTATCATCTAGACTGCTCCATAGAATATCTATACCTTAGGCCATGCCTATGGTACATATAGCCGGCTAGCAAAACTGTCCTACACCCTGCAAGAAACTTGAGTCCTTTCATAAAAAGGTAAGGCACATAAATGTAGTGTGCCACAAAGACAGAGATCAAGGTTCTTGCCAATATCTACTAGCAAGGGATTTTTCAAGTAAAATTTCTACAAGACGCTAGGAAGCAAGTGATATTCCATGCTACAGGAAAAGGTTAAAAAAATACTACTTAGGTGGTCAGTCTCAGCCATAGGAAAATATCTTCCTGACCCCAAATCTGATCACTGGTTTAATCCTGATTGTATGAGCAATATATACCAATCAGACGTGTGAATTTAACACCACTAAAAATACAGCATGCATCTCTGCCTAGCTGTCTCCGTTGCCCAGAGGAAGGTGAAAAAAGAGCTCACATTATGGATCAAAGAAGGAAAAATTCTTTCTAGCCCCCAAAAGTAGTCATTGGAAGCCCTGAAGCATGGGATTAGTATAATATAAATACAGTATATACAATATATATTACACCACCTTTTAAATTCAAGCCTCCATTAACTATCTTGTCACAGATATTAAGGAAATTAAAGACTTAGCAAGTGTATTCAGTCACAGAATATTATCAATGCATTCCTGGAAAGAACTTCAGAAGCATGAGCACTGAAATTCTGCTCTACAAAATAGCGCTGCATCTTATGCTTTTAACCCGACATACCAAAGTACAGAAGATTGCTTCATAAACCTATCATCTTCTCCAAGTTATTCATTAAGTTTCTGGTTTCGAGGAGGTGTTAAGTCACAGAAAAATCTGGCTAATAGAAGGATACTATTTTCCAGAAATATGACGTTTTTTTCACTATTGGAGATTTTAACTGGGGGTGCTGAGAGGTCCCTGGTATGCAGTACTGGTTCTTTAGTGTCAAAAGCATCTTTGCAAATCAGATTATCTGCATTAAAATGTTTTTGGCAATCTGTGTTTTAATAAAGTCACGAGTCCCAACTCTTTTAGCACCCAGAAAATTCAGTACCCAGGATTACCTGGTGGTGCCATTTTCTGTGGTTTCCCAGTTTCTGACAAGCGCAGTGGTGAGGACAGGAGCAACTAGAGTCAGCCTAGATAAGATACTGCCAGCAGGAGTCCAACTGGTGTGTTGCAAACACGTCTTGTAACGGCCATGAATGTACAACCTCTCTGCCTGTGAAGGCAGGTTAAGGTTTTGATTACAAGTTATCAGGGTTAAGACTGAGACCCATTTACCAGTCAGATCATCTCTTGGCTTACCCCAACCAAGGATGAGACTTGCTATCATTCCTTGGCTTATGGTCACCCTGGTCCAATAGTTAAGGGTTTCCAGCAGGGAACCAGGCTCTGGCAGTCTGCAAGACTCCACTAGATCTATTAATCACCCTGATTTTCGGTTGACCTTTAGGCCATTTTTAATAACAGAGGCAGAGGTCTAGTTATTGAGACTTTTATTCCCAAAGGAGTCGTATTTTCTTAATATACTGGTTTAATTTATGTAAGCTGCCCAGGTGCCAACATGATGGGCAGTATAGCAGATCTGAAAGAACCAATTAAGGAACCACGAGTAATTGACTGGCTTTGGTTAAATCATGATAAAAAAGCACCTGACACAATAACAGACAATTCTATAGCAGCAAGCAACTCAGAATCTCTTTTATCAGACTTGCTTATCACACACAGTTCAGCATCTAGTTTGAAAGGCTTTATATACAAGACTAACTAAAAACAATATTTAACAGAGAGTTATTTTCTATGTCACTGTAAATCATTGTTTAGCATTATGCACTGAAACAGTGGAGTTGTTTTGAGTCAGTTATTTTCTGCTGTTTGGATTTCTACAGTAAAGAATAGATGGAAGAGAACAAAGAGGCCATCTGACAAATATGACAGCCCAAATATTATAGCCAGGAAGGAAAGAAGGACGGAAGACAGAAAGGGAAAGAAATGGCAGAGCTGCGCCAATAGTTGAGGGGTTTTTGTAGGCTATATCACAAGGTAATTGGCTGTGATGTGAATTATGCTTCCCAAGCCAAATGTGAGAGTGCTTAACAGATGCAGAGGTCAATTATCTCTTAGTAGAGCCTGCTACAGAGAAAGAGGCTATTGCAATTAGAATACACTATTAAAAATGGTTAGCCATTTTAGTATTTTAAATCACTACCCTTCTCAAAAAGCTGTGCATAGTAATTCCTGTCATCGTATGCCTCACGGAATATTCTGTCCTTGGAAGAAAAAAATCACTAAAAATATTTTTCCTCTGAGTTTCTTCTGCTATGAGCCTTGGAACTCTGAGGTTACGCAAATAAAGAAACTGAAGCTTTATTTCTAAGTACCATATATTGCGCACTTCTAAGTACTGCGTATGTTTACCTTGTCAATAAAGGGAAATTTAGAGATAAACAGTACCTAGGGGAAAAGGGTTGTAATTTGCAAATGTGATTCCAGTTCTCAGTGTTGTCAGTCTGTTACAGTGTTGCATATTACAGGGCAGACAAACCCAAACCAGGACTCTGTTTTACTTCTTCTCACATTTAATATGACTGGACTTTGAAATCATTTGTCCTCTTGTATCTCGTTGAGGAACTCTATCATTTTTGTAGCTCTTATTAACAAAGTTAGATCTTTTTGCTATAAACTTTTAAATATGAACTCTCTTCAGATTCATATCAGGTTTCATTCTGGACAGAAGTACGGTAAGCGCTGCCCAAAAATACTGGCAAAAACTGTTCCAAAAGATATGTGATGTAAATCAGATGTACTTTTCTTATAATAGTGAATTTACTTAAAGCAACAGATAGTTTTTAAGATGTTTGATCCCAAACTCTCCACAAAGAACCTTTGTACAGAAACATTCATGCCGTACTATAGTGAGTGAAAAACAAGGTGGGGCTCTGCCACCAAATAAAAATATGATATAAAGCACTGGAAGTGTTGTTTCACATAAATAAAATGTATCATCTCAGCACTCCACCTAGTAATTGGCTTTCACTTACAGTTGCACAATAAAAGTAAGAGCTCTGGTAAAAGAAAGAAATACAATGAGCAACACAATAAGCAAAGAGCCCGTTTCCCAGCTGACACCAATAAACCACAAATTTTTGTTTACAATGAAGATTTTCAGCAAGACTAAATATGGGATTTATTTAGCTATCACTTGAGAAATCTCTTTGTTTGAGAGCTGCTAGTAGAAACAGGAAGTGAATATTCAAAATCACTAATACAAACCTGAAAATACATTCTCTTCAATGAGGAGAAATCTACCACGCAAATAAACCCTTCTTCATTTTCTAAGTAAAATCAGTTGAGAGGCAGCAAGTTCTCTGAAAAGGGCTCTGGTTTACTTTTTGCAAAATATAAAATACGCTGAACGGTGTACTTCTAGTTCAACATTATTATTTTGTGTACATTTTTTATTTGTTTTCTTTGCTATGTTTCTCTTCTGAGAGATTAGTTTCACTGATCTTTAAGGATTTTCACAACAGCAAAATCCCCTATTTTACACACAATTTCAAAATGGTAGCTTTGAGTTTAAATATTCTGCAGCCCACCTCGATTTAGTGTGTTGGATACACACTTGCCAGAGTATTTCAGCATGCACAAAGATTCTTACAAGCACAATTACCTCCAATCTATGTATGACAAACACTTTGTTCCTTAGCAAAACTGTTGATCTTAACAGTTTGAAAAATTTACTTTGAAAGACACTTTTTGCCCTCACTTGTTTTTTGGGGGGATTTTTTTGCCTTTCTAGAAAGCCAGCATCATTTTGAAGATTTTTCAGTTCTATTCTAAGGTTGAGGTAGAATCATACTACCAGAAATAATGTCCTAAACCTAAATTTGTGGTGGAATTTCAGACTCTGAACCTGTTCCATAAAATCCTCCTATTCAGGCATTTATACTTAGAATATATATACTGATTGGTTGGTTGGTTGCTTGTATAATTATCTAGGCCTTTGTGATCATTTAATGTCTCAGAATTTTATATAGTTTCCCATGAGCATTGAGCCAGGACTTATAAACAGAGAAAAACATATAAATGAACTAAAAAACACCACACGTTGGTCCAGCTTCCTGGATCAACGTCCCAGCCACTCCCTGGAACATCAGGTAACTAACTAGAGTAGAATCCCTTTAAACTTCTGAGAAGATTTAGCAGACTGGATTTTTTTCTGGTTCAGACAGCTGTAGAAGAACCATTTTCTGCTTTAATTGTTGGTGTCATTGGCTGCTTTACACACGACCACTTCTCCTGAAACCTAGCAGAGAGGTGAAAGGGGTCACAACATTTTTCCCTGTGTTGCTCAATGGTTGTTCAGGACTAACATTTTAATAATTGTTATCTCTGAGAACAATGCAAAACACCAGATTTTTTTCTTCAATTCACCTTCTGCATTTTTAATTTGCCTTGTAGAACACATCTGAAAATGACCCAGGCAGGACTCAAGGATATTATCCCGTCCTACAGTGGCTGCGTTTATCCCAGTAGCAGAGATAATGCAAACAATCTTACTCACAGTTTTCTCCCCCAGTTTCAAGAAGAGGTTAAATTTGTCAGTGCCTCGCATGGCTCACAACAGTCTTGTTGGGCACTAACAACACTGACTGCAAGTATTTGGATGAAAACAGCAAAGGATAAAGATACCTCCTGGAGGGGCAAATTATTCTGTTGAAGGGACAGAAGGACCCTTAAAATTCCTTAAAATCAAAAAGTCATCCCTTTGCAAGAAGAATACATTGGATATACATAGGCTTATGGCAAGTACAAGGATATACATAAAGTTAAGAGATCCAAAACTTACTCTATTTAAAAATTTCCTTCTATCCACAGCTGGCTGTGTAAGCCAAACTTTCATGATTCCTTGGCTTATCATTGCAATCCTTTGTAGCATGACACAATATGAGAGAGTCTTCTCCTACCAAAAGGCTATACACATTTCAGAAGCAGCAATCCACTTGCTCAGCATCACAGACCACAGAGAATACACAGCTCGCTCTGCTCTCGCTCTGTGCCGAAAACAGTCAAATCCAACGTTCCAGAAACCTTCGCCGAATGGTCCGCCTCACCCTGCATGACTCTCCCTGTTCACAGCCCTGCCCTTTTTATTCCAGAGCAAAGCAACTGTTAACCTTGAGAGAGAAACACACTTCTTGAAGACAGGGAACTAGTACATGAAGCTGAGGTTCATGCCTAGGAGAGATTAAGTTACAGTAAAATCTCAGTTGTTTCAGCGCAAACAGCAAAACAGACTTTTTTAATTACCTTTCCATCTGTGTACACCAGGGTCTGTGTCCCACTGATTTTGCAAAGAATCAGGGGACAAGACAAAGAGAAAATATACATTCATATATATTCTTCCCAGTCTGGGAAGTCATTAGGACACTCTGGAACACTCCCTCAGAGCCTCAGGGCACGTGGGTGGAGATTTAGTAACACTGAACACTCTCAGTCTAATAATTGTCCTCAAGAGGTTTTTCTTATAACTGAAGTTGTACCATGTTATTAGTTATTTGGTTTGTCTGTTTGGGGAGGGCACAGAAGATGCTTTTTTTGAAGTGTTAGTTGACCACATAGTGTACAATGAAAGCAGTAGAGTTTGCTAATTTGAAATGAGTCCTAAAGACTTTAATATTCCTTGCACTATAGCAACGCAGAAAGTCATTCCTATTTAATTAGTTAGGCCAAAGTATTTGCAAAACAATTAAGAATGTAATTTAATTTTGGTGTTTGGTAAACATCCAGGGATTCATTCATTCTGAACTTACGACCTACATGTTGAGTTTACTTTGCAAAGTATCGTTAAACCAGTCAGTTAGAACTCACAATTAAAATGCATGACATGGCAAGCCTAATAAGTATATATTACAAATTAGAAATATGTGTTAGAAATTTATTTTTTAAAACATCTTGATAGCTTAAAAAATGAACCATGTGGTCAAATCAAAATGGTGTCAGTAAGGAAGTCCCTTTGAAACATCTCCATGAAGCCTGAGGCATTGAGCTCTTTAAGAAATTATTTCCCATGTTGCCTCCTCATTCACGTGGAAAGACTAATTCAGTGTACAGGTTCCAGCACGGCATTGTGCCTACACAAGCAGCCCCTACCAGCAGTCCCCATCAGGGCAGACATAGGCAGGTGTAGTATCGCTATGTGCTACAGTCAGCCTGTTTCTGTGAAGAGGCAAGAAGAAAATTCAGATGGCAATTGGCAACTTAGCCTAGACACCCAGGCGCAAGCAGCAGTTCACCAGCCATATCAGAACTATTATGCGTCATGCCAACATTATTATACACAGAAAAGCTATGTAAAAGGACATTATTAAGACTCCACATTCATTCTTCCAGGGGTTAGGAAATGCCAGAATTAAGATTGCCTATGCAACCTTTAGTCTCCTTTTCTGCATATGTAGTATGATTGTCTTTACTCACGTGTTCATATACTTTCCTCCCCATGGGACTGCCCCTGGCACAGGCTTTGAATGGGTGATTATTCAAAGTTTCATTTCATCTTCCTCATTGGTTATTTGAACTTATTTAAGACCTATCAAAACCTGCAGTGATTATAAAATTATTCATCTCTTCTAACTCCTCATTATCTTACTCACATTGTCATGTCTTAATGCTTCTCAAGCACTGATCTTTACAATGTCCTGAAGGGCAGAACGAGTATTAAAAGTCTATCTTACAGCAGAGGAAAAAAGAGAGTAAGACCAAAATTGTCAAAATTGTCCATTACTTTTTTGTGCCCAACATGAAACATCAAAACATCATGTACTTTACAGTACTTTATACACTCAAATTATAGTTCCACTGAACTCTAGATGCAACTGTGAGCACTGAGCAAGAGACCTCTTCTCTGCCTGCAGTTCCCAACCTTGTTCGCTCTTCCCCTTCCACCTTCTGCAGTCAATAGGACAGATCACAAAAAGAAGAGGACCACTCCAAGTACAGTAAAAACTGCAGAATCTTACTCTCAGCTCCCCTTCTGCACCCTCAGCAGTGAGGTCAGACACTTTACAGACAGACCAAGTATGAATATTAAAATCCAAATTATGCTAAAGACTGGGATCAAAGTTACACTTTAAAAACAAAATAAAGTTTCGGCAGGCTATCAAGGTTAAATCAATCTTGATACTAATAATCATACAAGGGTCGTATATGACCTCAGCACCAGGGTAGCCTCCTGCAAAATGTCAAGACCGTCATCCAAAGCATAGAGGGTGTGGAGCTGCTGAGCAAAGACGTGTAAGAATTTTTACAAAATGGCTGAAACTATGTTGTTTTCCCAGTTTATAAACAGATAAAATATTTTTACTCATAAAGGTCTCATAATAATCTTCCCTGAAGCACACACTGAAAGCAGCTGTCTGGATGGTTAATTTCAATAAAAAGGTACCTGAAACCATGAGCTTATAAAGACAAGTCCTGAAAAGCAGTACCTGTAAGACTCCAACAGATACAGAGAAAGAGTAGCTCAGGCCTTTAAAGATACGTAAGCACCTGGCTGCAGTGGGAGTAATGCCCCTAACTCTGCTTGAGGGTCTGGTCCCCTGTGGTCAGGCATCCTGCGATGCTGCGCTGCATCTCCTCTTGCAGATGTCAGCATGCGCCCGTCCTGCCCACGCTTGGATCCCCACAGTTCGAGCCCTGAGATTTCCCTGAGCAGAAACTGCCAGCCATCGAACACATATCAAATTCAAGCTTGTTTTCTGTGATATAGCCAGACATCCACAAGGGACAAGGCTGAAACCACCAAACCCATTTTACATGTGACCTGAGCCAGAATCCAGCTCTCCAGAGGCAAAAGGCTAGTAAATTAACCTACTGTGTCACCTAACCCTTCACTATTGATTAGTAATTATTCTTTTCAAATGAAACAAGGACGTAGGGCATAAGGTCATCTACAGTATATCCTGAGAAAAGCCAACGTGTCCCTACATCCTTCCATCAATCACTGTTGAACACCAACTTGAAAGAAAAAAAGTCCTCGTTGAAATACAATTAAAAAAGTAATTTAACTCAGTCTTCATAAACCTGGAAGAGCTCACAGATGTGAGCTAGTTCTGAGGTGGGCCTGACAGGCTCACTGATGGTCAATATCTCTCCAATTTGTTGAAGCCATTGGATAATTTGATACAGGAAGTGGTCAATGAATAACTAAAACAACCGGGGACCAGTAGATATCAGTGATACTAGGTTACAACTTGAAATTCTTCCATACTGGCTACTTTTGGCCATACTGGCCTCTCTCCTCCCTTTGATATTTCATTGTTTCTCTTCGCTTTGTATCTTTTCCTACAGCTAATTAATTGTTAATTAATTGATTGAAAAACATGCTGCTCATACAAATGCACTGACTGAATAATTTTATTACCCCAAAAACCCACTTTGCCTTCTTCTGAACTATGAATTTTGCAGGTAAAATAACCATTCAGAAGAGAAATATCCTTTAAGGACATAGCACTTATAAACTTTGAGTGAACCTATATCCTGTCCCCTATGATAACCCATTCCATATTCTCCAGAAGATTGACCAAGCCTGTATAACTAGTAAATTGAACAGGTGGAACCATGCTTTCAGATCTGAATTTCCAGAAATTCCTACCGAATCTCAATCTAAACTATGTTCCACATTTTGAAGATGAGACTTGCAGTGGGCTGGATTTAATCCGAGATCCCAGGTCACAGCTGCACTTTAAGACACTAGAAATTTGTTTTCATTTCAACCTATCATAAATCCAAGTTTTTGTGCAGTAGCATAAAGGAAGTACAGGTACAAATCCCAAGCAGACAGAAACATCTTAATCTTTAGGACATTCTTCCCACAACACAGTTGATTGCTGGGTTCCACGAAGAATTAGTGTTATTGCTTTATTTCAAGAAAATAACAAGGGAGTTATTTGTGAGTGATCACACAGTTTCCCCAATGTATTGAAGGGTGCTTCTTCAGTTCATGCTAAAATATATGACTAGTTTACAATTTCTTTTTTGATTTCAGAGGACACATGACAATCTCATACCTAAGTTATATGATTGCATATGTAGCATGGAAACTGCAGTACACAGTGTTCTCAATCCATTATTGCCATAAGTACACAGTAGCAATTACAGCACACAGAGTCAAATGTGTATTTGGATTATATCCTGTCAGTCAGTATATTTCTAAGGTAGTGAAACCTGTTCTCCGTTTCATGGTGGTTTTGTGATTCTAATATCTTAAACATCTTACATATGTATGAAGTCTATTTTATCGGAATTCATGCTTGACATATAAAAAAATAGAGGAATCTAAATCTCTGCATTTTGCCTAAAGCCACAATATAAAGACATTTTAGAGTTAAGGTTATCATACCACTCAGTTTGGTGGAGTTTTTGCATTTTTGACTTTTTGCTACGGTAGAAATCTCAAAACAGGTATTAACCTTATATACTATATACATTGGATCCAATTCTCTGATCCAACTTGGCCTGCTGCTAGCAAAACATTTACCTAAAAAGCAAGCCAAGAACTGACCTAAAAGGAAAGACTGGCCTGAAGTGCAGCCAGTTTCCTATCTTACGTGGAAGAAGAGAGAAGTGTATCACTCCTGAGGGTGAAAGCAGAGAGCAAAGCCACCCAGCACAGCAGTCTGCTTGACTCAAGCCCGAACTCTGCTTGATTCAAAACCCTTGTCTGTCTTTCAATGTGTTCCTTGTTTAGCTTTATATCACTTTCAATATGTATGATTCTCTCTAATCCCAACTATTATAATTTTTATTCTAGTGCACTCTAAGTAAGAAAGATCCGTGTCATTGCACCTTTCTCTAGATATCCCAATACTATGTTCCATAACTCCTGTGTAGCATTTCTAAGATCTTTTGTCTATACACGACATCTCTTGTCTATACACATTGACCGTCCTCCTAATCAACTGATTCAGCCACATACTACCTTTTTTTTATATTTATCCTTTCAGCAGCTGCTTCTCTGTTGCTGCAAATATAAGGTATTTCTTTTCTCAAGGCTCTTCATTGCCATCCTTGGTTCTGAAACCTTCTCCCAAGGTTCCCCTCAAGTTTGGAAGGGGTCTTCATAAACACCCAGAAAGACTGCTGTCATACCAGCTCATCCTAAAAAATTTCTTTGTCCTACAAAAAGATTCTGAGGAGTTAGTTTGCTGCCATGCTGAAACTATAATTCACAACAATATAGTATGATTCCTTTCTTGTTTTCTTTTACCTCATCTTTCTGGATAAGCCTGTTGTCTTTTTTTTTCATTTAGACCGTGCACTGCCCAGTGTGTCTGGCTCTGACCTGCAACTCCTATGGCATATATCAATACATATAACATAAAACTATATTGGCAACTTTTCCACCCCATCTCTGAGGCTGATTCAAATGTATCACAAAGCATACTTGTCTTCTCTTCTTTCCACAATCACATATTAATGTATCACATCTTTCAGAGTCTGACCAAGGTAATATAAAATTAAACCATGCTTCCCTCCCAGTTTTCCCATTTTTAGGGTTTAATAGCCTGTGTGCTTTCCTTCAATAATATTTTTCTGAGCAATGTCAACTTTATCATATAATTTCTTATGGAAAATACTAAGCCAAGAGTTTTGATGTCCTGAAGCTAAACTTTCAAATGCTTTCCCAGCTTGGTGTGTGACCTCCTTCCTCTGGCATTTGTTCAACATATGTTGGAAAGATACTTTCAGTTTCTTTCTCATTGAAGTTGGAGCAATCCTAACAGTCTTCTCAGTCCAAAACCTTTGTGGACTTTTATCATTACCACAATATCCCCGTCAAAGATAAAGCGTTGATTAGTGCTTCCCCTGTTAAGTTGTGAAGATTTCTGGTTTTCCTGGTGGTAACATCTGCAGTGAGCTACACATTTCCAGTATTTTCTAACAGGAGGGAAAAATTTAGGCAGGGAGATGTACGTTAGAAGAGACTGAGAGTCAGTTTCTTCAGATATTCCTCCTAACATTTTAAATAGTTCTCCTAGCATTTTTACATTACTTGAAAATTGATGTTAGATATTTATGTTTCATCATAGTGCTAAGTAAGCTTTGAGAATAAACACATGATGCTGTGAAAAGGGATTGATAATGAAATATGGGTTAATAGGCAGGAAATGTCTTGGCTGCAGATGAAACCGAGTTGCTGTTCTTTGTTGCTCTAAAAGAATGGCTGAACAACATGAATTTGATTGTGTCTCCCTACAATTCCCAATGAACAGGTATAAAGATCACCAATAATGAAAGGAGCAATTAATTTAATCTAAGAGTTTAAGCAGATAGTGGACATGAAGAGCAAATTGAAACTAGACAGTTACTGCAAACTGAGGCCAAGATATTAGCAGAGCAATATGAAGACCTTTTTATTGCTTACACTAATGCCTTCTTTGAGCAAACAGATGTTCTAGAATTGTAAATCCAATACATTTCATGAATGCTAACATCCTCTGGAAAATAAATAGTTTGCTAAAGTTGGATTACAAAGAAGTTTACTTCTTTAAAAAGGAATTCTGTAGCCAGCAGATTTACCAAATCCAATAGTTCCCTGCAGTGCCATATTTCTAAAATTTTTTAGAAATTAATCCCAACATTATTAACATAAAAATGTCAGTGCCTGAGTATGTAAAATGACTGTTTCTTAGAATCCTTTTTTAAAACATGCATATCTGAACCAGAATCATAACGGCTCCGACAGTATGGATTAACATCATACAAGAGACCACAATTATGCCAAAGCAACCATTTCACTTTCAGAAGGACAAAGTAGATATTTTTGAATGTACGAGTTAAGTGAACAGTCTGTCATTCATATCTTCGCGCATTTCAATGGCAGTTTTTTTTTGCCTCTGGCACTTATGGTTTCGATGCAGCAGCTGCCAGGAAAGGACATTGTTCTGAAAGGTTTAGCAAAAAAGCATTGAAATGTAACCACAAAAGAAGATTTCAAGTAGCATTAAAGATCTGATTTAAACCCACAAAAGCAATGAAATTTAAGAGTAAGTCAATTATGATTGACATGTGTCTCTTAATGTATACTAGATACTGTTTGCTGCGCATGCAGGAAGTTATTAAAACCATTTAACAATACATTTTGCATGATGACAGCCAGATCAAGGAGCACAGTCAATTAAAACAAGGGATAGATAAATTCAAAAATTATGGCAGCTAATTCAGTACAGGGGTGTAATTAAAAGTTCAAGTGATTATGTAAACCTTTGTGGTTCACTTGTCGGACTGTCATACTCATGGTAATAAACTGAAGGGACCCTGTGAAGGACCATAATTCTCCCACCTGGCTGCCTACTGTGAGTCCTCCAAACTCAAACACAGACCTCTGCAGGGAGGTGATTTTCTGTATAGAAATAGCAGTCACTGCTAATCCTGCCCAAGTCACTGGAAGCTGCAGGTGGTTAAAAATTTCATGAAAGCATCGAGTCTGTAAGAGTTTGACTTCTGAAAATTTTATTTGTGGATATTAGCATTTGGTCTTGGTGAAAACAACTGACATTTGGTGTAAAGAGGTTTATGATGCTTTAAGGATACAAACAGATGAAGACAACCCTGAAATTTGGAACCCATGGTTTGGAAACACCTTCAATAACAAGATGAGAAACTCTTCAAAGATTTCCAAAAGAGAGACGGAAAAAAGGGAGGGAGGGAGGGAGGGAAAGAACTGCAAGCAATATGTTTCTCTCACTTCTCTTGTTTTGCAGGAGGAACAGCTCATTAAAACCCACTTAAAATGATGCTGCAAGGGAAGCAGATTTTGAATTGGTGAGGTCTGCAAATCAGAGTTGATTTCTGCAACTCAAGCACATTCACTACCTCCAGCAGTCAGATGGGATGTGGTCTAGTAAACATTTTATGCTGTGAGACCCAGAGCTGTTTACACAGACAGACCAAAGCTCCTCTGAAAGCTCTTTGTCTAGAAGCCACCCAGCCATCTTCACATAGCACCAGGCTCCAACTAATGCACTTATCTACCAGCTCCAGCAGGTTAGAGCCCAAGTAGGTTAGGACAGCTCTGTTTCTATCTGCCCATGTAGAGGTAACAACCAAGACATGAAATACAGATTCTGTTCTATATTTTGACACCAAAACATTCTGTAACTTTGATAAAAGATTGTGACGTCTCAATATCACAGTCTTCTCTGTCCCTTTTTTTCTTTATTTTTGCTACTTAGCATTTTTTTCAGTATGTCTTTTATTACAGCACCTAACACAGTAATGGACTACTATTCATTTCTGCCTTTAGGCTCAACAGGAAGAGAAATACAACTGCTGGTATAAACGATAAGAACATGCTCTAACCCCTTTCCTGGCACATTCCACCCAATGGTATGAACACCTTGCCACGACTTAATACTCAGTCTCATGGAAGCATGGTCTCCACTTTACTTTGGAGTAGGACACAGAGCAGTTACAGAACTTCTCCCAAGGTCATTTGTGAAGTGTCTGCCAAAGCAAGAATAGAGCACGCATGATTACCAGTTTTTACTTTAGCTGTATAATGATTATTTCCCTGAGACACAACATCTCTTTATGCATATGTCCTTAGTAATAAAAAATGGGGAAAAGAAATACCTCAGATATATATGACGCAGTCTATAAGCAGAACTCTCTCTAAACAATATGTCTTTCAAATTTTTTTCCATGAGGCATCAACATCTCTTTAAGGACTTTATCATCGTTACTGACACATAATCATTCCTTGCAGGTGGAAAACATTGTGCTGAGAGATAATTGGGATAGTTATTGGATATGACTCCTCACTGGTTTTAAGGCAGTATTAAGGCATGATTGCATTCTGCTCAAAAAAAAAGAATGAATATTCTTTGCATTTATGTCAGATTGGGTGATTTATGGGTACTGTAAGTACTGCATTAGATTATAAGGTCTAACATTATCTGATAGGATGCAATGCAAACTTAAAATATGGATGCTCTCCCTCTGTAGAGAGGAAAATCTTCTTTGGCTGTTTGAGCCACATTTGCTATTAGTTTATCTGGGTGGGGTAATTTGACCTCAACTTATGTGAGGAAACTGTCATCTCAGGGTACCGTACTCGTTGTAAAGGGAACAAATATTTTGAAAACCCCTCCTAAAGAAGTGGGCTTATTAATGAACAAATTCTGGTATTTGTAAATGAGCACTTTGCTGACACATTTGTGAGCGATAAATTACTCTCATGAATCCTGTTTGTGGTGAGCAGCCTAAATGACTAAGCAAACTCTGATTTTTCAAACAAGGGCTTGTGCTTGAGAGTATTTGGGAGAAAAAGGGGGCAGCTGAAGGAGAACACTACTTTATCCCACAAGATCTTTGAAAGGGAATGCCTGCCCAGGTAGTTGGGAAGGGGAAAATCCCCCACTTGGAGCAAGTGAAATAATAGTGTATAGGAAGCTCTAAGAAAGCATCAAATTTGCTATTCTTTTTCTCCAGGATAATATTCCACCTATCAGTGTCCTGGAAAGGCAGTGAGTCCTCATCTCATTTTTTTTGTAAATTATGTATGTATGCACTTATCTGTAGACACCCATAGCAAACACGTAGTCACACACTTACGCTACATGTGTATATTTGAAGGTTTGGAGGTTTTTTTCATTCTAATTGTGTCACAACTGAAAAAGATTGAACAGGTAAAAATATGTGCAGTACATGAACAGCAGGTGTGCAATACCAAGAAAAGGAGGACAAGTACAGTTCTGTAACAAAGCTTATGCTTTGTCTTTAATTCAAAATTGCTCTGACCCAAAGCCCATTGGAGTCAGTGCAAGTCTCTGCATTAACTTCAGAGGGTTTTGGATCAAGCCCAATATCATTCCTGTTGTTAGGGCTCATCATTTAATTTTAGTAAAAGAAAACTGTTTAATTTCCTTTTTTAGAAGAAAAAAAATTATAAGACCAAATGTCAATTGTGTCCATTTTTGTATTAAAAGCTTCTTTACTGGATACTTTGTCAGCAGAATGGTTAAGTCGTGGTATATTTTTAGGATCTCATTCAGTGAAAAGGGATGTCAGAAATGAACAGCCTCAAAATGTACACCTCATGCCATGGAAGCTTCCCAAGAGAGGGGGCCATAAAAAAGTAAAGAAAATAGACATAATTTTATTGCCTAGTGAGACTTTTGGCTATTGTTCTGTGTTGCTTTCATGGGATGCAGTGTCACTGTGTGCAATACTACAGGCATTTCCAGTCATTGTTTCATATATGGAATTCCCATTGAAGTCAACGGCACTGTTGCACCATTGCATGAAACTCCATGGCAGGACATGGCTGTAAGAGCATTGAATTTTATCCTAATGTAACAACCCAACTGGCTGCAAAGTCATCACTAAGCCAGGTGATGACACCACTGAAGCTGAGTTTCCTTTGAAAAAATAAGAAAAACATGAAGATATAAGACACCAAGCCCAGATCCTCACTGCTGTTACTCCACAGCCAGAGAAACTCAGGCAAAGTGTTTGTAACCTTCTCACTCTTCCAGTCATCTTCTTCCACCTGCAGCTCCAAGAGTTGAAGAGGAGAGACAAAGCTCTTCTACTATGAGGGAAGAAGCTTCTCTGATGCCAAAATTACAGCTCCACCTTTCCCCAGACCAAACCAAAGTTGGCTGCAAAGATGTCATGACGTATCTACTCTATTCAACAGATGTCTGGCAAAGCAAACCACACGGGCCTTTAGAAGGTATAAGATTCACAGAGGTTTTTACTTCATTTTTTTTTTAAATTCTGGTCAGTATTTTAATGCTGGATTGTCATTATCTCCAAAAGTCTGGTTTAACGGTAGTAGTTACTGTCTCAGCCTAATTCTCAAGTGATTTGCCACCTGTCTCATTGAAATTAAAGTGGTGTCCACCTATATATTCTGGGTCCTTTATTCATGTGAGCCCTTAACCATGAGATGCGGGGCAGCAAGCAAGAAACGAGTCCAGAAGAAACATTCTGTTGTGGAGGAAAAATTCCGTCAGCCACACTGGGCACACAGGCTGCTGTGAATATTGTGGGCTGTCACAGCCACTGCTCATGGCCATGCGTATGACTGCCTTCCTAAGTGGCCTCCAAAACCAAACATGTCTAGGCAAGTTGCTTTTAAGACACCACAGTTCAACGGATATGATTTCTACAAACATTCAACCTTAGGGCTATTTTCAGTTTTTCATTACTAGACAGTGCCTCAGGTGATTTTTAAAAGGAAATTCTGATGGAAATATTTTTGTCAGTTTTATGAGGAATGGAAGAATGAAGGATCTATTCTCATTGTTAACAAAAAAAAAAAGAAAAAGAAAAGAAAAAAGTGGTAACACAGCTCCTTCAAAAATGTCTGATACCAAGATGTGAAATTTAGCATGGGTCTCTTGTGCTTAGTTCCAGGGTAAAAAATAGATTGAGTGATAATAAACAAGAGAAAAATCATTCTTGTGCATGCTTGGTAGACAAGTAGCCTGAGGAAGAGTGTTTGTGATATCATTCCATCATAGGGAAGAACGCTTTTCAGTCTCTGGAAAGTGGAGAGCACGTTACATTGGTTCTCAGCAAATCTGGATTTTGTCCCTGTTTCTGCCACTGGCCTCATGAATGCACTGATGAAAATCACTTTTCTCTACTTTGCCTGTGCTTCCACAGCTTTAAAATCAGGAAAACATATGCTTATCTTTTTTTCTTTTTTTTCCTTTCTTTTTTCCTTTTTTTCTTTTTCTTTTTCTTTTTTAAAAGTCTTTCAGATCCCTCAATTAAGGATCTGGAACAGAGCTAGATAGTGTTATTATTATGAATAGCCTAGGATAACGTGGGAAGAAAACAGAGATGATGACTCTGCAACTTTTTTTTAATAGAAGTTCTCCAGTATTCAGTCTGGCACAAATTGTTATGTATAACAGGACGGAGAAATAACACAGTATTAAAGCAACTTTTCCTAAAACAGGCATTGATTTAGGATACCTCAGATTTATGAAGTTCAGTTTAAATGTCTTTTTTTTTCATGTTTTCTTCAGTGAGAATGCACAACTCCACTTCAGGAAACACAGAGGGTTGGAAACGCTGAAAAATGAAGCTCAAAGTGTTTAAAGTCAACTTTTTCAAATAATAGGTGGTTTCGTTTTATAGTAAAAAAATAAAATTACTTTGGTTGACATTTTAGGAGATCAAATGCTGCTCCTTTAGGACTACGTCTGCGTGTGTGTGTGTGTATGTGCGGGCATGCATGTGTATCTATATATTTTAATTAATGTTTGGTTCTGTAAAGCATTTAGAAGAAATAAAAAAGAAGAAAATCTGGTCTCTCAACTACTTTCATTGACAATATCTCATTAAGATGAGGGATTAATTTTATTCCAAGCGCATGGCAAAAGAGAAGTCAAAAATTTTACTCAGAGCCAAGGGCAACAGGGGAGTTGCCTTTTTCAAGAAACATGGCTGTACAAAACTTGCAAAGTTTATGGAATCTCTCTGGTTTGTATTGCTTTACAAGATCTGACAGAGGAGTATTGTTTCCAGAAGTGTAACTTCTTAATGCGTTTCCCAGAATTCTTAAAATATTGTATATAGCCAGTAGTGGTCTAAGGGTCACCTGCATCCTGCTGGAATAACCTTACCTATATATGGATAGAAGTAGGTTGCCCTGCGTATAGACATACTCTTTTCTTTTCTTTCTTCTTTTCAATAGATTTTTCAGAATAATGCAAAGCTGTTGAGATATTAAGGACGTTTTAGAGCACAGGAGGAGTATACTTTTAAATCTTTAAGTGTTAAGCAAAGCATTCTGCTTTGTTGTTTATTAATATTTAGCAGAGAGCACAGCATCCTTCTTCCCTTGCCCCTTCATTTCACTAAATGACTCATAGGTAGCATTGCAAGGAGATCTGAAATTCCAAGAAATACAAACTAACTTGATCTCAAAGCCTCTTCTCAAGCAAATTATCCTGATCAGTACTACAGCTTCATATGATATCTCCATGGATGTAAAGCATACGAGGCAAATATTTTAAACTGCTGTTCCCCAGTCTTGACCATGTGCAACCAATTGATTGTCGACTATGCATAATTATTTCATTTTTTCCTAATCTGTGAGCTATAAAGCACCTATCATGGCTGCCACCCAGACTTTTCAATAACATTAAAACAAAGCAAAACAAAAGAGCCCTCAAATATTGACTCAGTAATCTATCTCCCTCCCTCAAGGAAAACTTGCCTGCCATAAAATTCCAATCAGTTGCACACACACAATTATGAAAATATGGGCCTCAAAACTTCATTCAAAAGCCTGATTACGCTAAATATAGATCAACATGTAATTTCTCCTTCCTTTCTATTTTTAAATCGTGTTTTTGACAAACGTTGAAATGATAATGAGCGGTTTAGATTGTGGTTTTTTTTCTTTTTTGCATCGAAGGATCGTGGAGGGTTTCACGGTTTTAATAGCTGCGTATTCTTTATTGCTCCTTTAAAATACTAATAAAAGTGATGAAAAGGCATGAAAAATCATCACTGATTGTGGAGGAATTCACTTAAAATATGATCTTTCCTTTGCTCAGTTATCATCTGTGGTGGTGTTTCCTTACAGAAATGGTAAAGGGCTAAAAGTTCTTAATAAAAAACACATGCTTTTCTTTACTCCACCACCACACTTGGATGTATTCCCCTGTGGAAAACTACACCAGGTTAACCACTGCAAGGCAGCTTTATGGTAAATCGGATCCGTTTTTAAAAATGCATTCCCAGAAGATTCAGTTTAATACACTGTTTCTGAGAATACCTCTGTGAGAGTGTGTTTTCTCTTTGATAGTCTTGCTCTTCATATTTGGAAGCAATCTCAGCTGGTGAAGGGCAGGAACAGAAAACACCATCTTGAGACAATAAAGAATTGAAGACCAAAATTGTTTAGAAATTAAAGACAAGGACCATGTTATGTGTTGCATTCAGCATCTTTTTTTTCTATCTCTGGAAATGTAAAATTTTTCTTCCCACTTAACAGAAGGGAAAATGGATGATTTTCCTTGAAGTGCGTAAGATGTTTTACTGATCCAAACCTTGAAATATGACAATGACACCGAGAAGCTGTTATCCCACTTAAGGCCAGGTCTGGAATATAATGCACCTTCTAGTTAAAAATGCAAAATGTGCTTTTAAGGTTTTTTTATTTATGTTTTGAAAGTTTATGCTAGTTTGAGAAAATATCCCTACACTTAAAATGGGAATTCCTGTGGACTCAGCAGCATGTCTTAGAAGAAAAAAAATTTAAGCCAGATCTTCCCAATCGCAAATTGCATGTTGGGGTCTGCCAGTAACAATTGATTCCACATAAAACTACTTCCCTTCCTTGTTCAGGAGTGGAGACATAGCCTTGCACATTAAGGGGGGGAAGGGGGCAGAGGGGGAGAAAAGGATCTTAATTCAAAGACAGAAAAAGAGGCCTCAAACAAGCATGTGACCTTGCTCTGAAGGAAAAAAAAAATAGTAGGTGCTAAATGAAATAAAAAAAAATCTATTGGTGAAATAAGAGTATCAGATCAGCTGGTTTTCTGGTGAAGGCGCTTTCCAGAAAGGTTAGAGGAATATAATACCTGACAATACACTCCCCCATTGTCCACCATGCAAGTAGCTTCAAAAGCACACCAGGAAGGGGTTTTTTCATGAAGGTGGTAGGTACAAGGAAGGTTATCGGTTTAGGAAGAGGCTCGTTTTCTTTGTAATTTCTTTCTCAGACTGTGAGAGGTTAAAATGGTTAAGCAGTTTTCCTTCACTCCATATTATGGCTCATTCCTACAAGCAATAAAATGAAGGAATTACTTGTAAGGGCAGAAATGTCATTATTTTTGCACTCATCCTGACCCCAGCATCTAAAAATACAAAATGCTGGAATTTGTAGAGCAGGTGACATTTTAAAAAAGGGCCCAGGGAAGTCTAATAGTGTAAAGGCTAAATGTACTTAGGAGGTGGAGGGACAGAAATAGAGAGATATCTCTGCTTCTGACCTAGGCCTAACAAGATTGGCCACATAATTCATTTCAATGACTTCTTGTCTGTGCAGTTTACCTCTGGGTTTAGACAGAAACATTTCTCTTTAGCATAATGGATCACAGTGTCAAGTTGGCTACCTTCTGCCTCAGAATGGGGTTAATTTTAGCCTGATCCTCGTGTTGAACACACAAGGAATATATATGACTCATCAACCTTTGCCAAAAGCATAAGATACGTTCCTGAAACTCAAAGGCTATCTGAAAAGATTCAACTGCCTCATATTAAATGAGCTGAGCTTCCTTTTAGGTCTCCAGCAGCCTAATGAAGATACACAAGAAGGTATATAAAATTTCTAAAACACCGTATCACAATTCTGCTATCCTTTTTTTTTTTTTTTTTTTCCTAACAGGCTCACTATATACCTGGTCAAAACTGAGTGCTTCATTCTGCTTCCACAGGGATACAGCATTATTTCTAGCATATTCTAGTATTTATCCTGCAGGCTTTCAACTCGGAGCATGCTACAGCCTGGAGAACCAGGCTTTTAAGCAGGTGTAAAAGAAGAATTAATGAAATGGTGTGTAAAAGTTCTTTTTATTCTTCATGATTTGAAGGAAGACATGGCTAAATACTGAATCACATGAGTAAAATGACAAGGAGTCTATAAGAAGTCCAGTAAGGATGGCCATGTAGTTTCAGAAAAAATACAGCATTCCTCTGCATTTCCCTTAGTCTATTTTTTTATAATCAACAAATACCTGCTAATACTGTCCTGCCCTTCCACTCAAATTTCCAGCTCTCGTGTGTAGTCAGGCCTCCCAGAAAGGGGTAAGCAAAGTATTCAAAGGGCAGAACAGCGCAATATTAGTAAGGGAATTTTAGGCACTTCCAGTCTCAGAGGACCTAGGCTGTTTTTTTACATTATTTTTTCAGAGCAGATGTGACCTAAGGCTAAAATCCCTGCTCCACTGCAGGACGTAACAAAAAACGCATGGGCTTCACCAGGGTCAGGCTTTCACTCTGAGCCTGTAGCACGCTTTGCTGTTGCAAAACAGAACTGAGCCCAAAAAGCAGATATGTCGAGCAAGGTAGCGTCGTTTCTTAATAGTCATCTTTTTACCTGCCACAGTAGCAGACCGTGGTGGCGCAGTGGGAAGAGACACTTGCAGTTCCCTATGAGCACGGTCCTGCATTGTACACAACAAGTTATTCTGCTTCCCCAAAGCATAATGATTCACCAGATTTAGCCAGGAGCTCTACCGAAAAGCTCCAGTCACACACAGTTTCATCATTAACTACTATATTTACTTTGCCCTCCTTATATTGGTGGTGATTTTTTAACCGGCGCCCATCTCCCCAGCAGAGGAAACTGAGCAGACCAACGGTGGGGGCTGCTGCAGCTTTGGAAACACACTTATCTAGCAGCGTCTTTCCCATCTTTCCTACTTCAGAGAATACCAAAGCATATCTCTTCTTCACTAGCCCCACCAAGACCACCACTTAGGCAAAGCGCGGCCATTGCTTGCTCTCAGAGACAGGTGCTGTCGAGGGCAGCACCAGCTTTTTGCCACCGAGCTCCCCGGTGCCAGCCGCAGTGGGAGAGACTGTCACTGCACTGATAATTTTTTTCAGAAGCCAAAGTCAACCCCTGTGAGAAGCAGAGAGCCTCCCGTTATAAATTGGCATAGTTCCATTAAATTTATGCTGAGTTACACCATTTGCAGCCGTAAGTCTACCCTCTTGTGTATATGAATTATGAAACAGATTTTAGTTACAGTATCCCACGTTGCTTCTCAAGTAATAAACCATATAATATTTTCAATCCCCTTTGATGCATGTTTAGTTGTACCTTGTAATGTTTTTTATCGTTTTCCTACCTTCACTAATTTCATTCCCTTAATGGTCAATGTCTTTACGGTTATTGAAAAACCTCAAGTTAAAAATGGTTGTTAAGTATAGAACAACAGATCTACTAAAGAAAATCATAGTACTTGATTAGGATGCAACTGGCAAAAAAAATAAAGAGGTTCTTGTCCATTCACTAGTTATAGCTTTTAACCAGAGCACAGAATCAAACTGCAGATTTTGGACGCATATGAAATGTGAACCCTAATCTGACTGACAAGTAACCTCTAGCATTATAATGGGATGAAACAAAAACCATAGCTCCAAACACTCCTAAAATTTGGGGCTTTCTAAATCTGGATTTGAAATTTGTGGCTTGTGCCTACTCAAATAAACTTCTATTTAAAATCCTATTTCAATAAACTTCTATTTTGTGGCTTGGGACTATTTAAGTAAGCCTTTTAAAATTAAGTTCTATTTATAGGCCCTAAATTTATTTACAGTATCATTTTTTAGGATTTTAGGATTAGCTATATCTTCATGTAAAGAGGAACATTTGTTCAAAGGATACTTCTCCCTTCTTCATCCGTGATCATAATCTAAGGGATGCAACTGAAATGGTTGCATCATGTGTTTATTATTATAAATAAATTGCTTATTGGCAGCATTTCATTCTATGAACATACAAGAAAGACAAGCGTGAGAGGGGGAGAAGATTTTAGTTACTCTCTCCTCTTCCCGTAATGTCTTTCTTTTCTTTGTTTGAAATAAATTTATCATAAAAAGTTTTAGAATTAATTTTAATCACAGAGCAGTCCATGCACTCACTGCATATTTCCCAAACTGGATAAAAGACTCGAGGCTATTGCTACAAATTATGATCTTTTCACACAGTGTTCAAAAACATCACCCAAAATGAAACAATCACAATTATTTTTGTAAATATGTTTTCTGCCAGACCATTCTTTTTCAGCAGGCGCCATTCTTTATTACCCACTGCCTTCCATTTATGTCTTTTCTTTTTTCTTCCTTACTCATCTCTTTCCTTTCTTTTCACCCAAATCTCTGCTAGTCTTTTCCCTTATGTTAGTACTCCTTCCTCCTGTTTAGGACCAAAAAAAGATGGTGAACTCAGCTGATTCTCAGATAGCAAAATATATGTGACTTTACCAGAGCCACCTTGCGGGATTATGGCTTTTATAACTTCCTTCTTATCTCCCCATTAGCGCTTGAAATACACCTCTTTCCTATAAGGCTCCAAGTTCTCTCCCAGGAGAGATGAGCAAAGAAATAGATGACAGTTGCCACTTCTAGGTTTTCCAAAAGTTGGCAATCAAAGTGAGAAGTCCTGAATCTGCAGTACTGCTGCACTATCATTTTCTGTAGACCTAAGACACAACTTGTCATATGATTCCTTTAGGCTCCCTTAGTTCATATGCCATGGTTTTGTCTTAACAATGAAAAAGGTCCACCCTTTTTTCCATTTCAGCTGAGGACATATGACAAAAGGTAGAGTTTTCATGAACTAATTGCAGTCCTTTGGAAATTATCTTTTGTGCTAAGAAAATACGCTTTTTTTTTCTTTTTTCCTACCGATGAGAACGTAAGCAGTTTGAATAAAAAGTACTATTTAAAGAAAGAGTACAGTTACATAACCTTTCCACAAAATTCAGTCAATTTTTTAGCTCCACTTTGCAAAAAGAAGTAGGCTACTTCCGGAGAACTATACATACAATAATCTATAAAAAGATTTCTGTAGAGAAAAAAAAAAAAAGTCTTTTTTCCCTTTGGAAGAGAGTATTGCCTTTTGTTGCAGTGCACATTCACCATTCAACAAAGCCATCACATAATATACAACAGAACTTGCTATCATATACTTCTGTCTCCCTACGTTGAAAATCAAGGAGAAATGTGTGTACATACTTAATGACAGACTTCAGTCCCTTAGGGTGCAGGTTCACAGTCATCATAAGCTGATCCAGAGCCTCATGGTCACCAAAACAGGCCCCACCACCCTTCCCCTGGGACCTTGCCCCGCATTCCCACAACCTCTTT
Source organism: Charadrius vociferus (assembly GCF_000708025.1). Classification (NCBI taxonomy): domain Eukaryota; kingdom Metazoa; phylum Chordata; class Aves; order Charadriiformes; family Charadriidae; genus Charadrius; species Charadrius vociferus. Next base: position 2,264,326 of record NW_009647763.1, on the reverse strand, counting down.
TTTGCCAGCGTATCTGTGTGGCCCCATGGACAGACGAATCAGGGACATGGCTCAGCTGAAAGCCCATGGAGCTTCTGCAAGACCCATTTTCAGCTGAGAAGATGGCAGGAGCAGAAATATGAGCAAGGAGGATGAAAAGTAACAAGGAAAGCTAGCGGGGTAATGGAGTCACGCTTAAGTCACCAAGAAAGTAGGTATAATCATGCCCTGAGGGTTCAATGACCCATCCACCCTATTTACTACCTAAGGTCTGTACAAGTGACAACACACTGCAATACAGCATCTCAGAAGGTTCAAAACTTGAAGAAAATATAGAATTCCTTGTGTGCACAAGGTGGAGCTGCTCCAGAAATTTTATAGATGTGTTACTCGTACCCAGAGCTGTAGGCCAGAAGACAGTTGCCTACACAGGAAAACCATGATCACGATTTCATTTTTTTGTTGTTGATGTGGTCTAGAAGGACCATGTGGGAAGTCCTCCCAGCTGAGCAAAGTGTTTACCAGCACCACTGCTAGAAATCAGAAGAGAGGTACTTCTTGAAACGCCACCAAATTTGGTGGCGTTTCAAGAATGTATCTTCATACGTATGTACCAGAGGGGTTGTGTAAGTTGCAGTGGACGCGTTTAATTATTTCACAAGCAAGATCTATGCAATATTTGACACAACCAGTGTCTCTGCAGTGTCTTTTCCACTTAGGTCTTGTACTGCAAACACAAAGATGAAGCAGTACTTGGATAGGATAAGAACCGGGTTGAGGATTTTTCTACAGCTAAGAACTGTATGCGAAGGTGTTATCTACTTTTCACTGACCAGTGTGTGAGAGTAACTCCTAACCATACAGGCATAGCTCAGGCTTTCAGGTTCCCTCAGCAAACTCCGCTAGCATGGGAAACAGAATCAAGATGAGGAGGTTACGCTGAAGACGTGGACTATGTCATTCATTTTACCTTCTATCTCCTAGGACTCCTGAGCGAGTATTTCTTATTCAAACTACATGCAATACGCATCGAGAAAGTCCCAGTTGTTTGGATGGAGGTACCAGATTTGCATCTGTCGTAGAAATATTCTCCCTCTCTCTCTCTCTCTCCCCCAATGAAGTGTGATAGATTATTTCTCATTTCAATAGACAACAGCAGGGTAACTTTTTATATAAGAAAAAACAAACATCATGTGAATCAGGCACAAAATCTCTTATTTTTCCAGGAAGGGTGAACCATGAAAAGAATTGTAACAAAATGTGGCATCCTACTTTTAGTGCCTTCCTGCCAGGAGAAAAAAGCAACAAAAAAAAAAAGTTGCAAAGAAGCTTCATGGTTTATTCACTATACCACTGAGCCTTTTGGCCATCACTGTAAATCTCTTCAAATTCTTGCTCCTGTTTTGATGGAAAACATTCAGTTCTATAATAATAGTACTTAGATAACCTGTACTTGACCTGTCTTTGGATAGTGATGATTTTCCATACAAGATGTTTTACTGTGATAACACAGTGATTCAGACACTCTATCTTAAGGCAGCTGGTGTACAAGTGCTTGGCTCTGGGAATTTTTTTCCTCCACTGCTATTTGAATGTAAGCTGCGTGTTGAAGGCCTTTCATGCCAGGCACATTCTCGAAGTATTCTCCCAGTTAATGCATTTCCATTAGAATTCCTCTGTTTTTGATTTCAAGAACACAGCACTGCACCCATGGGAACTGAGCTTTTCAGGTGTTAAAGAGGATTTGTTATAAAGAAAGTGATTATAATAGGATTTAATGTAATTGAAAGTCAAGGTACAGTAGCCATACACTGTATCAGAGACAGCATTAAACTTGTATTGCGAGCAGAGGAGTTTTGCAAAGTAAAACCTGGGGCCACAATGAATAAACCAGGGTGGAAGACCTCCTGCTGTTGTGCACTGCTTGTCGAGCCGGTGCTGTCCTGACGGCCTTGCTCCCCAGAGAGGCAGGACAAGCAGCAGAGCTGAACTCCCAGAGGCTCCTAACAGCCTGAAAAAAGTCTTTGGAAAAAACAGAGGCAGCTTCCATGGATTCAGCCCGTCCACACAAGTCCCTGTCTTGCGGGTTGTCACTAGCTCTGGCAGAGGTGCTTCCAGCCACAACCCCGGGTAACTGCCGCAACAGGCCTGATACTGCTGTGCAAGGCAATGCTTTTTTGCACTGTTGCATGGGACTGATGTGAAACTAATTTGACTCTTCCTCTTATTCACTGAATTCATCTGTACCATCTGCCCTGCTGGCAAGCAAAGAAGTTGTCAAAACTCTCTGGGAAAAAAAAAAAAAACTGTTGCCCTTAATTGCTTTCTTTGCATCCTTGAAATCCACTGGACGGAGAGGCTTCCTGTGTCTCACATACTTAAATAAACCCTTATTATCACGTAATTGCTATTCTTCAGAATTTCCATCTTCTTTTTCCTTATCATAGCTTGCACTCTTTTCTGTTGGCTTCATTCCTGCTCTCTCTCCATTTTCCAGGGTATCTTGCTTACCTCAAACAGCATCTTGAACTTCACCGCTTAATCATCATTTGTTTTCTCTTTCGTCTTGCTTTCTTTTCAGCTGCTTCTGCAAGTGTTACAACGTCCTTAGATAACTTCTTTCTTGACTGTATGTGGGTAGCAGAAGTCACTGCTATTATCTTTTATCACACTTTGTTCCTTCTTTGATATTCTGCCACATTATGCATTCGGTAACGTCTCCAGATCAGAGGTCAGGAATTTAGCCCTGCTAGCATTTGGGCACTTTTATGTCCATAGCTGAGTTGGTCAAAATGTTTTCCATTTAAAAGACAAAAATGTCCCTTTCAATAAAAACATACTTTTAAGGAAAAAAAAAAAATACATGTTTTCCATGGCAAAGGGGATTGTTCCAGCAAGAAATCAATTCAGATCAGACCAACCCAAACTAGACTGAGGTTTTTAACCAAGCTATTGCTTCAGCTTTCACAGGAAATCTCTAACAAAAAGTTTGACATTTTCTTTCAAATTTCCTAGGGATATAATTGGCATTTGGAGGTCATAGTGAATGTAGGTGACTGCACAGATACATTTGCCTTTAAAAAAACTGTGATAGCTCTGTATTCTGGGTCCTCACCAATCTGGGTCTTCGCATTGCACAAAGATGTTTAGAATAATAATGCATTTTTATGGGCTACAGTGACTGTAAGGTTCTCACAAGCTGTTCCTTCCTGAATTATGTAGAAGATATGCCCGATCCTGAGTCAACCACAAATCGGACTACTTGGGATTTGCTGCATGCATGCATACATGCATCAGCATCACAATCATCAACAGATCCCACCCCATCACTTGTTGCCGTCCCTGAAACACAGGCCCCTCTGTGGCATTGCATGGCAGCAGTTACAGTGGCATAAGCAGCAACAAGACACCTCCAGTTTTATGCGACGACTTCCTGTATGGTTTGCTTTCCATGGCTCTCCCCATCCACAGCTCATAAGTTGGACGAAGGTAAAAGAGGAAGATGTCTGCAAGCATCCACAGCTGCAAGCAGACATCTGCCAAGGAAAGTAGGCTCTCATTTCAGAAATGAAACAAAGGATGTACCATCACCCGAGGAGGTGGGGTAGGGCTGTTATTTTCAAGGCTTCCTTGCTGCTTGTCCCGCTTTAGCGTACTCATAGATGGGGCATGAAACTGGAGACCGCAGTTTCACCATTCCCATCCTTCTTCTCATATTCTGCATACAACCCGGGCAGCATCTGCAAGTCTGTTTGAACCGTCACCTTTACTCCATTTCCCAAATGTGCAGTGGCCGTGCACTCCTAGCATTCCTCAGACGTAGAGGAGAAAAAGCTGTTTACACTATTATTTCCTTTAATTATTTCTGCCACTTCACCTCTCATTTTGAGTCAGGATTTGTTTTCTTTCTGAGGAAGAAAAAAAAAAAACAATTGAGGAAGTTCATTACGAAGAAAAGTGAAATGTCACCAATAATTAGTTAAAAACACCAACCCGAGGAACCAGTTTAGGAACACACATATAGACTCACACACACACACAAAACAATTAGTGTTTCAAGCTTAAAATTCAGGACCTTTGATGAAAATGTGCAGTGGTGAGAGGATCAATTTCTGATGATGTTCCTGAAGGGCAGAAAGAGAGATAATAACTTTGATGCCGGCTCTTTGTTTAAATGACTATTGTTTGTAGTTAGCTGCTATTTAATCTCCGCTACAGAGAGGAACCACTACATAGCTAAACTCTCTTCTAATGAGATCATTATTTTCTTACCACTCTTCAGAATGAATGTCATTTTACATAGCAAAACTACAGAGGCAGCGTTTTAGAACACTGCTACCTTTTATCTAACCAACATAAGAGGCACTTGAGAAAAGGACAAGGAGGGTCAAGAAGAAAATGTACGCAGCGTAGCTTCTTTGCCTGCCAGGCAGGGAAAGGACAAAGGAAGAGGTCCACGATAACAAGACTGACCATCCTTATTAGCGGAGAGGGGTCCAAGTCACAAAGTTTCGGAAGAGTTAGAGCGGGTTTGGCCCAGTCTGTTCAAGGGATTTGCCTGGATTTAACTCCAACCTTCAGGGTTTAGTCACATTTTTAATTACCGCTAAATATTGTTTAATACTGTGACATTCGCCAATTATTACCCAGCCTGGAAAGCTACCAGCAAAGCTTAGCAGCGTCAGAAACCTCACTCCATTTGCGCACTGCCCCTTTAAAGGCTGAAGTCTCTTCCTTCCAGACAAAGGGGAGGACGCATGCTATATTTGCCATTTTGCATTTCATTTTAGCTGCAGCCCGAGAGCGAGCTGGGCTCAAAGAGACACTCAGAGAGCCGCTGCGTTTTGCTACGTGGGTTTAAAACCCTCCTGCCCACCCTTGCCCCTCTGGCAGCTGTTGCCTCCCCATAGAGCATCAGCAACAACAGGCCAAAATATGACCATGCCTCACAGCCACTGCAACTCACAGGGCTGATAAAGGTAACTCTGCACTAACACACCAGGCGTCTCTTCCAGGCATGGAAACCTCTGAGCAAGGGAGGGAGGGCAGCCGGGTTTAAAATTGCCGTAAGTCCCTGCTTTGGTGCCGGCCACTCAGCGCAGTCAGGCAGGGCACTGCTGTTCATGGGGCTGACACTCTACCTGTGCCCCTCCGCCCTGTTAATAAATAAACGGAGGTTTCTGACCAGGAATTTGCAGAGCAAGGAGCTCCTGAGAGCCAGCTACACGCAAAAAAAAAAAAAAAAAAAAGAAGTAGTCCCTGGGAGCGGGTAGAAATTATACTGCCAGCCTTGAGCATCCAGAATCGTGAAACTGGCCCAAGGAATCATGAGAGCTACTTAAAAATCATGTGATTTTACTAAACAATTCACACGGGATTCCTTTTATTTGCTTTCGGGTTTTATAGATTCCCAGGATCATGTTTATAAACTTTTAGCCGGAATATAAGGCCCTGAAGGCTCTCATTAAAAAGGAAGGGGAAGAGAGAAGGATCTGCATCCCCTCCTGTGATCCCAGGACCGGAGCCATATGGCAACAAGAGATGTGCATCAGAAATTGTACCACTTGTCAGATTTTTAAAGCCACGGGGGCAGGCGATCATTTAACCTCTTTCTCCCCTGCAGCATGGAAGTTTTTGCATTTGTCCCTTCCCTTCTTTCACTAGTGAGTGCGTGTGTATGTCCCGTTTCTCTAAATCTGAAATAAGTTGTCCCTTTTGCCCTTTGTTTATAGGACAGCATGTTTGAGAAGCGCAAGAACCGATGCTCCGCTCATCAAACAGAGAAGTGCTCAGCATTCATAACATGAATGGGCGAAAATAAATGCCTCCGGCTGCCGTTTTCCTCCAGCTCTGCTCCGGCTGTACCAGGCCTGCATCTGAGCGGTGGTGCGGGGAAAGGGGGCCTCTCTTTAAGTTCTCAGCGTAACGGTCAGAGCATTCAGGCATGTGCAGACATGCCAGTCCTGGTGTGTGCTTTTTTTGTTTTTGTTTGTTGTTTGTTTTAACAGCTGCTAATAATTATATTATCCCACTCCAGAGGTAGTTCTGGGAAATGGGGATCTTTGAAAGCACCAAAGTGGTAGGAAGAAGATGCCGCTTCCCTCCCCCCCCTCCCTTCCCCATGTTAGTTTT
>NW_009647763.1:2246635-2258168 GCF_000708025.1 Charadrius vociferus | reverse complement strand
CATTCCTGCCTCATTCCCCTCTGAAGTTAAAAGACTTAAATTCTTTACAAGGAAGGTCATCCTTTCGTAGCCAAAACCCTGTTTGCTTTTGTCTTTCCACTCACTTTCAAATGAAAAAAAAACCACCAAGCCTGACAGTGTGCACCAGCCCACTTCACCAACTCAGAAATTAAGCATAACAAGCTCGGGGGGCGGGGGGAGAAAAAAGAAAAGGCTGTGTTTCAGTTATTAATGTGTGTGTGTGTGTGTGCGCGCGCGTTCGTTGCAGCGGGCTTGCCAGCAGCTCTTCCACGAATGCTGGGCGGGTTGTTCTCAACGTGACCCGATGGCGAGTTAGCGAGCGCCCGGCGCGCAGGCTGCAGTCACACGGTGTTCGGGACCTCGGTGTGCTCGCTCAAAGGAACACTGTCAACTACCTTTAATAGTGTTAAATGTAATTTATCGATTCTCCATTGTTTGTAATAATAACCTCCCTGAAGCTCGAGAATAATGTTTTCCTTTCCCCTGTAGATTTAGTCCTGTCAAACATTTTCTTTCTTTTTTTCGTGGTGTTGCTAATAGACCTTGAAATTAACATTGCAGTTATGTTTAGGGTCTATACTGCGATTGTTTGTGCTGGTGCACTCCACTCATCCATCAGCAAAGCAAAACAGGGGAAAGAAGATGCATCTGAGCCCCTTACCATCCTGGGGAAAAAAAAAAAAAAGGTCAAATCCTGCCCTTAGACAGGAGGAGCTCGCACAGCGAGCACGGAGCTCGCATTAAGGTCAGGGGGAGGCTGGCTGCATATGTGTCACTGAGGCAAAATTTGGCTGGGTGCTTGTTAGCTGATCGCAGCTGTAAAGCCAGAGAGGGCATAAAATGTTGGGGAGTGTTTTAATATGTCCTATATAAACATTGGCTGTTGGGGATTTTTTTATTACTCTGTGAGGTCAGGTACATTTAAAATAAAATAAGGTATCTATAATTCCCTATGAAATTAGAATAAGCTTTAAAGGGAATTAAATTGGGGTCTAAACCAAATGACAGTATCCCTTTGAACAGTCGCATAAGAAAAATTACCAAGCTCTAAGTACAATTGGAAGACTGGGTTTGTCAGGCTGACTTGTATTTAACAAAATGGTGGTTACTCCACTTTACATCAGCAATTAGCAATAAAAGAATTTATAATTTACTTTGAACTTTTTCCCCCACTTTAACATAAAACTTCAGTAGAAGAGTTACGCTGCTATTAAAAGCACATTGTGTTGAGAACCTCTGTAAAACGCAGCATGTTTCAAGGTCACATTAGCAAGCGGGAATCGGGAAATATTTAAAGGGCCCCTTGTTACCTGCTAGTATCTCTTTCTTTCCCATGGAAAATGAGAAATGAGCTGGAATGTAAACAGGGGGAAGCAGGAGGATAAGAAATGCACCAGGAGCGCACTTGGGTTGGCCAAATCCTACGGCTTTGCGCAAGGCCTCTCCCTTCTGGGGAGGGGGTTTCCATAGCTTGTAGGGAGCTGATGATGCATGGAGGGCTGACGCTGCAAAACCGCTGGCGAGGGGGGAAGGGAGCAGGGAGAGGGGGAAGGAGTAGTATACACAGCTTTTCACCTTTCGGTCTCTATTCAATTTACTTTCTGCAAGTGTTAGGGAAGCCCTCCGTGCAACACGACGTGAGGAAATAATCGTGCTTGCAAAACCTGCGTGTATCTAGAAATTGCTAGAACTTCATCTCTATGTAGGGTCCCCATACAGAAAATAAAAGCTGGGTGATTTATGGCATTTTATTGCACTTCTTGGCCATTGCTAATGTTTTCTTCATTGAGAAATGGCAGAAGCTGCAATTTGGATTTTTATTGTGCAGTTTGCCAGCCTTCTCCCCATCCACCTTCCCTCCTTCTTTTTCCTTTCCTGGGTGAACTTGCTTTGGGTTTAGGAGATGAAAGTTTATGGAGGCAGATGAGTGTCAAGGGGACTGAATCCAAACACAGAGCCAAGGAGCATGCTGCCAGATTTTATCTACCCTCACTGAAAATACAGTATCCAGAAAAAGAAGAGTGATTATAAAGGAGAGTGACTTAGCCTCTAACTTACACAAAAATTCTTGGACTGGTTTCTGGTTTTCTTTTTTAAACAAACAAAACAATGTTTCCTGGTTGGCAGTTCCCAAAGTCTTTCCTTTTTTTCCCATTTTTTGGCACATTGCTGAAAGGTCATGCTGATGTATTTCCAAAACATGCTCATTGAGTACAGCCTTGCAAAAAAATAAGAGCCTCTTTCTTTAAGGCCTGATCCTGCTCTCATTTAAGGCAGAGACAAAATTTCAGCTGTTTGCAGGGAGTAAATCCTAATCACAGAATCAAACTCACTAGAGGGTTAAATACAGGCCGGGTAGCACCAGCTATGCCTAAAGCTGCTGACACCATCATACAGTCCTGTTTACCATTGCTTGTGTCTGCCAGATTGTAATGGTTCAGGCTAACAATGCTCATGCTACTTTTCAGCCTCAAGTCAGGATTTCTGACAATGAGGCGAGGGCTAAATCGGCTGTTTCTCATGTTAAAATAATCTAGTGATTCCTTTGAAAGCCCTTATGCCCGTGCACTTGGGGGAAGGAACTTCAAACCCGGGGTGCTTTATTTCTGGGTTGAACCGTATTCCACCAAAATGTTGCCTGGTGAAAATCCTTCCAAAGACTGCACTTCTCATATGCTCAGTGGGCTGCAGTTTTAAACTCTTGAGTTTGCTTAGACACTATGCATCCACAAGCATACATACGCGGCCGCTAAAACTGAAGGTGCATGAGCACGCTTTGCCTGCTGCTTCCCAACATTTGGGCATGCAGGTGTACTGTCTTGCAGCCTGTGTGCATATATGTATGCACGTGTGGGTGTATGTGTGCGGCTGCTGCTGTTTATTCAGCTTAGGCAAGCAGGCAGGAGGACGAGTAAATGGACAAAGCGCTTGACTAGAACTCAAGGAACTTTCGCTCTGTTCTTGGCGCAGCGTCAGGTTTCCTGCGTGACCTTGTATAAGTCACTTATTCTCTGGTGCACCTCAGTCTTCCTCCCCTGTAAGAACTTTCCTTCCTTCCAGTAGTGTTTTATAGTCAGAGTGCATTTATGCACTAAGTAGGAATTGGCCGGGGGGCAGAGAGGCGGGGAGGGTGTCACATGAAGTCTTTCTTGATAACGTGAAGGAAGTTACCTTCCTTCCAGGTAACTTTAACAGAAGAACAACTAACATTACCACTATTCACTGTTGTATTGCAGTAGTGTTCAGAGGCACGTCATAAACCCGTTGTGCAAGGTGCTGTGCAAGCAAAGGACCAAAGTATGACATATTTGGCCTCAAAGTTACCATCAGCAGGGTTTTCGTAATGCTGTATAAATCGAAGCCCGTGTCGCAGATCTTCGTGCCCAGCACTTGTTTTCCTAGGGTTTTTATATTCAAGGGAACATAGCGTGAACTCAAGCACAAGCACTGAAAGTTTTAAGCACTCCTCTGATTCGAAGCCTACTGCTCTCTCCTTTAGTTGTTTTCAGTAAGAAGTGAAATTTTGTTGGCTCCTGGATCAGGCTTTTATCTAAGGAGTTAAAACAAATGCCGGTCTGTTGCCTTTAAACTCCAGCCCTGATCCCAGTGAGTTTGCAGAGGGCTGAGAGGCTCCGAAAAGAAAGGCAGGGGTTTTGTTCACCTTTGACACACAAACATCCCAGCAAGTTACCTTTTTGTTTATTCCACTGTAAAACTCCGCACACGCTGCTTTCAGGGTGCTTACCTTCCATAGCATGACCTTTCAAGCAAATATATCCCTTCAAACTTCAGAATTCAGTGAGGTAGAATTAAAATCATTGACCTTTCATTCTCCTTTCCTCTTAGCCCACCTCCCTCTCGTATGCTTTCCCTTTAATAACCAAGAAGCACATCTGCAGTTTTTGCCGTAAACACTGCAAAAAGCATTAAGGTTTTTAAGGTAACCTTGGCAAAATCCGAATTAGAAAACATACTGCAGTGATTCACATTTAACCTCCAAGTTATTTCACAGCATAGCTGACAGCCTGCATTCTTCAGAACTTTGTGTTGTTTGCTTTTTTTCTTCTCCTCTCTCTGTAAGCAGCAGGACAAAAAAAAAAAAAAAACCCCCCCCAAAAACAAACCCAAAAAAGACCAGGAATTTGTAAGCAGCAGGACAAAAAAAAAAAAAAAACCCACACCAAAAACAAACCCAAAAAAGCTCAGGAATTTTTTCTCCATTGGGGGCCTGATATGTAAAATACACATGAAGAACTAGTTCCTTTTCTGGTCACTGAACTAAAAAGAGACACATTTCTTACAAGTTTAGAATAACTCTGTCAAATCAACAACAACAAGAAACTCCCTGTTTCTTAGAAAAAGTTGTGTAGCTTTATTGCATGATGATTTAGAAGATCTTCAGCCACTCAGCCAAGAAAGAGCCTTCGCTATTTAAGTAATTGTTTCCCAACCCTGCAAGTGCCATCGCCTTGGCTCATCCTCCGGAGCTGTAGGGGAGACAAAAGCAGTTTGGGGAGCAGGGGGGGGCATGCACCCCCACAGCAGCCCGGAGCCAGTCAGCCGGGATGGAAGGCATCAGCTCAGTCTCACTGAGAAAGCAAAGGCAAGAGAAAGAAAGATGCTACAAAGGGAAGGGGTGGGGTTCTGTTTTTCTCAGAAACGTGCTGCACTGTAGGACTGTGCCTTTTATTTTTGGCACAAATTGCTGTAGCAAATTATATAGCTTATCAGATGTGGTTTGTTAGGCTCAGTAAAGAAACCACTGCAAGGACTTGTTTTCCTTGTTGTCTGCACCCGATTATGAGATCGGCACAAATCACATTCCTGATGTTGCACAGGAACAAGGTTGAAACTCCATGGGCCTTGTTTTTCCTGTAACTGAATTAAGCGTGATTGGGTTACAAACCAATTCAGCCCAATTGGGTTGATTCTCTCTCTGACTTTACACCAAAGTAGTCTGCCCGTTCACCTTGACGCACAGGGATTTATTAGTGACTAGGAAGCTACGTGCTAATTTCAATGACGGCGTAAGCACACGCAGCTCCTCTTAAAGCAGCGGAATGGGAGTGACGTGCCCTCGCTCCGGGGTTGCATTTGGCCCCTTAGTTAGGTGTGAGAACCCCCAGACTGCAGGATCAAATCCTGCAGGCCTCTCTTGTCTTCTCAATAGCCCAGACCAGCCTTGGAGGATGTAAACATGAATTAGAGGAGATACAGAAGGGATTTCAGACTACATTAATAAACAGGGCTTAGCTATGGCAACTAGGGAGCAGATATACATTTTATTCACTTCTCCCAGCTACTGGAAAAATAACCTTTGGTAAAAGGGTGGGCAGCAAGGAGACTAACACCGCCAATTAGATGCACTTGCATCCAGAGCTACATGCAGTGCCTCTCCCACACCAGTAAGACACTCTCGCCACTGAAACGGCATAACCAGTTTGCCCTGATGCCACTGGTCCCCGGTGAGCAGATCTACTCAACAGTGCACGGCTGGTGCCAAAGATAGAAAGGAACAAGAGGGAGAAGTCAGGCCAAACACAAAATCCTCAGCCACCCATCTCTTTTCAGGGGAGGAGAGAAAATATTTCATTTTCTACCTGTAAAGAAAAATGGATTCATGTCACATCCTTCCTTGATTATCCCCAGCATTATGCAATTCAATAGATTTGCTGTCTTGATTAGACAGGCAGAATAGAATTTTAATTGTGAGTCTCTGGAAGGCAAAATGGAGAGATTTGTATGAAAAAAAATGGGAGGCAGCAGCGTTATTGGAAGGCTGAGCTTTTTATAGTCAGTCTTTCTGCTTCATTCAACCATCTGCCTTTACTTGTGCTCTGCTGCTTGGGGTTGAGAAGTTGCCGGCTTTAAAGATGAGCCTCAAAGTTTAACCAGATAAATAAATGTGTGCAAGATCTCTCCCTACTAGCAGAACACCCTTTAGCATTCCAACTACATATGTTGACAAAAAGACTGTTTTAATTTTAGCATTATTTTTACTGTTTATCAAACAGAAATGATGCATGTGGTTGCTTGCATGAGTCACAGTTAAAGGAAAGTCCCTTTCAAAAAGGTCTGAGAAATGTAGACAGAAGAAACTATTTTACTGGGGGGCAAACAGAGAAATTATTTTTTTTTTTTTATATGCATGCTTATAGATATATTGGTAGGAAGGGGATTTGGCTGGCCTAGGCTAGTGTTCGTGGGTCAGGGAGAAGATACGTGTGTCTGAGTCAGCAGCCAATGCTAATTTAAGGAATTTGGGGCTTAGTTCATGCCAGAAATCAGAGCTGAACTCAGTCCGGGACCAGGTGCAACCAAACATGTCTTTTCTGATACGTTTATTCTAGGTCAGTGATGAAATGTGTCAGTCCTATTTACGGTCTAGAGAAGTGGACAGTAAAGCCAGAAGTCCAGAACAGTCCGAGTGATATGTGATAGTCTCCCCTATAGGGATTCAACCCATTTTGGATGTTATTCATCAAACAGTGATTTTGACAGAGGTATAACTGTCTCCCTGTCTTCTTAATCATAAAAGCTCTGGTGACAGAAAACATCGGTTCCACAGGTTCATACACGAATTATCCAGAATTGAAATACACAAATCCCAGCCCAAATAGTCCATACTCTGAGATATGTAAGGTCCCTGGTTTAACTCACTATGGGCAGGCTCTTAACCATTCAGTGATGCGCTTCCTCACTGTGAAAAACTTAAAAAGCATGTTGGGTGCATTCCAACAGGAAAAATAGTTGCAACCATAAACAGTTTCATAGGGCTGGGAAAATGTTCCCTGCCCGGATCTCACTTTTTTCATAGGTGGAATAAGTATGAAAACATCTTGAAACACACTGTTGCTACTAGACAAGCGATTTACATTGCTGAATTTGAGTTTTCAGTATTTTGTTCTTGTCTATAACATGACCCTAGAGATCCTAGTTAGGATCAGTCTGGTTAGTCTAAATATCTAAAAACTCAGGAAGTTTAAACTTTTTGATCTGAAAAAAATATGCTGGAACTCTCCTAAGACTCTTCAACATAAGGAGATTTCAGGAATTTCTAGGTTCTCATTGGAAATATTTGCATACAACACCTTGTTATCTGCCTTTGCTACAGTCTTGGCAGTACAGCTGAGACTGGCTGGCACTCAAGCACTGCCCCAGTAACATGGACACCTTTCTTTACTGACCCCCTGTTTTGCAGTGATCTCTGACGGTACTTTCATCAGCAGTGCCATGTCTGCAGATGGGAAAGGCGTGCCCAGTTTTTGCATGAGCTTTGCTTGGTGTCATCTATACATTTGCAGAGAAGGCACAGCCACTAATTGAAATGTCACTGTTTCTCCAGCACTTTTCACTTTTGTAGGTTTGCACTTATGCAGCCTCTTGTGAGGACTGAAAAATCTGTGCCATCACCTACTGAATGGTATTTTTCTGTGTGGAAACACTGGGGTTTTTTTTACAGAGGTGAACTTCTCCATCACATTTCATAGAATAATAGAATGGCTTGGGATGGAAGGGACTTTAGAGATCATCTAGTCCCAAAGGCCATGCCGTGGGCAAGGACACCTTCCACTATACCAGGTTGCTCAAAGCCCCATCCAGCCTGGCCTTGAACACCTCCAGGGATGTGGCATCCACAACTTCCCTGGGCAACCTGTTCCAGTGCCTCACCACCCTCAGAGTGAAGAATTTCTTCCTTATATCTAATCTAAATCTACCCTCTTTCAGCTTAAAGCCATTCCCCCTTGTCCTATTGCTACATGCCCTTGTAAAGGGCCTTCCAGGACCCCTCTAGGTACTGGAAGGCTGCCCTAAGGTCTCCCTGGAGCCTTCTCTTCTCCAGGCTGAACAACCCCAACTCTCTCAGCCTTCACAGGAGAGGTGCTCCAGCCCTCGGATCATTTTCATGGCCCTCCTCTGGACTCTCTCCAACAGATCAATGTCCTTCATATGACGGGGACTCCAGACCTGGATGCAGTACTCTGGGTGGGGTCTCACGAGAGCAGAGTAGAGGAGCAGAATCACCTTACTCGACCTACTGGCCACACTTCTTTTGGTGCAGCCCAGGATACATTTTACTTGTAACGTTTTCTCTTACCTCAAAAAATAACCTGTTCCTTCGGGGACTGTACTCATACTTCATGTGGAGTTTTCTTCTTGAAGGAGTGTTGCAGTAGGAAGGAGGAAAGCAAACTTACAGCAAAAAGAAGTGGCTATAGAAATTGTTATGAAACTACATAGCCTTTCAACATTGCCAAAACATCTGTAAATCTCATTTCAAGGCAGGCATAACAGACAATTAGGGACTGACTCAAGGAAAGATGTGCCCTTATACAGCAAAGCACTTAAGTATCTGATTATCTTCAGTCTTGCCTTTTACCTAAGCATTTATTTATACACTTTGCTAAGCCTGGTACTGAGCAAGAAAAGCTCATCTGAATTTAAGGCACTTTACTGAGAAGATCAAGATAATATTTCAACTGATTAACCAGACTTAAGGGCTTCTCCTTCACAGCGATGCGAAGGACATGCTGGTACAACTAAATTCAACAAAAACTGCAAATGCTTGCTGCTACCTCTGGAAAATTACTCCTTTTTCCTTGGGATCTCAACTGGGGCTTCCATGCCTGATGTTAGGCACCTGCATATGGAAATGTTATTTGCTGTGTTAAACCCTAATCGGTTACTATTATTACAGGGGTTAAGCAAGCAAGTTCAGAATGTGAACTTGCACAAACAAAATCCCATGCCCAGAGCAATGGGCCATCTACGGTACCAAAGAAAATGTACGGTCCAGCTGTTTGATGTTCTCTCCTTTCTGTGCCTCACGGAATCAGTACTGCTGTGCTTAATGATAACACATTTATCTAACTACACAGAAATAGATGTTAATTTTAAAATGTATCAAGTGTAAAAGAGAGAGGAAAGGAGAAAAGAACTGCTGCAACCTTCTGTTTGTGCACTTTCTAAATTTTTATTCTAAACACGAGTCTAACATCATTCACGGAAATACCAGCTCAGCACTGTTGAACAGCAGTCTGTTTCTTTATATTTATTTTGCCCCCTCATATTTTCTTCCATTAAAGTTTAGCAGTGTACATAAACAAACTGCAATGAAAAAAAAAAAAAAAGACAAAAATGAAACTCATAAAAAGGCAGGCGATAGAAGTGACCTTTGCCACTCCTTTGATAGTATTTTGCACATTTCTCTGCTAGTGGCTAAGACTTTTTTTTACACTTTCAGGCAACTGTAGATGATAACATGAATAAAATTGTATGGTGTCTCATGAATGTAACAGAAACATTTTAGAGGCAATAATTGCTCTTTCTGGAGTGTACCTTAATTTAGAGATGGAATTCTTTCTGTGATTTATGTAGCAGCATATTTTATACCATGTAAGGTATGCTTTTAAATCTGACTCCTCACATGCACACATATTTGAAATGTTTGCCTTCATACATACAGTAGCACAAACATAAATATGCAAATTCATAGACATATGCACATACATAAGAACATGCAACAGCCTAAATGTGTATATGTGAATAAATCCATGTATCAAGGCAGATATTTGTGTTCTACGAATGCAGAAATTTCAAATTATTATATCCCCAATTAGATCATATTTTGGTATTATGCGGCACCATAATGAATTATAAGCAAAAGATGACACTCTAAGGGAAAATATAGGAAATGTTTGTGACTGACCTTCAGTGCTTTCCAGGAGTAGAGGTTATGGGTAAATTTTTTGTCTATTTGGGATCACCACAAACCTCTGATTAGCAGAAATACCCAGATGCTGACTGTTTTGTGGTTTTCTTCCTTTAAATACATGCCCAAGGAGAAGACACTCTCTGAATAATGATATGCTAAGGAAGCAGAAACATAGCATCTACTTGGATCGTCTTCACCTGCTACAACAGGCTAACACCCCGTTGTATTAGTTATGGTAGAGACTGCAACAGATAGATTTATGCAGCTGATGGGCCCGTTCCTTCCATCGGCCAAAACATTTTCTACACATGCTGTGCATGGTGCAGGCAGCACTGTATATTAAGCATTACTCTTCACCGATGTAACCACACGAACATGCTACTGCCAGTGACCTAGTCACACTCTGCCATGGCTTGCTTAATAACCCGGGGACTAGAAGCCAGGAAATTTATTCCTTTTTCTTCCACTTGCTGGCTTTCCCTTTTTCCTATCCCACAAATTTAACAGAGATTTCACAAATTTTCCCACTCTGCAGCAAGAGGAAACCAGCCCTGTGTAAGTTTTTCCACACACAAGCGAGGCTGGCCCATTGCATACTAGCCTTCAGATAGGGGCAGTCAGCCAGGACATAATACTTCGTGTATCCAAGTCCCCGGATGGCCATTGCCCCAGCTGCTAAATTACAGCCAGAAGACTCAAGCCTCGGGGGGGAGGTAATTGTAGTCCCCTGCAGTGGAGAACATCAACACCAGATTGTCACTGGACCAGCCTTAGGACGCTGGCCTCCCACGTCCCACAAGAGTTGGTTGACTAGTGGGCTGCTGATGTAGCTAGAAACTTTTCCTCCGCTGCAAAGATATTTAATAAGTAACAAGAGGTGGAGTAGCTGGAACGGTGGAGCAGAAGACAAAGAGCAGCACAGTAGCCCAGTGCTTACTGCATATGGACACACTCCTTACTTCATTTGCAGCAAGGCAGAGAGGTAAACCCATGCCTGCTGTATCTAGGTGAGCTGTGGAGACAATTTTCATTAACCAAAGAACCAATTCTGATAGGCTTTTTCACATTCACTGTTCCTTCGAAAACTATTCCCATTTCAGTTGGGTACCTGTAGAAAAAGTAACTGTTTAGCATGAGAATGATGGGCCAAGGACCCCTACAACCTAGGCATAAAGGACTGGGGCTTTTTCATTTCTTTTTTCTCCTCCATGTGTCCTTCTGTGAGTCCCTCCCTGGAAATGGAAATGGTGTATTGTAATGCAGATTTCCTGCAGAATCTCACAGATCACTCTCTGCAGGGATTTCACTCTTCAGCTGAAATACTTTTCAGCCAAGGTATTGTTCATTTATTCAACAGCTTTATTTTTAAACATGGAATACTATAACTGTGCATTACTAATTCCTTTTAAAAGTATTATAGTGTTTATTTTTTGATTGAGGCTTGAGGGCTCAAGATCATTTAGCTGAGTTTTGTTGGGGTCTTTTTTATTCCATTATTTATGAATTTAAAATACACTGTGAAAGGATCAAAATAAAGTAAAAGACCTCAAAACCCCACTAGTCTTGTTTTCCTTTCTTCAGTCCCAGCACCTTGTCTGTTTTCTCTTTCATGCTTTCCACAGAGAACCATTTTCTTTAATGTAATCACTGGCTGATTGACTCTTGCCTCTGTTTTCACTTTCCTCCTATTTGTGGAGGTCAGAGAAACAGCAAAGGTTTCATTTAACTTCTCATTAGAGACCACACTTTGGCCCCAAAGCACTCAAGAGCCCAGAGCCAGCCAGAGAAACACCGTCC
>NW_009647763.1:2241927-2246607 GCF_000708025.1 Charadrius vociferus | reverse complement strand
GCGCCCCAGGACCAGGTCTGGTCTTTGCCCTGAGTCATCTAATGCTGAAGTGACCAGCAGATGGTCTTCTTCAGCAGCGCAGTGGCATCTCCCTCCCAACAGTTTCAAGAAAGAGTCAGACAAGTCAAAAGGAGGGACATGATGGCAAAGAACCTCTCGCCCTCCAGCAGGTAAAGGGAAGATCTGTGCCCCAGTGCTACTGGTGCAGCTGGTACAGACAGAAGTTTTTGTGAGCATCTAAGCTTTTGTTCTGCAGCTGCTTCACAGAGATTAATCCAGGGTTTGTGGAAAAGGGAGAAGACTCTGACCCACAGAAAACCAGATCCCTGTGGAGGAGGGAGAGGGGAAGGGTGCTATTCCCAGCACTGCAAGCAAACTTTTGGCCCAAGTCTAGTCTCAGCATCTGCCATATATGCTGTATGCCTCACCCATGGCAACGCTTCAGCAGTGGGAGAATGCATTTGTCCTGGGCCTGTTCCTACTATGTATGTCAACCCACACTACAGCCTGGAGAAATCAGCGCTGTGCTCCCAGTTCAAGTTTGCTGGCAGTACAAGGCAGTATGGCCCAGGGGATCTAAAGAAAATGAGCCCTGAACTACGCTGCTTGGGGATGAGATATTAATTCTTTAAATGATTTAGTACAATTTAGCCTATTTCAAAAAGAAGCAGGAAGGTTTGTCCTTGCAATGATAACTACAGCACACAAAATTTCCAGTCTGGCTTGTGGAAAGGTCCTGAAGTGTTACACTGATGTTCAAGAAGATGTTTCCACCTTACCGTAGCAGAGCAAAGTTTGAGTCCCATAGACATTAATAGGTCTCAGACATACTTAACTAGGGAAGACTTCATCCTACTGAAAGCAAAGCATGGGATTAGGAATTTTGCTGAATTAGGGCCTCCAAAAAACCTGACTTGCACTACTGCTCTGGAAGTAATGCCCACGGGTGTGTTTTTATATCTCCAAAGTAAAAAATATCAGAAAATGCAAGAAAATATTTGGACTTTGGTTAAGAAACCCTTAACAGAAGAAGTGTTTGCTCTGGGCTAATAACAGTTGTAACCCCTTACATTATCTTTATGTACTAACCTCTGCCTTAAAATGTGCATGGGCAATTTCCATAGATGCATGTAAACATAAATTATTGAATAAAGAATAATTGATTTAGACTTGTAAAAAATCAGCAGCCTTGCAGTGAAAAGGGACAGCAGTAGACGGATACATTTTAAGTACTAATGACTCTGCCTTATGAGAGTAGCTTTACCCAGTGTATAATGCATGAGTGGTAAAATAGGTCAAACCCTGGAAGCATCCACATCTTTGAAATCATTATGAATACAATGGTTTTACTGCATCACCAATTGCATAAGAGCTCCAAAGCAAAGCCGTATGTGGAATGCAAAACATAATGAAAATCCTTGCTCTTGTGTCGCAGATTAGAGAGCTACTACAGATTTTGGATCCTTTCCCAATTTTAATACAGTTACATTCCTGTGGCCGGTACTTCTACGTTTTCATTTCTGTGTGCGATAGGAGTTCGCTCCTTTGTCCTTTCCGTACCGTTCATAAGATTTCAGCTGTTTGTGGTACGGGAAATGGGGCATGTTAGCAATGGTAGTCATTTTTATGCAAAGAAAAGTTTGGCCATCCCGTTTGTATTCGGCTAGGGCTTTGGGGGGCAGGGCTTCATCCCATGATATCCCATCCCCCACAAACAGGGGAAGCTTGTTCGCTGCCTACCTACCACTACAGCTAAAGTTATGTCAGTGCCAGGTAATGAAAAGGCTTTGTTATTTAACAGGCAAATAATAGAGAGCCTTTGTGCAAGGATAATTACAGTGGTTTGGATATTCCTGGATTAACTCTTGGGGTGAACATTCATCTCAGTAAATCACTAATAAATATACATTAGCATCACGTCTCTCTCCATTTTATACTCTGGTCATCTTGGTCATACTACTCACAAGTTTATCTGGGGCTGGTTTTGCAGTACAGGCTTCAACACCCTTTGCCTACGCTTGCTGTACAACTGTAACAAAACAATCAGAACTTCCTGCATTTTACCTCAACCAATCTGTCTTCTGATAAAGCAGCAATGAGGTTGCGTAGCTTGCTGGCTACTGGGAAGAGTAACTGGTAAATATTTGCACAGCACTTCGAAGAAGTAGGACCTGACTCATCGTGGCATTACTTCAGTTTTACGTCAGTGTTAACCATTTTAATTCACGTCGCTATCATCTTAAAAACCAGTTGCTGAGAATCAGGCCCATAAAGGGCCATGTGCCATTACTGCTCTTCTTACACTATTTCGTATTTGTTATTTTTGTGGAGTTATCAGTTGCCTGAGCCAGTTCACCATCCAAGTTGATGAGGGGGCATTCTGGGAACAAGGCAGGGGATGCAGGGTGGTGACAGACGTGAGTGGCAGCTACTGGAGATGCCCGGTCAGAGGAGCAGGAGTCTGCCAGGACCTCTTGCTAGCGTGAAAAAACTTCATGTCAAAGACTGGTTCCTATGGAAAGAAGAAAAGCGTTGAAATTGTATAAAGAGCCCTAAGTACTGACCACGAAGATGTGCTGCATCTCGTGCCTTCATAGTTTACGTTTGTGAAAGTCAACACGAGCCCAAGCCTTCGCTGTATATGTCACAGCTCCTTATTTCGCAGGATGACCCACAGATACAGGCAATAACATTTTGTCCAGTTCTGCTGCCCTGGCCTTTACATCTGACTGAAGAGTTTTTGATGAAAATCAGGAGGCACAAGGTCCAAATATTTATCTTATACTTACAAATAGTATTATTTAAAGTAAATTATGCTACCTGACAGCTCCTCTTAGTCAGAGGGCTACAAAATAGCCCTCTTTGAAGGAAAAGTAACACACAAAAGTTTACAGAGGGAAATGAAGAGTGGGAAAGAACTGCTATTATCATGGAATAAGAGTGCTGCAAAATTGCTGTGAAAATTGGAAATCCATAATTTTATTGCCAAACCTGGTTTTGCCTTACAATAATAGACATGAACAGTGGAGATGGAAAAAAAAAGACCCATTAGGTCATTTTTTCTGTCTTCTTCTTAATTAAGAGTGTCTCCCTAGAAGGATCTTGACTGTTTTGTTCATTTTAAAAATAACTAAAGCAATGAGGGTTCAACTCATTCCCTTGGGAGACGTTTAGTAGACTAACAGACCTCACTGCTATGAAATTTTTCCTCATTATCAGCATGGATTTTTCTTTGTTCGCTTTCATCCCGTTACTTCTAGTTATACCTAGTTGGACCATTTCTATAGTACATCCAATTCCATCATTTCATCTCATGCACGTATTTCTTTCCCGGGGCAGACACTGGGCTAAATCTGAGCTTCAGTAAAGAAACTGGATGTAATCTCAGAGTAGCAATTTGCTATAACAGGTCCTATTTTTACTACATATTGAGCACACAAACAAAGAGAATTGCTATTTAAATTCTGAATGGGAAATCTCAAAATCATTTTTTTTCTTCAAGCACTTCTTTTTTTTTTTTTTTTTTTTTCAAGTATATGGTTGCCTGCTTCTCAAATCCACTTAAGTACTTAGAAAGCAGCTTGCAAACACCAGATTCTTCCCCTCCAAGAAAACTGAACTGACATGCTGGAGCTGCAGATCATAAAAGTTCACATTTAAAGGGAAGGAATGTCTTTCATTTACTACAGGACCAATACTAGACATGTCTTTGCTGAAATAGTTAGCTAAGGGTAAATGTCCTCTATGCAGAAGGTCACAACAGGTTATGTACCACTTAAGTCTCAATTATGCTCTATTTATACCTCCCTCTGAAACTTTCTCTAATTGGGAGATTCTGGGAATTTTTCTCCATTTAGCCATATTTTGGGTATTTCACTGGCTCTTGGAGAAGTCAGTTGTAAGAAGAGCCAATTAAACATTATCGATAATGGTGTGAGGTAGACCTCCTTATGTATAGCAAGAGAAAACAGTGAAAGGCACTTAAGTAATATAGTTAACTATTATTATGCACGTTGCTCCTCTTTCTTTTCACCTGTTCTGAGGTTTCTAACTTTAACGTTCAAGCTCGTGAAAAGAATATGAAAGCTTTATTGAGAAGTCCTTTTTTTTTTGTTTGGTCAGAAATCAGGGAGGGAAACCCATGAAAAAAAACCACAACAGTCTTCCAACCAAAGTTAAACTGGGAGAAAGAAGTGAACAACAAACATATGAACAAATTTACTTCAAAAGCTTGATATTAACATTAAATTGAGCTAATTAAATCGTAAAGATTTTCCTGCTGTTTCTCTGAGATATTTATCTTTCTATTTGAAACGTGTGCTCCATAAAAGGACATTGGTCTCAACATACCACTTTATTTCAAGTTGACAACTTTTCTCAAGAGGGGAAAAAAAAATAGGACAAAATATTCACACCTGTAGCCAGACTCCTAAACCTGTGGCCAGGTGCCCTAAAGAGAAACTAAAACTTAGGCAGAAGATCCAATGCTTCTGATCTGCTGGACATTGCTTTTTCTATGTTGTTAATTGTTGGGGGGGTGGGTGGGAAATTGCGTCAAAAATACATTTCTAGATCCTTGCTTCCTGTTTCTGGCTAACTCCTCCCTTCTTTTATGTTTTGCAGTTCAGATAAGTGAAATACCTTCTGATTTGCAAACTACAAGCTTGTTCCCCGCAACTG
>NW_009647763.1:2238952-2241881 GCF_000708025.1 Charadrius vociferus | reverse complement strand
TACGTCATACAAGTTCTGGGTTGAGTGAGTACCCCAATGTGAAGCCTCTGGATCCAGTCGGCCGCATGGCAGTGAAAAGAACGAGTGGATTACTGGTGTTAAAAAAAATCAAACTGAAAATAAATTAATTCTTAAAACTACATTAAAGCACATGTGTAGTGTACTTCATGTAAAAATGCAATGCATCTGCATTCTAGAGAATGGTATAATGCACCTGCGAACTTCCTAGGTCTGCTGTCTATGTGCCAGGCCCTTGAAATGAGCTAGTGTGAAAAATGTTCTTGTGGCTTCATTTCCTCTGCAGGGTTTTGGGTTAGGTTTTTGTTTTGTGGTTTTGCCTTTTGGCGGTGTTGGTTGTTTTTTACTCCCTTTAAGCAATTAGAAATGCAAGGGAAAGAAATTCACCAGTTCAGTTCCCCCAACAAGCAGGTTTACTATCCTCCACACACATTCTTACCTTGCGTTTGTCCCCATTTCTGAGCTCTGTCTATTACTGCACGAAGCAATCTGCTTTATCATTCTTTCCTACGAGCAGTGCGGACAGTCTGGGGTCTGTTTTAGCATATTTAAGTATTACATACAGACTCATGTTGTACCAGTTTATATTTAAAAAGGCGAGCTCAAAGAACTGATGGTGGTAGAATTTGCGGTAGCCTTTAGTTCTTCTGGATATACCCTCTACAGTTTTGGGCTATCAAGCAGGAAAGCTCTGACACTCATTAACTTAGCGCTGAATGCCCTAAACAAGGACGACTGAGCCAGAAGTGCCTGCAAGGGTTGTTCTCAATGCAAGCCACTCGTTCCTCAAGGACCTAACGATTTGCAGCACTTTTTCCAGGCAAAGGACGCAGGAAGGAAAAGCCCAGACTGAGGTGAAGCTTCACCCTTCTCTTACTCTTGCATGAATGAGAGCAGGGAGCTTTAGAGGATGTTCTTAGAAGCATGTTTCCCCTATTAGTCAGATGTCCCTAGTTTTCCTTAGGAGCATTTAGGGATTCTTACATTAAAAGATGTGTAGTGGTCTAGACTGCTGACGTGCTGGAAGGTGTGTGAGGGCTCCCGGGGACCATGATTCTCTCCAGCCTGCAGCACTAAAAACTTAGGTGACTTTGTAGCTCTCAGGGAGATTATTTTGAAACTGCAAGAAACAAATTATTCCGCAACATAATTTCCACAGTCAAAAGCTGGAGATATTAGTCCATAAATCAAACCCGTATTGCATTCAGTCCCTCTACTTCTCTCCTTGAAGACATTCAAGCAAACGCAGGCTTCTTTACTCCAAACAGTAAAGTTAACACCAGCCTTCTAAAATAATTTGAGAAGCCCATTTGGTTGTGGTTGTACCACGGGACAAAAGTAAAGTTGTGATCATCAAATCCTTCGATTCTGAAAGCACAGACAACTCAAATATTTAGCTGGGTTTCTGACGTCTGCTATTTCCGGTAAGCACTAATGTTTTCGAGAAGTCCCATAGATAGGCTTGGCAGTCTTCATTTTACTCCAGAAAGGATTTTGTATCATCAGTTACACCCTAAAACACAGAGGCTCACAGCAGCAATGGAAACTGACCTTTGCAATAATGTTGCTGACGTAAGGCAGCAGTATATATAGATTTATATAGTGTCTTGACCAAATCTATACAAGCACTACTACAGTTCCAGCTTTTCAACAGTAGATTAACTTTAAGACAGTAATAACAACAACAACAAAAAAAAGTTCATAAAACACCACAGTATGTTCTTAGCAAGATTCTAACAAAACCTGGTGAAATAACAAAACAATCATTTCTTATCTCATCTTCAGACAAATTAGCAGGTTAGGTGGCTTGAATTTACCGTAGGAAAGCCTTGTCTTATTAACTGCATCTGAGCAGCCCTCTCTCGCAGCGTTGCTAACTGTGGGGCAGCTCCAGCAAAAGTACCTGTAGTTCCCAGTGCAAACTAACAGAAGTTCCCAGCAGGTTCCTGGACACGGTTTTGTCTAAAGCAACTCAGCCATTCTGTGCAGCAAAGCAGCTACCGCATTAGACCTCCTGGTTTTGCTGTGACCAAAGGGGCTGCGTGGCTGTTCGCAATGGGGAGGGATGGGGACAATTTTCAGAGGGGAAAGTGAAGAAAAAAAAAAAGGAAAACCCTAATGAAGGCAAGTGGAAGTGACAGTTCAAACCAAGCAGCTCCAAAGCTGTATTGCTACTTTCAGAATCCTTTAAATGTGCGAAGAAAAGCATGAATTCAAATTAATCAATTGTCTTTTAAAGTAGCTGAGGTAGCACTCTATTACCTGTGCTTTTAGAGTGCATCTCAAATGTGTCATTCAGGCTTCTGAAGACAAGAAAGATACGAATGAATCACCTTGTTACAAATTAATCACCCTGGGATTAGGGGTAAAAATTTCAAAAGCACCTTAAAATGACTTAGAAATCTAATTCCCATTTTCAGAATTGACTTAGGCAGTTACATCCTGACTCTAGTCAAAAGTCAATGGGATGATAGCTCCTAAATCACTCTAATGCATCCAAAAATGTTACCCGCTTCTATATGTAACACAACACCAAGCCCCTCTGCAGTCCCGTTTGCCCTTCAGTGCGTGTCCCAGGCTTCTGCTTTTTCATCCCTGATTTCAGTCCACATTTACCATATGTTGTGCTTTCATTTTCATTAAACATTTTGAAAGATGGAGGTTTCAAACAGTGAGCTACTCATTCATTCATCTTTCCACACAGAAACCCAGCATCACTAAAACACCAATTTCAGACTATTATTTTTAACTAATGAGAAAGGAAATGTTTTTCCTGACACTGACAGCAAAATCCGTCCACCCATTTTTATATTTTACAAGATGATGTAGCACGTACCACTGTCACATCTCAGACTTCGTGTATGTTTTGGTCTTCTGCCCATTACATGCCTTTTTCTTAAGCTAATGAGCA
>NW_009647763.1:2236580-2238905 GCF_000708025.1 Charadrius vociferus | reverse complement strand
AACTACCTGGATGCTACTGCTCTTCCATTGACCAGATTATGATAATGTCCCTTTTCCTCCTTGGGGCATTGGAAAAATCTTTTTATTTCTCCATCTCTGTTCCCCTCCACCCTGTGGCTGTCATGACCATTGTACCTGCAACATTATGTTGGTAGCACTTCTGTCATAAATGTCTGATTCCACTGTGACACATGCTGTAGAAAATAAACTAAGGAATATGTATGTCTAGATTACACCTATTCACAAGCCTGTACGAAGGTAGTATCTTGCTCTCTGATACAAAAAAGATGAACTTCCTAGTGCTAGTGAATGACCAGTTAGAAAAGGGAATTAAGATAGGGCAGGGAGGCAGTGAACAAAAGCAAAAATCACATTCAGATCTGAAGGAAAATGATATTCACAGTAAGTCGGCAGTCATCCTGGCTTTCAGCTCCTTTTATGATTTTCCCCCCTTTTTATTGCTTTCTTCTGAGTTCTTTTGCCCAAGTCTCTGTATTTTTCACTCTTTTGTTGTCTTCCCTAGACA
Source organism: Charadrius vociferus (assembly GCF_000708025.1). NCBI lineage: Eukaryota > Metazoa > Chordata > Aves > Charadriiformes > Charadriidae > Charadrius > Charadrius vociferus. The sequence goes on along the minus strand of NW_009647763.1, from coordinate 2,238,379 downwards.
AAAGCACAGGACTTGGGGAAAAGGATCAGGGAAGGGGAAATTCCTATCCTGACATTTATTTCTTCAGTGACCTTGACAAAGTCACTTAATTTATTGTTTCCCTCGCTGTAACAAAATGGCCAGGAATGAAAATGAAGTCTTTTTCTAACATTCACAACTGCTGCGTGATCCAACCCTATCTGGGCAGTCTGCTTTGAAACCCCAGATGAAGTTAGCGCAGATTCAAGCCGTAATTGTTATCAGTAATGCCTTTCTTCCAGACACACTTTCTGCGGCGGTCAATACCTGTTCGGCAGCCGGCCATGGTGGGAGAATAGCAATCGCCAGAATAAACGCTCTGCCCTTTCTCCCAAGCCTGTTGCATCTCAATAAACTCTGCAGTGTCTCTGCCAAAGAAGGGGGAATTCAAAAGGGTGGTCCCAAATCGGGACTCTGAAGGGCTCTGCATTCAGAATAAGACACTATGGGAGTATCACGATGACAGCTGCACTTACATCACTGAAAATAATTATTCTGATCCATGAACACAAGCTAAGCCATAAGAATGGTCTTGTAAGCAAGGTCTGTTTTAATAGAAACATAAGTATTATGCATTACAGTCTATTATAAATTGGTTGTAATTTTCTCCTGACACTCTGTGAATTAAACTAGTTAGGATACCAAAAAAAATAACAAATGCCAGAAAGCAGAAAGCAAGCTCAGTGTCTGAAGGTTAATGATTGCTCATGAAAGCTACAGAAATAAATTATCTGCCTAGGGACACTGTCACATGATCGGCACAAAAGCTGCAACAGCCGAAAATGTTTATGTAGAGAAAAAAAACACTGTCAGCATCGCAGAGCCCTTCCCCCACCGCTGAGCCGGAGTCCTGAGCCAAACAGCTGCTCCTGACTGCTTACATTAAACTAATTTGTGCTGCAACATTGCAGCTGCTTAATTTTTAGACTGAACTTTATCACCAATAAGTGTTACAATAACAAGTGATCCAGCCTCATCTCTTAAGAAATAGCGAGTTCCTCAACAACAAAGGCAGCTTAAGGTGCCCACAGTCGAGACAGAAGTAAGAAGACAATGCCCCAAACGGAATTTTAAATCATAATGACCTAGTCTTGCTTTTGCCGGGAAAGGCTTAAAAGGTGGGTTTGCTCCTAAATTAATCAGGGGAGGTCAGACTGTGCTCCCGGGCAGATAGGGGTTGTCCCACCCCGATGTTGGAGACCAGTGGCCGAGAACCACTGCGGAGGCTGATGGAGCAGCAAGGTGGAAGCACGCTGGGGTGCTGGGGCTTGGCGGGGCGGCCCCCCCTCCCAGCCTGGCCTCCCCCGCGGCGGGCATTTGGGGACCGCAGTGCAGAGCTCAGTCCCTCACCCCCTTCTTCCCTTCGCCAGGCTCCCACCGGAGGGGGCGACTACCCGCTTGGGGGTTTGGCGCCCCGCAAGTAGCGCTGCCCCCGCCCCGCCAAAAAAAAATGCGTTCAAAGGCAGTTGCATAGGAGGAAGTGTTTACAGAGCGGCGGCGGAGCGGTGCTCCTCGGGTAACAGAAGGGCTGCAATTACCAAATGTCACATGTTGTTCCTCCCATTTTCCTCTGAGTTATTTCCCTCCGTTAACATGCAGGGCTTCGTCTTTTGCTGAAACAGACACTGACCTGAACCGGTGGCGATGCCTGCCAAATATGCAGGCACTGGGTTTTGGGTTTTTTTTGTTTTTTGGTTTTGTTTTTTTGCTACATTTTGGAATATCTTTTATTTTTAAATGTTCAGGTCAAGTTTTTCAACTATTGGACTTGTACTACTTCG
>NW_009647763.1:2236186-2236532 GCF_000708025.1 Charadrius vociferus | reverse complement strand
TATTTTAGGATGGCTATGTTGTTTGTAAAAAAAAAAAAAAGAAAAAAGGACCAGTTAAATGTACTGGCCTTAGTTATTAAGAAAACTAATTGGGGGGAGGGGGGAACCAAACAAAAAACAAAACCCACCGAGAGAGCAATTATACAGTTAAACAAAAAGCTGTAGTTGCTTGCAGGGGTTGCAGATGGACTGTTGTTTGCCTGTGTGGGCTTGGGGAGGAAGAGAGGCATGGGGAATCGGGAATGGGAACCAAGGGGTGCTCCAACAGCACACCCCACCTTCTCTGGTCTTCGAACGACCAGCGAGGAGGAGGAGATGCTAAATGAAATGATTGTTTCTTTCTGTT
>NW_009647763.1:2235707-2236140 GCF_000708025.1 Charadrius vociferus | reverse complement strand
GGGGGGCTTTTGGGGTTTCTATCAATAGAACATTAGTCGGACTTCTGCCCAACAGCAGGAGCTGATGGTATCTGGATTCCATTTTGTTGCCCCCCAAATGTGTAAGAATAGGGGTGACTGGATAAGCAGGCCCCAGGGGGGGTTAACTGCTATTCACGGACCAAAGCTGCAAATTAAAAAAATATTTTAGGAAGAAAAAAGTGGGGTAAAGGAGAGAATAGCTAAGTCCCTTGCACCCTTACCAGATCTTCCTCTCAAGTTTGGCCTTTAAACCTTTAAAACTTTATGGATTTCTTAAAAGAACACCTCTGAAAGAATAACGCAAGGGATAAGACCCAGCTACAAAATTGGAACTCTCATCTGTTCAACACAGGAGAGCAGCGTGAGGGGATAATTGCAAGTGAGGTGAAAGAAAAAAGAAGGAAAAACTGTG
>NW_009647763.1:2221053-2235656 GCF_000708025.1 Charadrius vociferus | reverse complement strand
GAGGCTACCTCAGGTCCAGAAGCTCTATGCCACACACCAGAAGTACAAGAAAAAAAGAAAAGGAGGCATCAAAAGGAAGAGGAAGCACAGCCAAAGGGATAGAGGTAGAGATTTATTTATTAAATAGGACTCTTTTAAGTGAAGGAGCTTAAATATATAATCCCATTGCAAATATGAGATCCCCCAAATATCCCCCAAAAGCAAATATGAGGATTCAAAGATAACTTGTAGAAAATTATCTCTCTGAACTTTGAGAGTCCCAAAATTTATTTTTATATCACCAAAAAAAAAAACCACCAAAACCCCAAAACCAAACCCAGAAGTCTAATTTAACAATGGCCTTTATAAAGCTCCTTTGGAGCACGGCCTCCTTGTGCAGTGCCAGCAGGGTGAGGAAAGAATTACCCCAGGCGCAGAAGGGAGGTTCAGCACCTGCGGGGAGGTGGGCACACGGGCAGGGGGCTCTGCGCACCGCGCTCACGCCTGCGGCCCTGCCTCGGCCACTGCATTGTTCCACGGGAAAGGTTGGTGTTCTCCTGCCACCCAGATTCTTGCCCAAGGCCTGAAAACGTTTCCAGCCAAATACAGGTGAAACTAAGTATGTGTCTATAAAAAGATTTGGTTTCACTGAATCAACATTTTCCCATATTTTTCAAAAAAAAAATCCAGGCCAGCATAATATTCATGAGAACAATGAATACTCAGTCAGGTCTGCACAGCCTGAGCACACGTATACATTTCTGTGATTCACTTATGATTATACTGACTGACCTCTAATTCATTCCTTTACCCTTTTTCCTCCAGATGCATTTGCACACTGACAAACCATTTTCTTTTTAAATCAATTGGCCAGGAAAAAGGTTTCCTCCATCTGCAGAAATTCCTATCTCGCCATCCAATAAATTTACCCAGCTGTCATTGTGGAGTGACATGGCAAAATAGCACATTCAGTACGAGCCATGAGAGAAATTAACTGTAAAAAAACAACTTTATCAAGCATCTTTGACCTCTGCATATTAATCCTGCTCTCTGGGACTTAGTTTAATATTTCAGGGTCATAAGAAGTTCCAAAAATCTTTGTTTTTCTTCCTCCCCAAATTACTTCTAAGGACAAAGACAGACAAAGTCTACCCCAGAGAGATTTTGTATTAATAAAAATCATAACTTAAAGCTTGAAATTTTTCCAACCTTGTAAAGTAGAAAAGGTAACTGAGAAGAGAAACCCCTCCTTTCCCAACAGGTCCTTGTGCTTGCATCTAGCTTTTAAAACTTCTTGAAATATCAAATTTCAAACTTCCAATATTTTAAAGTTATCTTCAGGGATTTTTGTTGCTGCTTCTGAGGGCCTGGATAGATATACAGGTGGAAACTACCAGAGTTTACAAGCAGAAAATATAATTTTTTTTTAAGCTAACTGCTTTGAAAATATTTTTTCTGTTGGCACAATACATGTATCTCATTTCATGGACAAAGTGCCGTGGTATAATGGTACTATTCATACCAGCATGAGATGACCCACTGTATTTTAATCATTAATAGTGTGGCTGTCCCAAATTCACACTGAAAAAACATTTTAGCATGATATAACATATTCTCCCTATGTATGTGTTTAATAAATATATGACTCTACTCCTCCATCTAAAACCAATAATTTATTTCCATTTAGATCCTGCACAAAGTGCACTATATTTATTTTCACTGTTAGCAAGAATATATGCGTTCTTATTCCTAATCATCACATAAGCTGAAGCAGCTAATAAGGTATGCAGTAATTTCTAATTCAGAGCATTAATGCTCACAGTTACAACACTCGTGTGTTATTTTTTAGAAAGACAAAAGAAGAGCTAATGTATATGAAGAACTAACACTGTAAATCTCATATTTTATACAACGCTGAATTTCAGCCATAAATTTTGTGTTCAAGCTACTTCAAAATGTTTAGGGATGAGGACGTACCAGCGTTTTGACCAGCTCTTGGGTTTTGTTTTTACTTTCTCTCTTGAAAGAAAAATGTATTAAGGAATAAAATTCTCCACACGTAACCCTTTGGAGTTAGATGGAACCTTTCAGCCACCGCTAAGCCTCTCTAGCAGAAGCAGGTTTGCTTAATAGTCATAAATATTTCCTGGGTCATTTGTTCAAGATATAACTTCGGGGAGAGGATGGCTCACTTTGCTTGTTCCATCACTGCCTCCCTACCGTAGGCCAGGTCCATTTCCTGAGGCAGACCAAATGGGACAGTTGGAGTTGTAGGCACCTGGTTCACGTTGCAGTGAAGATGCTGAGATCCAGATTCTTCCCTCTACATTTCTGCGCTTCATCTAAGCTTATTTTCACAAACTCCAAAATTATGTGGCTGTTGTATCTGTCTTTATATTCTTTATATTCAATGGAGAAAGAGAAATTGCTTCAGTGTGCAATCCAGCCCACATAAACCAGAGTTACAATCCTTATGGATTTTCCCCTCTCTCTCCCTTGACTGCAGAGAGAATCTAGAAAACTAAGCTCTGACAACTTAGCTAAGCACCTAAATTTAGGTAGATCTACTCTCTGCCTCTAAGAAAATTTCAGTGGAAAGAAAGATTTGATGAGAAATGGAAATGAGAATTTTGGTGAGATCTTGTTCCTTTTATCCAGATCAGCTCTAATTAAAACCAATAACTTCATCTTTAGTTAGAAGCTTTGAGCTGTCAGCAACAGGATGTCACAGGATATCTCTAAGAACCCACTTCAATAATTCAAGCAGCCTTGCTAAGCTCAATTTTGAGATCTCAAGGTCCTGCTTTTTGCAGGAACATTTTCATGGACCACTCAGAAGGTAGAAAGGATACACAAAGTGTTGCAAGGTGAGGATCTGAAATACATAGGCATATTTGCCTTATCAGCGGGAAGCACACAAATAAGAGGATGTGCGCCACAGCAGCTTTCTGACTAGACAGAATTAGGCAAGCTCTAACAAGTACCCTCCATCGAGAACTGTAACTTCTCCCTAGACCCAGCATCTTCTTTTATGCATACCTTGGAGCTGAGGGATTTCTAAACAGATTCTTAAAACACTGCAATAGAAAGAGTGCTGGAAGTATAATTTCCAACAGTGCCCTTTAGGATCTCGCAAGAAGGAAGGAAAAGCACCTCTGGGCAACCATTTTCACATCTATTGTGCGCCAGAGTGGTTCAGCTGGGTGAACCAGGTAGAGTTACGCCTGAAAGATTCACTGTTGAAGAGGCCATTTACCCATACTCCATCAATAACCTTTAGCTGCAAAACTGAAAATGAGACACGCTTGGACAGCTGGCAAGATTGTCAGAGTTGTGACATCGATTCTGGAGCAACACGAGCCCCACATCATTGCCTCTGCCGTTAACAAAATACCTTCTTCTAGCAGTTCTTCATAGAGCGATATTAACTACCTAAGTAATGCAGTGAATCAGCAATGGCTTTCACTAGTCAGAAGAGACAAAGATGCCCCCCAAATGGGCCCAATAAACCCAGAACCTCAGTGACAGCTAATGACCAAAACCAAAGAAGTGGTGACACTGGATGTGACTTCTGAGATAGTGATATGTTAATGCTACTTGCCATTCTGAATGTAGTAATTGAAAATTACTAATTGCAGAGATGAACTGTCAGATATTTTCAAAGGGTTTTTTCATCACAGAAGACCATGATTTCTACAGAAAGACAGCTTTAGACACATGAAAATTTCTTTGCTGAAGGACACCTCTGATTCAAAAGGCAGGGGAAGACTCAAAACAGGGATGGGGGAAGCGAAGGAATGTTTCTCATATATGTGCAATCACAGTGCCCTGAAAGATCATTTTGGAATAATTTCAAGACAGAAAACTTATTAAACCCCCCACATTTTATATTTATCACATGAGTGGCTACAGTTTTGGGGGGGCATAATAAGGTCATGAAGCATAAACAACAAAGTGAGTAAGAAAAATAAGAGACCTTCTGTTTCTCTGTCTAAAAATCCAACAAATCACAACGAATCTTTAAAACAAAGAGTACAAAAAGAGAAAATGAACTTCAGAACAGTCTCACACTGAACCTAATCGCTATTTCATTTAGCTATTAAGAAAGTGATCATGAAAAGTGCTTTTACAATTTTTTTGTAGTAATATTTTTCAGCAAAAGCTGAAGCTGATGCTCAAAATATTTCTAAGGACAATCTGAAAAAAACAAATATGTTAAACCTTGATACAATCCCTTTTTATTCTTCATCATTTAAATTAGAAGGTGTGTATATTTCCTAGGACTGGGAGAAGACAAATCATGTATTTAATTATATAAGTGTGTGGTTTAGGAGCTTCCTGGCAGAACGTCATTTTTCCAGAAATGTTGACTCATCAAAACTGAAGTTAAGCAACTTTGGTTTGATTACAAAGAAAGGGAAATGCTGGCAATTCTCCCAACTCAAAGAAGTTATAGCAAAAATTGCTTGAAGATCTAATTCCGTATTTTTTAATTGGAAACCATATTTTTTGTTAAAATTACTTTTTATTAGAGAGTTTAATTAGCATATATTTCACAAAGTTCTTAAAATCGAAACTCTGTACTAGCAGAACTTTCCTGCTATCGATTTTGGCACAAGTTCTTTCATGTTCAGCTCTGTCTACTTCACGCTAGTGTAGACACATGAATTAAAAAGAGAATTTCAGAAAGAGGTCTTTGCCTTCAGAAGACATTGTTTGCAAAAACAAAGCATAATGAACAGATCTGACCACAGAGAATGTCAGACCCTGAACAGGATTTAGAGAAAAGAAAGTTCTTTTCAACCTAGAAAAATTCATCTGAATCTGAAGTCCCATTTTCCAGCTGTGTCAAATCCCTCACTTCCAGCCTCATCCCTCGCCTGTCTTGCTGCATGCTCACACCTCCCCAAAACGTGCATCATGAGGAATGAGTCTGCACACCAGCTGTTAACTGCTGAGCAACTGGTATCTGGGAACAGAGCATGGGTCTATGGGGGCTGCGGTCTACGGGGACATGGAGTTGATATGTGCCTTACACCACCCTCGATTATAAAACCACACCAGACTCCCCCAGACATCGTGAGTACCGGCTGTGAAAATGCATTTTAATACATCAGGCTAGACACTAAGAAAGACAAAACCCATAAACTTGCACGAAGCATACTTTGAAAAGAATGAGTGGTTTGCTTCAGTCATTTTCTACAATGTCACAACTTTTTAAACAAAGTATGAAGCGTATTCCAAAGAAAGTGTTTTCCCTTTGGGTCAGAATTGTTAATGAGCAGCGTCTTCACCTAAGAGTAGATTGCTGATTCAGTAACACTACTTAGAAGAAAATACCCTGCTTTGCAAGGGCAGTAGAAACTGGCCTTCGCCATGAATTGCCACCATCACTAATGAAAGTGGCTAGCTGGATGGCTAACGAGACCTCTCATCAGGGAATGTTAATGGAGAGGAATCAACCTTATACGCAATAAGTGAACAATCAGGTAATGGAGTCAAGGAACCATATAGGCAAGGTGGAAAATAAATGCCAGGGACTTGAGAAATCTAATCAATGCCTGATTAAGCTAATTGAAGCCTGGCCACTGAAAATTAATGGTTCGGAAAATTGCTCCCAGAAACAGAAAAAAGCAAAGATTGCTGGATCTCACATAAGAGACAGAAGGTTCAAATGTGAAAGCAGTTATCAGGAGATTAATACCTGGTACCCAGGGTACATAAAAGTTTGATATCTCACCTTTCGCCACATTAAGTATATTGCTTCCCTGCTGCTTCTCCAAGCCCATGCACCCACCAAGTCTCTGAAGTCCGTTAGTTTGACTTTTTTTAAACTGTAAGAATAAAGGGAGCACTAAGACAGGCTGAAAAGAGCAGTAATGTTCTAATTACTGCAGAATGTCTTCCTTTTCAACTTCAGTGAAAACAAAGGGCCTGTGTTCAAATTGAAAAACATAAAGTAGGGATGATAAAAATAGCTATGGCGGCATGAAATGCAAAATACACTTTAACATGTGCTTAGATACAATTGTTCTAATCACCAGAGTTTTCCACTCCAGGCTTCTTTAAAAACCCTTGATGAACTGGAGGGTTGGTTTTTTTTAACCTGTCATCTATGGATTCCCAGATCTCCATGGACTACTCCTGGGATCTGCAAGCAGTCATTTAAAACAAAAGAAAAAACAAAAAAACAGAACACTTGCACTTATTACACAGGAGCCTGCACCTCTACAAGAAATTTCTCAAGATACTACAAATCAAAATAGGTTGAAAACCATTAGGCAGGCAGACCTTTGGCACAGAGAGCTGCCTGAACCCGTGGGTGGGCAGACAGGCAGCCTGAGTTTAGCTCCAGGCACTAGTAATTCAGGCACTTCACTGAGAAACAAGCAGCAATATTTGGGTTTTTAAAACCAGTAAGACGTAAAAATAGTTAAAATTGTACCTTTCCATATGTAGTGCTTTTCTTAGGCCAAGAGATCCCAAACCAAATTCTTGTGGTTTCCATGGAGTTCTGCTAAGCCATGAAAAGTAGATTGTGGACAGTCCACAGGAGCATATCAAACAGTACTATAATACATCCATTAAAAGTCCGATGAGAAGAAAGTGCATGCTTTTACTAGTAGTCATTTCATTCTTAAATTTATTCTGAATACTTGTGATTATATCATCTGCACCTCATTACTCATTTGAGATGTTCTCTTCATTGCACTCACATTTTTAAAAGCCATCTGTGACAAAATTTAAGGTATGACGGTAGTCCTTTGGCATAAAAAGATTTAAGGATCACCACTTTAAGACCACACTGATTTTAGCCCACAATTGTGGCAACTTTGCTGCCAGCTTTGTTAGTTCCAGCTGACATTTGTCTGCATTTCTTTGACCTCAATGACATGATTTTGGAGCATATTTATAATATAATACCTCATTGGTCTTCCATTTTCCAAATTATTAGTAAATAGATGAACTCCCATCCATATGTGGGAAGCTGAGATACCCCACAGGTTATTTTTTTTCCCCGAGGAAAATGGAATATTTTTTCTATTCTGTTTTGTACTCTTTTATCCACACAGGATGTTACTTTCTCAGAGTATTACTCTGCTCAAAACATTAAAGATACTAAAGTGTTACTACGCCTAACTCAGACATGCCCTGATGCCTAATGGCATACTTGCATGCAATTAATATGCAGCTACAGAGATTCCCAAAGCTGGCTGAATGTGACACTGCTAGGCAAGTCAGCAGTGAAACAGAGGAAATGGGTGGGGTTTTGGCATCAATTCAGCTGAGACAGGCATTCTGCCAGGGACTGTAAATCCTATCAGAACAAAGGGAATGAAAAAGTCACTCCTTGGGATCTCAGAAATCCACTGATTCGAACAGCTATTTTGAATACAGAGAATGCAAGATGAAATCTGTCTTCTGCACTGATTCAGAAGGAAGACCTGAATCTCAGACTTCTACCTCTTCTCCCCACCTTTTTAGGGAAACCTACATGGGTTTGTTTCCTTAGCTGTCACTTTAAGAAGTCTCAGTGATTATGTACACAAATATACTTTATCAACTGGTTTTCATTCATCTACTGTATCATGTATACATTTAAAGAATTAGTGAGGTGCAATATTCCTTTACAAAATTTGTGCAATTTTTTTCCCTCCTACATCATCAAACTCTTTGTTTCTGGGATTTTTTTATAACTGTATTTTCATTCATGCGATCAGTTAAGTTGCAAGAGCTGAAGTAAGCCTTACTGGTCTGTAATTCTCCAGGTTATTATTGGGGCTTTTTATAAATACAAATACAATATTTGCTATCTTCCAATATAATTGCTGACTTAAATAGAAGAATGTGTACTTTAATTAGCAGCCATTTTACTCTTGAGTTCATTAACATGCCTATTTATGCTCTGTCCACCTTGCTGCTCTCCTTAGCTCATTACTTTGCTACCTTTGGACTCTTCAGCAATTTAGACTGTCACCTTCCCGACTGGATAGAAAGAACTTCCAAGTGTCCGTTCCATTAAAGATGAAATTCCTTGACCTGCCAATTGTCAAAATGCCATCCCTTGAAAGATCTTTCCTTCAGGATCTGCCTTGACTTAATCTGTCAACTACCACTGCTGTCTTGTTTGGGGCAATGTTTGTCATGGAAATAGAGACCTTACATAGAAATTGCGTGGGTAATCCTTCTCACTTGCAGCAGCTTCTGCCACGTCCTTAACATTTTTTGAATGGACACTACTGCAGTGACTCTATGCTGAAAACAAAAGCAGAAGAGAGAACTAAATCAGCCTTCCCTCCACAGCGGACAAAGTACTGTACTTTGCAGAAGCAGAGCTCAAAGGTTATTGGAGTAGCCTCGGAACGCCCCCCCCCCTCTATTTGCATCTGTCTGTTTGCATTCTTCATTTTCCCTAAGTCACTGCCCTGAATCAGGATACCTTCTTAATTACCAGTGCATCAAATTTCTCTTATTTATCTGTCCGACCTTTACTGTTGATTTAGGAGGACACAAGGTCAAAAGCCAACTAAATGTACTGTTCCAAAACAAGAAAAGCGTTGTATGCTGAGCTGCTATCAACTCCTTCTCCCAGACCGCGCAATTCTCATTTCCATTCTGCCAAGTGCTATTGCACAAGAAACCCTTTCCTGAAAATACTGGTCATTTCAAGTAGATCAAATAGATCTATGTGACTTTGTAACATTCCTATGGAAAACTATCAGCTTGACTTCCTAATTATGGTAGCCTTCCCCACCTGGTGTAAGATTACTGAATTTAACCAGGAAAGCCCTCATCCAAATCAAGTTCCACATCAACCAGCTCTTTATAAAGATAAGCATTATTCCCCAACACTATCACTACTTTACTACAAAAGGACCAAAGGAATCTCACCCCATTAGTACTATATTAAACATTTGCTTTCATAAAATCTTCAGTCTTAAATATTCCTGGAATATTCTCAGCATCAAGAATCAAGTTCTTAAGTGTTCACAAACAGAAAGTATGAAAGGGCAGCAGCTATGATTGAATTAAAATTTCCTCTTGAATTCAAATGAGTGCATACATTTTTTTTATTTATTTTTTCACAATTCAATCAACTTTAGTCAGATTTCACATTGATTTAGCAATCTACAGAAGTGTGTGTATTGTGCAGGTACTTACTGAGTGCAGCACAGTAAGATGTTTACATGGAATTTTAAAAGCTGGAAAAGCATATACCATATGAAAAAAAGCTGGGCTAATTATTTCTGTTTACTACAATCAAAAATCAAACACTGTATTAGACAGTGAATACACACATAAGTGCTATGTCATATAATAAAAGGAAGCTTTTGCTGGATTACAATGAATTCCATATAGTTTTTATCCAGAAGTACATTGAGTGAAATGGGTAAGAGTAAGTTGCAGCTGGAGATCAGGAGTTCCAAAAAAACCCCACCAAAAACCAAAGATTTGTTATATATCTGCACTTTTATTCCGTGCAACAATTGCAAAATGCCACTCATGAAATGCCATCTCTGAGCTGACTGATAAGATCATTTCCTTATCTCTTTTTTAGTTCATAGCGCTCCCCTTTGCCATACCAGTCACAAAAAAAAAAATAGGCCAAGACGGGGTGGGGATAACTGACATTTAATAAATCTATTCAGAAAGGCAAGTGTGCATATACATGTTAGAAGAATATACATCTGGCTACATTTTTTTGCCTATCTTTGCCAGACATGCAAAAACCCAATATTCATGTTTACCTGTAAACAAGTGAATAGTTAAAATGAGCTGGCTTTGCATATGTAAGCAGCCTTATCAGGATCCAGTGAGTTCAGCTTTGAGGGAGGGTCATATTTTCATGTGCTGGTATACAATGGAGACTTGATCCTTCTGATAAGAGTTTCAGGGATCTACTGAAACCTACACAGGAATGGAAATATAAATATTAAATAATTACTAAGAATGTGTTCCACCTAAATCAGTAAAAGATAAGTTTCCAGTCTGAATTCATCTTCTCCCAACAAAGAAGAGACTCTGATTCTCTTAACAATTTCATGGTGTATCCCATGTTACCACAAGCCTTGAGAGATAAGGGTTTTCCTCTGTTAAGAAAATCAAGTTATTAAATTGGTCAAAGATGACTCTACCAGAAATGTATTCAAATCTTCTTTATTAATTACCATAGGAATCTAGTTTGAGAGTCGCATATAAAATTTTGCTCAGTTTTCACAGATAAAATATATTATGTACAAAAATTCCTAGGATTTTAATTTAGTAAAACCCCAGTAGTACTTAACCGAGCAAGTTATTCTCTGTGCAGAGAAGAGCTCTGCAGGACTGATTCATTCTTTTACAGTGCATTAGTTTAATCACCTAGGAGATTTCTAACAGACGATGAAATCTAAACAGGAGCAGGAACTTCAGTTATCTTTGGAAGAACATATTTAGTTTCACATTCTATCCTAGCACCAAGCAAAATAAAACAGTCTAAATACACTTCAGTTTCATCCACAGAATTTATTTGACTTTTGTTGGATTTAAAACAGCAGAACCAGAGATTGTTTATTAATGTTGCAGTTAAGTTCATGTTCTTGTATTAATAATTCTCTTGACTAGAAGCCTATATGATTTTTTTTTATTTTACTATTTTCTGACATACAGTAATTGCAATAACATGGTAAAATTTGTTTAGAATAGACAAGTGAGCCAAATTAACAATTACAACAAATTGCAACCTTCTGTTATACCCTATACCTTTATATATATATATAAAAATTTGTTGTATTGTACAGTTCCTCAGTTATCAAGGAATAATCCAGGGAGACTCTCAAGATATAGTGACAGATTGTTAACAGCTCAAACAAAAGTGACCTTTAATGAGCAGACAAAATCAACAAACAAAAGGACAAAATCCTCTTTTCCCTATTCAAAGAACATGCTATCCTGGTAAGAAGATACTGGATCAGGCCCAAACTGTATAAAAATAAAAACAGAGCTGATAATAAAACAGATATGATAACCCAAGTTAATAAAGAAGTGCATAAAAAGAGAATAAATGTTCAATGCTACCTTGTCTATTCCTGCTTTTTCAATGTCTATAGCAGACGCAAACGTATTTTGCTCTGTAAAATCCCATATTTTAATAAATCATGCCAATGTTTTTATAAAAAATGACAGTTTTAAGTTATTGTTTTTCATCCGCTTATTTTCTTCATCCTTCATGTTTCTGCTTTGTAATTGTAGAGTTGTTCATAACCAAAGATTTCAGTGGCTGCTATTATATACCATGCACTATCTAATTTTAAGACCTGTGGGCAGAAATACATCACTGGGTGCTAACGCGCAGGGGTATACCAAGGGTAGCTAACATGCAAACAAATTCGACCTATAAAAAAGTTTTGTCGTATAAAGCTCAGAAAGTTCTTGACCATAGTGGAAGTATGTAGCAGCAAATCTCTACCCCCTACACCTTCCTTCCCGTTCCACATGATGCTGATGGTGTTGGAAGAGACCCAGTCAAGGTTCCTCCCACCTACACGTCAGATGGCTGTGCCATGAAGAGATCGTGGTTTTCACTGGAGTGAGGGTCTTCCCTGCACACGGGCTGGGAGGAGAGGAAAATGCCCTCCTACCTGGCTGCATGAAGTGACTTGCAAAGATGAGAATTCAGAGAGAGTAGGAATTAGGCTAAGACGTGGAAGACAGACATACATTTTGTTGCCTTAATTCCCAGGATCAGTATATTCTGATTTATCGTTCCCTACAACTTTGTTAATTTGAATCCAATATGGGTTTTCATTGTTGACAAGGAAAGCTTTGCCATCAACTCTTTATGCAAATCAACCTGTAAGTATTAGTTATAAGTTAGACCAGTTCCTTCCCCTGGTAAAATCAAGTGACCTATGCATGCAAAATACAAGCAGGTCTGACCTACTCTATCCTGTTGATCTCTGTACATTTAAATAAAAGCTGTGCATGGAAAACTCTAAAATAAGGACATAAGAGTACCAACTAATGTAGGCAAAAATCAATGCAATATTTATTAAGGTGGTCTGTGAGAAAAACAGGAAAGTCATGACCTTGTTTCAGTATATGCAGCTCTCAGAAATGTCTTCCAAAGTGACTGAAAAATACAATATTTGGTACTGAGTATGTTCAGAATGGAACCTGCATGTAGCAGGTACAAATACCCTGTAAAAAGGGGAAGAAAAGCATATACTGCCACACATAATGTAACAGACACACTTCTAGTAAATAAACTTTCATCTGGAGCTCCAGGTTTAGGAACTGCATACTGAACTTTGGAAGAACAAATTATTACATTTACTTCTAAATATTTTCATAGACAATTTTCACACTGATATAAGAATTATGTAAACAGCTGGTAAAATAAATCACTGATATTTAGATTGCAAGCTCTCTGGAGTAGACACTGTCTTTAACTTAATGGTTGTAGAGCCCCCCGTGCCATGCACCCCATCACATGGCCCATTTTGTTATTCGTTTCACCGCAGCACTCAGTGGAAATGGGGATGTCAGTGCACAGGTCTTTAAAATGCTTACATACATTTTAAGAAATCAGACCTGTCAAAAGACCTTGCACACAAATTAAGCATAGCAAAGTGCAAGAGAAATTAAGATTCCCATTGTACAGTCAGAGAACTAATGCTCCGGAGTCTAGTTAAATGATTAAGTCAAGGGTTCCTTGACCCTTGTCACAAAACCATTTATCCAACCAGAAATCCAGATAAGCTTTTGTATTGTGATTCTTGATACAAATTGTGATGGGCAACAAAATATACACTACTTCAGTGCATCTGTATACACTTTCTCTTTTAGTTGAAAAAAGTAATATTCAAAGATTACCACCGGGAAGTGAACGCTGGGGCTGACCAGAGTTAGGTTCACAAAAGTGCCTCTTTAGGTTTCTGAGCCCAACATTTAAGGCACCATTTGAACATTCAATGCTTAAAACATCCCTTTCTTCCACTGCTTAAGTCAACAAGGTGCTGTTGAGTAGGTGCACAGCCATCTAAATTGTGACCAACCATTACTTGGTCCCCAAAAAATTCACAAAGGCAGTGTACGTCAGTGCACTATCTATAGAGGCACTATCTCCCTCTCAGGACCCAACATCAGTAAACAGCAGCACATAAAGAACAATTCTGGATGGTCCTCAACAGCTATAGAAGTCCTCTCTGCTGCAGAGATTTAATTCAATGGTTACATGACCATCGTTATTTCCAAACCAAGGAGATCACATTTCCACCTCTCTTGCTGGGGCTTTTCCATTTTGTAAAAAATATGCGAATATTTCTGAGTAGAAACTGGAATGCCACACCTCCCACCCCCCCAGGTGAAGAAAATCCATTACTGGGCTCCCAGTGTTTGGGCTCTCGCTTCAAGCATTCCAATGAGGATGAATGCAACGGGACAGTCACAGACAGATGTATTTTAACAGCCCTATTTGCATCTATGTGCCGTGTCTACAGATCTGGGCATCTGACAGACTCTCAGACATGACTTAAAGGGCTGAAACGAGGCTCAAGGCGGAGAGCTGCCTACAGGCAACCAACAGTAAATATCAAGAACGGGGACTTCAGTTCAAATATGACCCAGACTCTTTCTGTACCATCCAGCATCTTAGAAAGCGTGCCTGTATCATGTAATGAACCCAAACTAGCTAGTACCTCCGCAGAGAGCTGTCTTGCACTACATGGATACATCAGCTCAGGTCCCAAGACAGAGCAATCAAATTAGTATAGAACATGGATCTAGTTAATAAGTCCTGCCCTTCAGCAGGCAAATATAATATCATATTAGCAGTGTTACACTCTGGGTATAAGACATTAATAGGGTTATACGATCTGGGCATCTCTGCATCGCATCCTATCTGGCCTTTTTGTTTACTTTTTTTTGTTTATTTTAATACCTCTGGCACTCCAGCAAACACTCCCATCCCGGTGTCCACAGAACACTCTAAGAGCAAACACGCTTTATTTTAAAATCTTGGGGCTCGACTTTAGGAAGTTGTCTCAGTCCAAATACACTTTGCTGAGTGCAAATTCAAAGCTTGGAGCAAGGCCCATCGGGTAATGAACCTCAGGGGCTATTAATCCACAACCTGCAATTTGTAAATGTGCAGGATACTGACTCAGTAGAAAAAATAATTTTAAACATCTGTGGTATTCTTTCAATTCCAGATTAATTACACCGCTCAGATTGTAACGTTAGCCAGAAATTTCAAGTCTCTCCGCTGCTATGTTGAGAATGCTGTATTTTCCTTTGTGTTTATCACTGCTGCGCTACAGTAGGAGGCTTCCTGCCCAACACAAGCTTATGTTCAGTTCTGTGTCCTACATTTATTCCACAGCTCACCTTGCCTGCCTTTTCTTTCTTTGTCTGAAGTCCTTCTGAAACTCTTTGTTACACAGCATTAATTATTATTATTACTTTTAAGACAAAGGCTGTGTACATACCCCCACATCACTCCATCAAAATGGTGATATAAATGAAAATCTAAACAGGCTGTTTAATCCTTTTGAGAAGCTAATAATTATTTTCAATCAGCAAAGACTATTCTGCCATTTCAAAGAATGATTAATGAGAGCAAATGTGTTTGTAATTTATTAGCA
>NW_009647763.1:2203906-2221036 GCF_000708025.1 Charadrius vociferus | reverse complement strand
AGGAATGGCAGCCATAGCATCAACATCTGATGATGTGAAGGCACTTCTGCTCCATATTATAAAGTCAAACATGAGGCTGCCTCTTTGTTGATTTATACTCTGCACAGTGATACCGAGTGCCTGGGTTTTATTCATGAATGGCTTTGCTGTTATTTTTTGTAGAAGTGTCACAGAAAAAAGAAATCCACGAGTATGTACTCTTCCACAACACTCACTCAGCCATCAGTATTCATCAACGTATGCTTCTCTAAGAACAGAAGTATATCACAATAAAACAGGAGGGAAAAGGCAAACAAGCAGAAGGAAAGCAGAGGATTGACTTGACTGAGATAGGAGGAGAATTAAACCCCTCTATCATAACACCTGGTGAAATAACTTTATGGCCCACATACAACATAGTGTCTGAGAACTCTGCAGGCTTGAATATGTAATTTCATCTCCACAACACTCTTGCAAGAAGAGAATATGCCCATGTCACCAACAGGAAAGCGAGGCATGGCAAGGCTGAAAATTCCTTAAATCACATTATGTTCTTATCTGTTCACTTAGTTGCCTAAATATTTCTAAAATTTTACTCTTAAGGTTAGAGACCCTCCGAAAGAGGACTTTATGATTAAAATGGGACTTTATGTGCCTAGACAACCCACCTGACAGCTGCCAGATTCCGCTGTCATTTTGTCTTGAAAGTGCCCTGCTTCTCCAGCAGTTTTCCCCGAGTCTAAGCTGCAATGAAACCTAGAAACTAGAAAGGCAATTCCAATGTCTAAATCATGCAAGCAATGACTTTCCCAAACAAATTAATACATGCAGCATTTCCAAAGGTACACAAGTCCAGCCTAAGGTATTCCACGCACATTCTAGCTGTTATAGGGGCAGCGGGGTACCTGCAATATGAGCAAATACAGAAAAGCCTCAAAATCCAAACCAGTCCAAAACAGTTTTGCATGCAAAAAGACATCTGTGGGAATATTCCACTTAATACTCAATCATCCCTGAATGGGTGGTGTATCCCTCCCAAACAATTGACAGGACCAAACAGGAACTGGCTGAAACCCCTGCCCCTCGCCTCCATCCCAAGAGGGTGTTTCTTTGATAGCTGGGATCAGTAGCAGCACCATCTGCCCCTTCTTTTGAAGCTGCATCACTAAGCAGAAAGAAAAGCAAAATTGAAAGAACCAGAAGGAAAAACTAAGCACAGCATCACAGCATCTCTTGTTCTCCCTTCGTGTAGTGCTGGCATCTTGTTTTCTTACTTTGTTTTTTATTTTGTATTAATGCAGGCCGAAAAGGGGGGAAACAATCATGACTCATTTTATAAATAAGCAATTATTCCCCTCAATTTAGCACTTGAGGGACCCCATCTGGAGCATTGTGTGTAGTTTGGGGCTCCCCAGAACAAAACAGACATTTACAAACTGAAAAGTCCAATCAAGTTGGTGGAGCACATATGACGAGAAGTTGAGGAAATTGTAGGGGGGTTGGACTAGGTGACCTTTAAAGGTCCCTTCCAACCCAAACTATTCTATGATTCTATGAAACCAGATTTGTTCAACCCAAAGAAAAGGCTAAAGGATAGTCTAGTTTCTATTTTTGAGTTCCTAAAAGGGATAGAAGAGCCAGAGAGAAGACAGAGACAGCTTCTTCTCAGCAGTGCACAGGAGAAGGACAAGAGGCAATGCTCAAAACTTACAGCATGGGAAAGCCCATTTGCGTATGAAGGGAAAAAAAATCAACATGAGTGGTAAAGCAAAGGGACAGGCTTACAGAAGTCATGAAACTTTCATCCTTGGTAATATTCAAAGTTTTCTTGGACAAGGCCCTAAGCAATGTGACTTAATGTTAGCACTGCTTGGTGCAGGGAGACGTTGACCAAATGACCTTCAAAGATCCTCTCTAACTGAGCCCATTCTACAATTCTGCTCAGACCTTCTTGTAACGTGATAATTAGGAAGATGCACGGTTGAACTAATGCAAGAGTAAGAAGGATATGACACAGGGGGTGACCTTCAGTGCTCAACTCTACATCCGTATTTTTAGGAAGTAATGCCTTAGCTGGTGAGTTGTGCTTTCCAACTTAAGCAACAGTTCCTGCGCAAAGGAGAAATGAATGACATGTGATAAAGGTTTTCTGAGCAATCAGAAAAAAATGAGATAAAACATTCTGAAGAAATTCACCTTGTGAACCTAGCAGTTTCTGTTCAAGGCAGACATAACCCATGTAGGCACTGAATTTGGCAGCATTACAGGGATAATATTTTCCTAAGGATGAACTGGTCTTGTAGCATTTTGCCTGTATGTTAGACACAGATACGCTTCCTTCATCAACTATCAACCGGCATGCACGGCTTCTTGTTCCACCTCATTCTTACTTAACCAATCTATTTACAGTGAACAACACAAGCAAGAACCTTTGGGGGGATTTTTGCATGGCACATTATGAATCACATTTTTTGGACCTTCTTTTACATCACAGGGTACTGGTCACAGCTGGAAGCAGAACACAGTCCTCCTCAGATCAATGGTCTGCTCTGATATGACAAATTCTGTGTTTTCATTCTGTTCCCTTTGATGTCTCTCTCTCTTCTCAAGCCTCATCTTGTTTTTATTCTATACATTGTATTTGGCTGAATTAGACTACAAAGCCTTGCAGAAGACATTGGTTTGAACAAGACTTCAAAAAATGGCTTAGTACATCTGGATACCTCAAGTTGAGTGACACTTTAATATAACTGGATTTTTACAAAATGATGGACACCTGCTCTTTGAAAATCAGGCTCCTCTTAAGTTGTATGAAGATAAGCACCACAGAAGTGATGCACCTGAAACTAATAGACACTTCTGAAAAATCCTGTGCCTTTACCATGATTGATAGAGAACTGTGTGCATTTGCAGCATCCTTTTAAGAAAGATCCGCATGTCTGGCTCAAGGGTAACAGCATCACTGGTTTCACATGCAACTATCTCTCATAGTGCACCACAGTATTAATCTATTCTGAATAAATGAGAAGAGTGCTAAATTTTTAATGAATAGTGTTTCCACCTGTCTCAAGATAATGAAAGAATGTAAAGCTGTTCTTAGAACTTTACAGAAAACAAGAGTAATTAGACACTATCGGCACCTATAACCTTGGGCTGATAACACCACCACATTTTGTGCAGTAAGGGGAAATTTTTTTTGTATGGATCAATTCTTTCTAAAAGAAAACGATTCCTTGCTGTTACATTACTCAGGGGAGCAGCACGAGGGAAAACAAAGCTCTATTCCACAGATCATTCTGTTCTCCCACTGTTCCGTAAGAATACTGGGATCCTGTGGGCAAGGGACGAGACCTACAAAACCAGTACATGGGTATATACTCACCTCTTACCTAAGCAAGAGCCTCTGCCACAAAAGAAAGTGCCCAGTGCTTGAATGTTCAGGTAATTACCACTTGAACTTCTGCATCTTATAACATGAAGATCTGAAGTGTTTTCCTTACCTTGTTGCAGATGTGTTGGCAAAGAAATGACAAAAAATATTGAGGCAGGAGTCTCATGCCTACCTTGGCAAAAGCAGACCATCCTTTAGCTAAAGTCTCTTGTTCTGCCTTATCGTTCAAAACAGCTTGTGTGCATTACGGATGAAACAGTATCTCTTTGCTAATACACAAAGTACAGCATCCAGTCCGTGACAGGACACTTGCATGCTTCTCTCATCAAGTCAAAATGGTGTCAAATTTCTTTTGTCTGTATTTGAAATGCAACCTCCTCCCTCAAGAACGTATGTGTGAACAATGATCATGTAACTCACACCAGGTTGTAAGACTGGGCTAGTGCAAGTTACATTTATGAGGCAGAATGACTGTTCATCATCCTGCTGCCTAATGAAATCAAATACATTAATAAATCCAACACTAATGAAGAATACTATTTATCAGAGTATGGATTATTAAAAGAGAGTGTTTCCATTTCACTGAGTCATGAGAAAAGAATGATCTTGCAGGTCTGCAGATGTCCTGGGGCTGCTTAACTGATCCCACACAACTGCCATGGATTTTGAGTTTGGAGGACCTCCTGGCAGCACCACCACTGCTCATGACAATGTGGCTCTCTGGCTGCTGGACAGGCCAGGCAGAACTCCTCAAATGTGAAGTAAAAGCAAAGATCTTACTCTGCACACTCAAAATGCTTAACTGGAACTACAGTGCAGTATTCAATGGTAAGGGAATAAAGATATGAGGGGACATATTGAATTTGGTTCTACGTATCACTCGGAGCAGCTTTATCCTGTTTTTTAAGAATGCAAGAAGGAACACAAACCAGCTTACCACAGAGATGAAAATTATGTTATCAAAAAGTAAAAATTCACTGTAAAAAGTGGAAGGGTAGCAAAGGAACAGCAAGAGGATGAAACGGAGACTGGTCTCAGTGAGTTATGTAGGGCATGTTTAAGAAGAATCACTGAGACAAAATGTGTAAAGGGCATGGCAGTGCAAGATAATAAGATGTAGGAATACTGAAAACTGAACTAGCAGAGACCTTGACAGAGGACATAAGAATGTCTGAGGATCTGAATTAGATTTTTACCAAGGCTAGCATTAAAATAAGTAGATAATGAGTATGCCCTAAAATATGGTTTAAATGTATTGGAGAATAAGAGATAAAGATGGTGGTATAGCATTTGCCACCATCAGACTCAAACAATAAAGACATAAGTGAATCTAAATGGATAAGAGCTCGGAATACTGTCAGTCCTAAATGGTCCTGACAATATTCAATGATCAAGAAAACAAGTTAGCACAAATAAGAAACACATGCTATCATAAGACGTGTATCACAGTATTAAAGAATTACTCCTATTTTCACCTTACCTGTAAAAAAAACAATGGAACTGTGAAAATAAGAAACATCAAGGTGACACAGGGGAGATAAATTTTTGGCTGTTATCAATAGACATGAAAGTCTTTTTTTCTCTCTCTTTTTTTGGGTGTGTGTTAATATAGTCATACAGTGGTTACACACTGGTAAAAATCCCTCATGTTTCAGCTGTCAGATTTTAAATATTGAAATGCAAGACAGGAAAGTTATGCACATGTTTTATTTGATTCAGAATGAAGTAGTCTGCACATCAATCAACTGTTCTAATAAATGGGGAATCAGACAAACTACATACAAATAATTTCTATATTCAGAAAATCTGCTCTTCTGGATACCTACTGTGATGGCCGCTCTGGGAAAAACTGAATTCAACATCTCTTTCACAGGACACTTGAGTTTGACCACGTAATTCAGCACAACTTGTATTATACAGGACAACTGTGGCAACAATACCTGATGTAGACATACTACCTTGGTGAAAAAGCAAGTATTATGAGTACAGTTTATTCTTAGGCTTAACTGTCCAGCTCAGTGCAGAACTAGAAGTCCACACTGCAGATTAAATGCGACTGCAAATACATCAGTTCAAAACTCATTGCAAACAGAGCCTCAGCCTGTCCAAGATAAAACTGTGGAGTCTTCCACAAAGGCAAAAGCGATAGGCAGGTTTATAAATAAAACAAAGACACATTGTTTTACAAAAATATACAATGCCCACGTGAAGGGGGGGATGGAATCAAACTGCTAACACAAAGAGACTGGTGATGTACAGTGCTGTCTTCCTACAGCTTTTGTCAAACTGTATCTTTCTTAAGCTTTAGACAAGACACATTACCTTTAACACACACACTAAATAGACTGTCTTAAAACTTCATGGGGAGCCCAGGCTCTACCAGGTTAGCGTGGGTTAAACTTGGTTGCACGTGCTAACATCACACCTTTAAGTCTTTGTCTAGACAGAGCATTAAAATAAATAACTTGTTTGTAGGATGTAAGTATACAGAATTAGATAACAAACTGTTGCAATGGTGTAAACAAAAAGGCAATGTGCTGACAAAGGATTGCAGAAGACAGAAGTAACGAATTGGGTTCCATGGGGATGCCTGCCTAGCTCTCTGTTGTTTATTAATGACCTTGAAAGGTACTATCTGATTGTGGTCAAAAATATGTGGTAACTGGAAATCTCATGAATGCCTCATATGCTTAGAGAATGTTTCAGTTATCCACATCCAAGCTAAAGGAGCCATACTACAAAATAGCATTCAAGCGCCTGCATCGACAAAGGTAATGCCATCATGCGATGCATTAGAAGGACTTCTGGGAACACATCCCCTGCACCATTAGCCTGTATTAATCTGAGCTGCTTTGCACATTCTTCTCCAGTGCTCAGTGGGAATGCACAGCCAATTTATCTAAGCATCTGTGGGAGCCAATTTATCTAAGCATCTGTGGGAGAAGGTAGGGGGAATGTACGAGACACTGGAAGAATAGAGGCACGTGAGTGTAGCGACCTGCAGAGAGGTTGCATTTATAGATTTGATCTTCAGCCTTTCTCACCAGACACCTATCAATGTACCAAAGGGGATGTATTCCTAAATTAGGTTAACTAACCTCACCTCACCAATCCAAACTTCCAGTCAAGGAAGCTTAGGTTTGAATGTTTTCTTTCCTGATAACTTTAATGGGCAGTGACGTTCAGTGAAAATTTTTTCTATGGCAATAACCATATTCTGGCAATACTAAATCAATCATTACTTGATTTGCATACAAAAGGCAGTTTATCCATACAAAAATACATAGATGTTTTCTATTGTGAACTCCATCGGGTTGCTACTCAAATTTCTAAATGTGTAATGTTTCAGTTAAGGCAACATCTAAACTCTGCCAGTGATGTCTCAGGCACAGAATTAAACTAATCATCAGGAAGATATTTTCCCTGCAGAAGGGTCCTGTGCTAATACTGCAGCAAAAGCTAAACCGTGCTTAGTCCATTTTCTTTGATCCCAAAATTGCAGTTTTCCTTTTACTAAAACTTTTGAGGTTTAGTATTGCATCTTCTGGATGTTTCTATGTTTCTGTATGACTCACCACTTGGGTCCCAAATAGTTTAGCCACCGCAAAACACATCATAACAACATATTCCCCAAGCTTTCAAACTGTGGTCTGTCACTGTTGTGTCATGTACCAGAGTGGTGTTGCTGCAGCCATGGCAGATAAGAAGGTGTTTACCTGTTAGTTCAGCATCCTTACGTCCAGCTGAAACAACATATGAGAGAAGAGATAAATGAATAGTGGAAGTTGATTGTCAGGTTCACATCTTTTGTCCCTAAAAAAATATATAGATATACACCTACTACAGATGAATGGATACTTTTTCACCAGGTAAAAATTGCCCATAGGATTCTCTGTGGTTATAAGAGAGGCAGGAAGTCCCAGAAGACTGTTAAAATACAAAGGGAGTTTCCCCCTAATGATCCACGTTTGATATCTAGCTTATTAGTTGCAGTATGTTTTATTTGACTGTACCTCCCTCTGCTTCTAAAAATAGGACTGTCAAAAGGCATCGCTGTATCAGCTGGTTCCTCTCTGCAAGTTAATCTATTATACAAGAAAAGGACTTTACAAATGGCTACATTAAAGACATCTAATGAAGTCAAAGCAGCTGTTTTAAAATATATTCAAACAAAATCTAGTCAATGAGATTTGGCCTCTGAATTTCATGTTGTACTATTAGGTAAGAAAAAATGGAGCTTTTCAGGGGAATGAATTCTTGAAATTAAGTGAAAAGTCAGGCTATTTGAGCACCTCATTATACTCTGTATTGAAGATCTTTCTCATCCATATTATCCTATTAAGGATTGCAGTGATACCCACAACTGTATTCACTGGTGTAATAAAAGGACACACACAGCACTCAAACCAGTGCTTTTGATACTTCTGTCCTTATTGAAGCTCAGTTCCTATTTATCTCAACAGAAATTTTGTTACAGGATACAGAATTAAGCCATATGTTTTTAACCCAACAATATATTACATCCTGTAAAAATGTAATTTTCTGGGCCTTACAAAATATCAAAGCTTCAGATCATTATTAATTACTTATGCATGCATATTATTCCTCCTTCCTACTGACAGATCTTCTTTGAAGCAGAATGGGTGCATTTCCTTCAGGCTATTCTGCCTTAAAAGGGTCAGCTTGAAAACCACGTTTTTGTTACGCTTATCAAATGTGGTATCCACAACAGTAAAAATAACACTTAAGGCTACTGCAACTGAAAGAAACAACAGAGAAATATATGTCTGTATCTCTAACATTCGATTATGCGCCCATCCTAGATAAGCTGGTACAGGCATGTTTTGAATGTTGAAGCTCTCATTTCTCCCTTACTCAATGATCTCATGCATTTCATCAGGGAATTAAAAACTTCCATAATTTTTTAATAATTCAGAGTATATTAGTTAAGTGCACTTCACCAGAAAGTGCATCTTTCTAACTAGGAAGTTTGAAGATTCCAGGAGGGTCCCTTTAAGTAGTTTGGAATAAAAAAACATTCAGTCAGGTGGCTCTGGGTAGATTTTGCACTGGAGTTTTAGTGATAAAATGGGAGCATATATATTCCATTTCCAGCCATGAAAGGGATGCCCACTGCATCTAATAGAAGATATAATGCTTAGAGGATCATGGCTTTCATGTAGGGCACAATCCTGCTTTAATTAAAGTCAATTTGAAATCTGATATTAATATCAGTGGGAGTCAATGCAAACCTTTATTTTTACAGGAATCTGTTTAATTTGTTGTACTTCAGCTGGCAATTCTGATTCCTATCCTGCTAATCAAAGGCCTGGGAGGTAATTCCCAGCTATAAATATTTATATATCAGAAGAAAATGGGAGGTCCCCATGGTTTGCCTTAATTTTTTCCTTCAAGTTATCACTACTGGCTTTTACAAAAGTCGTATTACCGTATCTAGCAAGCACTGTTCACTGCAACATGACTCACCTAAAGTAATAGTGGCTACAATAGGTAAGAATGTCAGAGATGACCAGTAATAAGTATAAACTGGAGGAAAAAGCCTGCCATAAAGCAGTTAGTTACAATCTATCAGAAACTACAACACTAACATTGTTAAACACAAATTAACAACAGCTAAAATATGCATTTGTGTTTGTGTTGCAGAAGCAATTGAGAGTTCCTGGAATACATATTCAAAAGTAGTATTGTCATGATGCATATAAAATAAGCACATGGATATATACAATGGGCACTTTATAAAAGATGAGATATCACATCGATCCATTTCTAGCACATTTTGCTTTTTCTCTCATACTCCTCCCATTTCCTTTTCCTCCCACTCCCACCCTATTCTGTTTCATCATGATGTTCCCTCCCCCACGTCCCCTCTGTTCACCCTGTCCTGCTCATATGCACTGAGCATCAACAGTGCCACCCTGGTACACCAAACAGTACATCTGATCCTTCAGCCATGGCCTCCAGAGCCTTTTACTCACTGCTGATTTGCTTCTATACACTGCAAAGAAGTGTGTGGGTCCAAGTACCGATACGGTTGTTTGCACACTAACTTGGAGAACGTAAACAACCTTCTATGTAACCTCTTGGTGGAGTGAGGTATTCACCACCCCAGGGTGCCTTAGTTTCAGCAACATGGGCAAATGGGTTGCACATAGGACTGGGAGCCCAGAAACTCCTGAAGTGCCAGTAATAGCTTTAACTGATGATTCTTTCAATGGATCCCGACAATTCATTAATCCTCTTTGTCTCAGATTATCTGCAAAGATTGGTATAATAATGCTTTGCTCGCCTTCCTAACAGGATTTTACAAGAAACAGTCTGACATCCAAATTTTATTCTCTCTATATATATATGCTTGAGTTTCATTTATTTCAATGGGAATTATGCTTTTTCATCTGAAGGCAGAACTCAGCCCTCCTTCATTCAAGATTATGTTGCTCTCTGAAGATGTAAAACTCAAGTTTTATTATACTTTTATTAAGAGACATATTCAAAATCAAAAGTTGAACAGAAGGCTATTACTCCCATTAAGAAGAGATATGACAGGAAACAGCAAACAAGGAAAATGAAGAATGGTGTTCCCTTTAAATTAGAACAAATTTGTGTCCTGGAATAGAAGAGGGAGCAAGAAGATGCGTGCTTTCAAGGGAAAGTATGTTAAGTGCTGAAGACATTGACTAAATTGTTCAAGAACACTTCATGCTTACTTAATGACTGATTACTCAGTAATGTTCCCAAGGTCAGCAAAACCTTGGGTATCTGTCATCTGAATGCCAGTTCCATGAGTTAAAGTGACCAAAATTGCAGTAACTTTAGACAGCTGACATTTTTAAAGGCTGCATCCCCTTATGATATTGTTTATTTATTTCAGCATAGTCAAAATATCTGTATTCCATCCATTTAAGACTAAGTTCTAATGAACAGCCCTCATGTCCAAACACTTAGACCTTCTTACTTCACCTCTCCCCCCCCCCCAAAAAAAAAAAGTCTTCCAAGAAACATGTCTTCAATCCTCTGATTTCTCCTCCCCAGAGAAGATGCAGTAGAAGAGACAGCATGACCGAAAGGTCAACAGATTCATGCTCTGGCAATAAATGGAGGAAGCAAATTCCATGGTAATAGATTCCTGACTCAGATGTGCCCTGTATCCAACCCTTCATCTGACTGTTAGCCCAAGCTTTGCAGATATCTCCAATTCCATATTATCACAGATGGAGAGGAGAAGTTCTTTTTGTTAACTGGGAAAAACATATTTATGGCTTTGGGTTTTAAAGCTAACTCTTTATCTCACAAATCTAAACGCATCAAAAGGCAGCACAGACCAGAGAACAGGAGCATAGCTCCCTTGTGTAGGGGACAAGAGAACATGCATGTTCCGCTCCTGCCAGAGCTTTCAGCAGCCTCTAAGGTGTGGCACCATGAAGAGCATTTTGCCATGAGCTAATGATGAGGTTTTAAAAGCATAAATCTACTGAAAGGAAAGGTTACAAATGCCAAGTCACTATTTTTCAGCTTTTTGGACATCTAGAATTAACATAGGAAGGGATCTGTAATAAAAGCTGCACACGCTCCCTCAGCTGACTATAATCTTAAATGGTTCAGTAAATGTAACAAGAAATAAACCTGTTCATACCAAAAATGCTATTCCTAGAATTACATTTGAGTGCCATGACATTACAATATAAATAATATCCTCACAAGAGTATTAGAAAAATGGGTAATTAAAAATGCCAATTTATACATACATGAAACACATTTTTATTGCTAAAATTAAATGCTTATTATAGAAGCCAATTATTAAGCTATACCACAATTTAGATTTTATGAACTAAACCTACAAATGGTTTGGATGCCTAAATCCATGTTTAGGCACCTCAGGTGAACATTTCAGCATTACCACAACCCACAGAACCTTTTCAATGGTTGCTTAAATTTGAGGGCAGAGCAGGAGATCAACAGGTCGGCACATGCCAGACCATGAAGCTGCTCACTGCCCTACCTCATTCCTAATCCCTGCTGGAAATCTCACATTCAACATTTTGGGGGTAGGTAAGAGGGAGCAGCAGGGTCAGGGCACATGCATGTGTATTGGGAAATAGGTTCTGAAGTCTCCTCTCTGCCTGATTCATTGAATGATCTTGAACCCATTCTCCTGTTTCTCTGGGAAGCGGCCAAATGTCAAACCATTCAGTGTTCTGAAAAAATCTGTCTCATTCTGTCCCACTATAGCTGCTCCACTTTGTACAAACATTTGTACATTTCTTGGAACACACACATGAATCCAGGACTCCCATAGGACCACTTTAACGAGCAGGTTAGTCTCACAGGCTCCCTTTCCCAGTGAAGTAGAACAGCTTCAATGGGAGATACTTACCCAAAAATATGCTATGGCCTCAGATATTGGAAACCCGTGCTCTTATGTGGCTCCAAATCAGACCAAATACAAACACAGACTGAATACTGGCCTGCTATTTTGCATCCTCCCTCATTAAAATGAAATAAAATAAAATAACAAAATAAAATAAAAAATAACAAAATGAAATAAAAAATAATAAAATAAAAAATAATGAAATAAAATAAAAAATAAAATTAAAAAATAAAATAAGTATTCATACAAAGAAGTATTGGTCACACCCAGGGCGAGCTGAGCATGGGCAACTGGCTCCTCACAAAATGGCATAGAAAAGAGCTTGCATAAAAATAATGTAACAGCCAGTTTGGGAGCCAGCTCAGGTATGGATAAATATTCCCTGAGCACACCAATCCACCTCCAGAATAATCTTGCTTCCTATCAGCCCCAACTTAGGGAACTCCCATGATGGTAACAGGAAGAGGTTATCCTGTGGCACATTGAACCATCCCAGTCTTTAAAAGCTGCCCACACAAGAAGTACTTGTCAGCAGCCTGGCACTGGCAATAATTAAGTTGTAAACAAGAAAATTTAACCCAAGCTTGTCCTGAGCAACACAAGCCATTTAGTGACAAAGGGTTAGCTTCTGTGTACTTATCCTTTCCTAAGGAATAAAGGCACTTCTTCACACCTTTGGCCAATACAAATATGCTGCTTGCAAGTGTCTAGTGATGCCTACAAAGCCTAATGCTGCACACACCAAGCAGCAACAGCAAGAGATGCTTATTTTAGTGATCCACACTCCAGTGTTCATGGGACTGGGTATTGTTGACAATGGTGTATGTGTGTGTACCTGGTAACGAAAAATTAAATCATTCTCAAATGTCTATTCGTTCCCTGCCAAAAGCATTATTATCCACAGAGAAACAACAGGCAATTACTCATCTGCTCTGAGGTCTCTCTTGTGCAAAGCACCATTCTGTGACCACCCTCACATTAAATTCGGGCTTGTCTACACATGGAGTTGTTCCTGATTAATTGTTCTTGATTAATGTCATGTGTGGCCAGAGCATCCACATGTGGCATTAATCAGAAGTAGCTTTATGTGTAGTCAAGCCCTTATTGACAGTAAGAGCTCTAACAAGACCAGGAGGAATGGCCTATGCCCAGCACCTCTTGGGGCATACACTTCTTGCGTAACACTGTGTAAGACACTCATCAGTTGAGGGCTCCAGCCACAAGACATCCTCAGAGTATACACCTCACCACACATAAAGCACACTCCCAGGTGCTTCTCTTAAAGCCAGTGCTGTGGACAGATGCTCAGTTTGGAGACAAGTGTGCAAACATTCTCTACTAATTGCTCTCTCTTCTGATAGACATTCCTGCCCTCACAGAACTGGAGGGCTCATAGGAGTCAGTCCCAAAATAGTTCAAGCATTGCTGACTTTAGTCAAGCAACAAAGAAAGGAGGTTTGAGCTCACTCAGCTGCCTGAAGCAGACTAGGGTGCACTTTCCTCACCACCAGCCCCCAAACTCCTTTCTCTCTTGGTAGCCACTGGATCTTGCAGGCTCCTTCCTTCCTTACCCTCATTTTAAGCTCTCGTTCTCTCTTGAGTTCTTTTCTATCCACATATTTCTGATGCATGGAGGCATCCTTCTTTCTCAGCAAGTTTGGGTTTGGCTTTTTTTTTCCCCCAAGCTGGTTCAATTATATATTATATTATAGAGAGCCAAACAGTTATTACTCCAAGTGCCACAATTCAAAAGTACTTTCTTGAACAATTATTTACTGTTTTGTTTTTCGTTTTGTTTGATCTGCTGGGCACCTACACTCAGTTCTGGCAGTGAACAGAATAATTCTCAGCAGAAGTTATTAAACCAATGTCATCTGAGCACTCCAGTTTTCTTATTTATATACAGAAAATGAAAGTAGTACTTAAATTTACTAGCCAAGACAAAATATACTTATTCTGATAGAGACCCTATCTGGTGAATTTTTATTTTCCAGGATTTATCTTAAAATGTTTCTATTTTTATAACGATTAAAAAACTCAAAATTGATTTATACAACCATTAATTAAAAAAAAAGAAAAAAAGTAACACTTCTGTAAATAGAAACTGGTGTGCTATTACCTACATTTTCTTCATTTTTTTAAATCTTATTTGTAAAGTTTTGAGTGTTTAGGTTTTCTGGTTTCTGGGGAGGGTTGAGTGCAGATGGGGGTTTAACTGCCTGTTTATTTCATAGGGAAAATGATAGGTCTGTGTGTTAGATGTGGCTTTGGAATTCTCTTTTAACAGTATATCACTTGTTTTAGACCAGGTGTTGACTGGTCAAATTACAGGAACATGAAGTATAATTTGTACTTGTCACGCAGGCAGCCCTTTCTTAAAGGCATTAAGTACTATCTTTTTCACCTGATTCAGTGAAAAGAGATCTAAATGTGTGGTGGGCAGTTACACCCTCTCAATGCGCCTCCACCCGCATCACCCTGCCGATGGTGCTTTGTTATCTGAGCACTGGAATCATGCTGGACCCAGCTGGAAAAGAGGCAAAGAAAGCGATGTGGGAGGGGCAGAGCTCTTAGAAACCATTCCTGGTTTTGTAAATAGGAAAAAGCAATTTTAATTCAAGATGATGTAGTTTCCAAGTGATTAAGCCAGAGAGAAAAATTACTTATTCTTCCAGTGGAACTGGAAGAGGCATGTAGGGAGTCCCTAATGCACACAAGGGTCCAAACTGCCAGACAGAGGGGCCAAAAGTTAGGTTCCTAAAATCTCAGGCTAAGTTTATCATTAGCCAGTAATCTGACATTATAGGCGCAGATAAGTCAATTGAAGTTGTTGGTACTGAGGCCCCTGTATCTGCAATTCAAGCAGTCTGGGGAATTTACTGCAGACCAGACTTAGTCCCATCCCCTGAACTGAGTGTGTTCCCTCAGCCCATTCAAAGTTGTTCAAGGGACCCGTTACAGGCTTGGACCGTCACCAGCTGTCGAAGTGCTTTTGGTGTACAAGCAGAGCGAAGCTTCTGGCTTAGTTTCTCTGAAAGGAAACAAAATGTAGTTAGCACATACCAAAACCACTTTGCAAATTAAGCCAGAGCTCAGTAAGTGAGGACAATTGGGGAATAAACTTCAAAACTGCATTGCTGCTTCAGCCTGGAACACCACACACAGCCTCAGGCACCTGAAAAAAAGAATCATGATTTCCAAAGCAGCCAAGTACCAACAGTACCCGCTGACTGTTTATCTTCAGAAACAAAAATATAACATTAAGCAGCATAACAATGACCAATCAATTAAAAAAAAAAACACAAACACACACACAAGAAATATTGAAGCTTCATCTATTCTTTCTAATGCCTCATATGACAAATTATTGAATTAGAAGTCCTAAGCAGTGTTTAGAGCAGGGAACTGGAGGCCAAATATTCTGGCCAAAAGCTACAAAGGTCTAAAGCACCGAGCAGCTGTGTAGATGGCCAGCTCACATTGAAATCACTCAAGCCCGGTGAAGTGCCTAAATAATGTTGTGCCTCCTGTCTCCTCCACCAAATAAACTAGAGCAAATAGTTTTAAAATTTCTGGGGTTAGATTAATGAATGTCTGCTTAGGCAGTTGTATAATAATTTTGCACTTCATCACTTCAAATGCAAAAACAACTGAGAGACTTTCAGACTGTAGACAAACTAATAATACACTGCACTTTTACTTTGTTATTCAATGGATGCTACATAAAGTGGGATTGATTTTGCGGCTATTGCACTTGAGCAGCTCCTATTTGGGGCAATGGGCACTTGTGTGGGAAGAACTGCTGTGGAAGCAGTCCCCATAATGCATTTATTGACAAGATTAATCCTCAGGTTTCCTTCAAAGTGATTACAAGCTGCATCACCATTCCAGTGTTCTTAGATGGTTTCTGTACATTTCCCCATACAGTCTTAGCCAGAAGTTTTTAAAACTTATTTGGCAAAAGCCTGATTAAAAAAAAAAAAATCCCTAAAAATGTAGGACATTCCTCATGGTGATCTCTCTGTATTATGCAACAGCCCCCCAGTTTAAATAGAAGTCAACCCAATTTACAAAATTGGATTGGACAAAACACTAGAGAACATGTTACAGTGTGGGGAGTCATCATGCATACTCAGTGCAGTTGCACTGCTGAATGACCTAACTTGCCCATTTGCATCTCTAATTTCTATGATACAATCTCCATTCTACACTGCAATTATTAAAAAAAGAAATTAATTTCTTGGTTTCAAGGAAGTTGGGAGAGGAATAGAGGGGTGAAAAGAGGAAATCAAATTTTGCAGAACCATGATTCGAAAAATAATTCAGAAAAGAAATATCCTGTAAGAAAAATGTGTAAGAAGAGGGTAAAAGGTTATGGAAGAGAGCTGACGTTCAGCATGCTGTTAAAGGAAAAAGTTTACGTGGCTGGAATAGTGGCAACAAAGTCAATCCTTATTTCTATTGTATTCAGAGTGTTTTGTTCTCTTCCACTATTCTTTGCCATTTGTTTTTATATTTACTGTTCCATATACCAATTAAGAATTCTTAGCAGGTCTTCCAAGCAGTAGAAATTTAAATTAGATTACAAAAAGAACCTCAAAAGCAGAGTGAGATTTTAAATGGATCATTGAAACCAACTGCAAAATTCTTTTATCAGAAGGGGGGGGAAGGGTAATGCTTTTTCAGAGTGCCTTAGAATTATCCAAAACGAGTATCACTTATTTTCAGCATGTTAGATTTGGCAGGTCTACTCTGAGGTTAATGTGAAAGTGAATGTAAAAATATTTTAAGATTTTTATTTGCCAAACTGGAGTACCGTGAACTGAAAGCTTGGGGAAACCAAGGTGGTATCAACAGTACCAGCCACAGAGTATGTATAGCACCCTCAGGTATATTCTATTGAGGGAACAGAAACAGGGTACAGGTTGCTGAGGGGACGAGTTGCTGCTTCTCCTTCTGCTACTTGGAATAACGAGAAAGGTGCCCGGCTGCGTGTTACTTGAGGGGATCTGCAGTCATGCCGTGCCGCTGCTCCGCATCGTGTGTGCCGGCACAACAGGCCCTCCAACCTGCCCCCCACGCCACCGAACCCCCATCTTTGCCTCCTGCCCCGTGCTGGTCATGTCTTGACCAGACTCACAGCTGATCTTTCACGTTATAAACCTGTTATTTTTTTGCCAGCAGAAGTAGCAAACAAGGCAACCTTCAAAAACTGCTGTGTCCGCCGTTTGGGGTGCAGTGGCCTTGTCCATACCGGTGGGTTTTTTTTGTGGAATCTCTCAGGGCCGCCAAGGCCGGTGTGACCCCGCCAGTACCAGCCATGCTCGGCGCAGGGCCGTGAACGAACCTCCCCAGGGCCCTGCGCATTTCAAAC
>NW_009647763.1:2193496-2203511 GCF_000708025.1 Charadrius vociferus | reverse complement strand
GTGGGAGAAACAAAACCATGAGAAACTCTCATGAGTGAGAAGGTGGTAACTGCTGACCAGCTTGTATCACGTTTAGTGGCACAAGAACAGGGCCCCAGGGTTAAAGGTGAACCCTCAGCCATCCCCAAACGGGGATGTGGGTACTTCGATGCGTCCTTGCTGAGAAAGCATGATTTCTCAATTTTTATTTTATTTTTGAAGCTCTCAGGTGGCTGAGAGAATTGCTTCTGAAGAGACTGCTACTCAAACAAAACCTGTCAGCCCGCTGCACGGATTTAGTTCATATGAAGTAGCTCCCCATCACAGCAGCCCGGCAGTGGAACAGGCCCAAAGCTCACCTGCCTGAACAGGACACCAAAATAACACCACTGGTAGCAACAAAAACTTCTGGGTCAACAAACAAAAGTTTGTGAAAGAAAAGAAGGCTTTGATGTCAGATCTTTGGGGTTTGAGCAATTTAGTGAAGCCATAGCAAAATGCAGGGCAATGGGGGGGAACCAGAGGAAGTTATTTAAAACAGTCAAAAGGCTTTGAATAAAGACCGCTCACAAAGGGCTACTAAGGAAAGTCAGTTGCCAGGAGGAGAAGAGGTGGTAACATCCTGCCAGTCGTGGATGCAAATCCAGTTAGGGGATAGCGCGCAGGGGCAGAGCAGGAATAATTGCTCAGTTCTCTTCACAGCATTTAAGTAGCAGGGTGCCTCAAGGTTCAATACAAACAGCAGCATTGTGTAGTGTATGTATTGAGGACCTACTAGAAAGGCTGGATACATAAGAGTGGCAGGCAAGACAAGGCTGGTGGATCGCAAGGCACCTTAGTAAGCTTTGACAACACTAACTAACTGAGTAATGTGTCGGCAGAGGGCATGCGGTGTAGATAAGTGCAGAGTAATGTGCCTTGGAAGGCATGATTTAAACTACTCGTATACACAGATGGGTTCTGAATTAATTGTAACCTTTCGAAAAAAAGATTGAGGCATCAGTGTGGACAGCTTAATGAAGATGTCTGCTCAGTGTGCTTCAATGGTCAAACCCAGAAAATAGGCTGTAATAAAAAAATGGATGACAGAAAATATTGTAATATGATTATATAAAACATTGATAGAAAGTTTCAGTTAGCCAGCCTTAGAGGGATGTAAAAGAGAAACCTGCCTATGGAATAAACCGACTGACCTTGTAGAGGTCAGTCCTGGCAAGTGCCAAGTTATCTCCCCTGTTACTGACTACAGTGCATCCTAGGCTCTCAGCAGGATGATGGCTTTTAACGAAAGAGTGCAGGGAAGTTTGTACAATGAAGGATAGACCAGACATGACACGTGGCATGCTGATGTACCTTTTTCAATAGAAAGAAACACACAAAAGGACATAGCTTATCAATGCAGCATATAACTAATCTGTAGAAAACTGGTCTTAAACTGTTAGTAGGGTAAATAGCTTCGTTTACCACCAAAACAGAAGAAACTTAAACATACATTTAAAAAAAAAAAAGGAAACCCAGTCTTTCAGCTCATGTAAATCGAGTCAGTCCATTAACTGCTGTAATCAGTAGAACTGATTATACAAGCCAGGGAGGTACCATTTCATCAGTTGTTGTACAGAAAATAAAAATGACAAGAGCCTTCAACTTCCAATGTTCAAGACTAGGCAGGATTAAGACAGAAATCCCTCAGATTTATGTCTCCATCAGTGATGATATAACTGGTGAGTTGCTTTATGAGGTTTGTCTTCTCAGTTGTACAGCCAATTAGTATTGGTACTGCTAGTAGGCAGATAGTGAACTTAGTGTACCAGCAGCTTTTTCTGTGTTATGAATACCTATCTTCAGGCAAAATATGTGTGACTGGATTTCAGATATCCTTTTAGCTATTTGTTCTTTCTGAAATCAAGTTGCCTTGTGCTATGCTAACAAAAATTGAGCCAGGGATAGCTAGCCATAATACATGAGCAGCAATGAACCTTATATTACAGTTAAAAATAGCATTAATCAGAGCTATACACTGAATTTAAGCTAGTATTAGTCACAGAGCTGTTTGTTTTATTCTGCAAGCAACATAAATATTCTTAAGCAATCAACTAGCCTTGATAATTTATACACAAAAGACAATGAATGAAATGTTCATAAAACATTGCAAACTGGCAGGAGTTTTGCCCTGAAATGTGAAGAACTGTAGAAAATCTGTGAATGAAAATACAGAGTAGTGGGGGTGTCTCAAACTCTTGGAGGAGTAAAAAGCTACACGTACATGTTTATTAGTAGTAATAATCCTCTTCCTACCCTGGCATGGGACTGGCGGGGCAGATTGGAAGAGCAGGCAACCTCAGGAGGTTGAAGGGTTGGCCAGCCTCACACTCAGAGGAAATATTTTACTGAAGATCTTGAAGACCGCTTCAGATGGATTTAAGAGCCCTAACACACATTCTTGCTATTGCTGAACACCTTCCGTACCAGAGCAAATGATAGGATATTTGTTTTATCATGCATGGGAATTATAACGAGAAAAGTTGTTGGACTTAACGTTTTCTGCATGAATGGAAATTGGTTATTGGGGTGTCAGAGTCTGGAGGATAGGAAGAGGCTGTGGATGCGGTTATGCAAAGAAGTTGTTGTCGAAGAACATAACTTCGCTGTGATGGATAATACATTGTTGGACTGCTGCCATTCACCATGGGAGAGATTTGGTAGGGGGTGTTGCATGTAGCTGCAGGAAATGGGCTATTTGGAAGGAAAATTGCAATGATCTTTCTGGACAGGAGCTATGAGTATTGGAAGTTTGTAGGGATAATTCATCCTGGAGCAGAAAGGAAGCAAGAGCCTCCAAAGAGTCTTGCACAGGTGAATGGCAAGAGGCAATGGGAGTGGAATATTTAGGATGCAGGGAAGGCAGTGAAGAGAGGGGAGCATTTTGTCCTGTTGCTTGGGTGGGAGTGACTGCTGTGAAGAGCCGGTGCCAAGAGGTTATTGGAAGGGTGGCCTTTTGTGTGAGATTAAAAGTGCCAGGCTGCACCTTGCCTCCATTGAAGTCAGTGATGATAATGACTATTTCTACTGACATTAAGGTGGTCAGGATGCCATTCATGATCTGAAATAAAAGCAGAAAACTAGGATAGCTTTAAAATCTTTTTGACATCAAATATCTGTGGCCACAGTAGTAATACTTAGACGCTGAGCCCAAAAGGTTTCTGCTAGGCATTTTCTAGGAGAAGGGTATCAGTTTTTCCATTTTATAGAAAGAGAAGCTGAGGTCTGTGTGAGACTTTCACAAGAAGAAAGGAATTTGGGTGCTTAGGTCTGATTTTCATTACACTGCTGGAATTGGGAGAGGGGGAAGAACAAACACCCTGGCCCCTGGCCTGTTGATGAGACCACTACACAGGCTGTTAAAGGACTTGTTTTCCTTTCTGATTACATATCACCATTTAAATCCAACAGCTTCTACTTTAAAAGGAAAAGAGTGCATGCTCAATTCTAGAGTAATTAGGTAATGTTGGTATTATGCTCTGAAGCTGTAAAGTGCTAATTTATGTAAAAGGCAAGTAGTAGTATTATTAGTGCTTGAGTATGATATCATCAGGCTGACGCATAAGAACAGCAAAGTGTGAAAAATCACATGCATCTGCTGTGCCTTCCTAAAAACAATTTAAACCAAAAGTAATCAATTGAAAAAATCAGTGTATCATAATTTTGCAGCACTCACAAAGATAGGTCTGATAAAAAAAACCAGGGTTTATCTTTATGTTTCCAAATAAGGGGCTACAAAACTTGACCTTTAACTAGTTTTAGGAAATATTAACTATTTTGAACTATTTACTTTGTTTGCATTTCATTATTTCTCAGGGGTCCACTGACTTAACCATACATATTTCAGAGCAAAACTTGAAACGTCCTGAAATCGAGTCTGTTGCTTCCGAATCCTATGGCCCACGAAACAGCTACTTACACAAGTGGAAACAACACTTGCTGGTGCCAACCAAAATGAAAGGCTGAGGGAAAACAGGAAGTAATCCACATACAAAGTGTGTAACTAATCTTGAGAGGGATAGCAGCAAGCCTCCTCTGCAGCAAGCACTCAGGAAGGGAGAAGCATAGATAGGCATCTTCTACACTGAGAATGGCCCGTCTGAGCGAGATTAACCCTTGCCACAGAGAACAAAGATAACATATCTGTGTTCCAGAGAAAGACGGTGTGAAGTACTGGATCGAGATGAGACCCAACTTGAAACATAAAGCCTCAAAATAGAGGTTTGCAGTAAAAAGGGTTACAGGTTCTCAACTAAAGAAATGCAGCGAAAATCCACTGAAAAGACGGGTCAGACTGGAATGATGCCCAGATCCTTCATACTTGTAAAAGGAAACCATACTGGAGAAGGTGTGTGCAAAATAAGTTGCCTAAAACACTAAACAAGATGTGAAGGTTTATTGCTTACAAATTCTGCTGACCCCACAGAGTATTCATAGAGGTCTGGAATGAATGCTGCTGCCATTACGACACAGTACACACATTATAATTATTTAATTTAGGAGAAAAACATAATCAAATCAAAGGAGAAAATATAACTGAAACTGTAACTGTCTGCTGACAATGTGTGACACATGACCAACACCACAGCTGCTTGTAACCCTTTATTATCATAAGGAGGATTAAACTACTTCCCCATTTATTTAAATAAAATTCAAAGTGGCAAGGATGCTGGAGAAGCCTTAGTGACCTCAGTGATTATACTGAAGAACTACTTTCCTACAAACTACAACACTATTTTGGCACACATGTTTGCTGTACACTCAACCCTTGCAGAGTCCCATGGAAGTCAGTATTTCTCATGTCATTTAGAAAGATTCTGCTGCATATGACAGCGTTAGGTCCAATAAGCATGTCAAAAGTATGTGTTTACCCAAATGTAAATTGACGTTCAGTACAGCAACAGAACACTTCTCTTATATAACCATTGTGTTAATTTCACTAACATTTTCTTCATGTCAGAAATATTGGAATTGTAAAGGGAAAATGTGTACTTAATCAATGGAATAATATAATTACATTTTAGATTGAGTATTACTAAATTCCAAGCCAGAGACTCACACAGATCAGTGTCTCAAGTGGACTGTTGTGCTGTAAAGATGCGCCCACTTGGAAATCCAGTCCCAACTACAGACTGTTGTTGGATTTAAGTTGTGTCAATTTGATCAGTTAGGGGTTTGAGAAGTTAAGATTTTGTCACCCTTACTCATACTGAGAACTATCTTACTTCCCGTGCAGCCTCACTGATTTAAAATAGAATATTTGTATGCAGATAGGAGAGAGTAGGGTACTGTGTGAAATGATATGCCTTAAAATGTTACTGTTAATCGTGTGTATAAATGTATCCTGGATCAGGGCCTACATTTGTAATCATAAATCTTTTTTTTTTTTTTTGGCATATTCCAATTCATTCTAATAATAAACTTCAATTATTCAGTGGACTTCAAATAAATTACTTGTCAACTGGCAGTTAAATTAATTACAGAATGTATGCAATGAACACTTTAGGCATAATCGTCCAGGTCTAATACATACTTAGAAGTATGTACTCTGCTTTTTAATAATTTTTAATTAAATAAAACATTTCATTCTACCTGAACATTTTTTAAAAGTCTTTGTTGACCCAAACCAGTAGTATTATTACTTGGCTCAATCTCCAAACAGAACAACATTTTGTTCATACAGCGTAGCTGGTGACTGCTTTCCATCTGTGTGCTCTATTTGGACCTGGTGTCATTTGGTTTACTACAGAAGCTATTACCACTTTCTCAAAGGCACCTGAACCTTTTCATTTTGTTATTTCTGGTTCCCAGTGATACCCAAAAGTAAAGAGTACCAGAAAGGTCCATGTTGGGGTTCTGTGTGACAGAACACAAATCGAATGATACCTGATTAATGATTTATTTACATGTGTGTTTATTTTTTTATATTTACATCCTCTTGAGCCTCTTCAAGAAATAGTGTTCTTAATAAGTTTTCCCATTTTTACAGAGATACTTTTGCAAAGAAAATACCTTACAATGAAATTACACTTAAGGAAGAACCTTGTTTGGGGTCACTCAAGCTTGAAGCACTGCACTGAGAGGACGTTAATGGTAAAACAATGGAGCTTGTCACCCTTTCCAGGACATTCTCACACGAATAAGACGGTGCAGATGAAGGGTGCAAAGCCACATTCATTATTACCGAAATAAAATATACCAGCATGTTACTATCTTGAGCCATCTAAACAAACAGGAAACGGTGGGTGGGGAGAGAGTAGCACAATTTGCATAGCCTGTGTTCCTTAATTTAGAACAGCGCTTTGATGTATACATCTTTGGTTCCTGGCGCACCAGCAAGGGATGAAAGCACATGAAACCCTCTAGCATACCCCCAAATGCTTCAGGAACTTTCTTGCTCTGGGTAACTCTTTGCTTTTCGTAATGATTTGTTGTTAACACACACACTGGTAACCCACATGCTCAGCAGAGTAACCACTTCCAATCAGCACAGGGATGGATTACCTTGTGAAACCTGGCAAAGAAAATGAGTCCCGTGCGGACAAATGAAGGTAGCGCACACCCCGTCTCTCTCTACATTTCCACCGACTCTCCCACGCTAACCAGCTGTGAGGAACGCAGTACAGATTTGCTTTGACATCACCCCAGTAACTCCTCATAACATACGCCACCACTGAAAGAAATCCCCAGTGGGTCATCTTTTCCACACTTGGGCTGCCTACCTGTATGTCAGGCGCACTACCTCACTGAACTGGGCCTTCCCCAGGAGGGCAGACTGTTGACATAGGAGGGCAGATGCTCAGCTCTGGAGAATGCCTGCTTGGTGCCTGGACCAGCAGAGGTGAGCTGTGGCGGCTTTCGGAAGCTTGTGCCTGGTATTGAACTAAGTGAACCAAATTCATCCTGTTTTCTGCCATAGTCTGGACTTTGGTGCTGTTCAAACAGCCAAATTTGCCAAGGTAATTCCTTCCCACCTGGATACTCAGAGGATCTCATGCCCAGATGCATGGCTAATCTTGTGTCCACTCTTCCTCCCTCCCAATCACGTAAGAATAATAGGACTCTCAGTAAAGCATGCCAGAAAATGGAACTCCCTTCTAGTCAAAACCCCTGTGTTTTCACCCCATGGGCAAAAAAAAACCCGCTGTTCTTCTCACAAAGGGAATTCCGGGGGGAAAAAAAAAAAAAAAAGGCATGTTGAGAGGCCAAAACAGATTTCTCTGCTTCCTGGGTGCCCATCTGGAACACACTTGTCATGTTCATTTTTTTTCCTCGGGGTGGGCAGTGAAACCAGTGGCAGCCATCCAGCTCCAGGCTAGTGAAGCAAAAGCTGGGGACGCCCTGCCCCACAGTTCCCTCTTCCCTCCCCAGCACCAGGTGCCCCAGGGAAGGGTGGGATTGAAGGAAGCTGAGAGGAGGTCAAAAGCGAGAGCAGCCAGAAAATCATGGCTTGTCTTCTCAATAGCAGAGCTTAATCATTTCTCCAGAAAGGGCATTTCTTCCAGGATATCATTCTAATATAAAATTTCCTATCAGATAACCCCAGCAGATGTCCTGAACTGGGTTTTCCTGACTGCTTTGTGTCAGCATGGGAGGGAACACATAGAAGCTCACCTCCACGGTGATCTGGGACAGACAAGTCATAGAGAGTTAGGGATTGTATTTTCAGAGTTACAAAAAAGGACTTGGAGATCCAAGTCCCCCTGAAATCCATTGCCCTGGGTATCTTGTTCCAGTGATACATCCTTGGAACTACAAGTATTCAGCCAGCTTGAACATTTCCAGTAAATACCTGGAAAAACACCATCTGGGATTCTCCTTTTTGATTTTCCTTTCCTTCCTTTCAACACACTCTGCAGACTTCCATACTGGAAGGAGTGAGCGGGGCCACATCCGCAACCCACCCTCAGTGCCTGCCTGACCTTCTGATCCAAAACTTCTGATCCAAAACTTTAACACCCAACTGAGGATCCATCTTTCCCCTTCTTTTCCATTGCTGTGTTTGATATTTCTCAGTGATTCCTCCTAGATGGGCACAGCAGTCACATTCTGCTTTCAACTCTGCTCAGATTCTTCACTGAGGAGCAACTCTGTGAACCCTGCTGCTTTCATTCCCACCCCTGGACATCTCCGACATTCTCCCGATCCGCAGTGTCCTGCTTTCTTGCTGTTTGACTGAAGAACCAACTCAGGTATGCAGAAGACTTTGAAGAATATGAGTGAAAAGATTGCTTTTTAATAACCGTGGCTTAGATCAGGAGAGGCAAACAGATGAGATTTGGGGTCTCCTGCTAGCTCAGTGGTGATGGGCTCATGCTTTGTCCCACATTCCCCTAGCTGCCTGTCACCAGTCTTCCAGCCATTTCCTGGAAAGCAACCAACTGATTGCGTTCCCACTTTGCCGTGGCCATAAACAATGACAAACTGGGCTCGTCTGGCACCGCTCCACTGAGCCTTATCTGGACCCCATTGCAACCCTTGATGAAGAAAGCTCCGCCCTGCCTATTTCTTTCTATGTGGGCTGTAAATACCTGAAGATGCGTTTTGTATGAGTGAGGTGTCATGGAGGCTGTGAGTTCCCTACTACTGCTTCTGGCAGACTCGTGCCAGTTCTCCATAACTCACGTTGGCAAGCTGGCAGCTTCCAGCATCTGAAAGCCGAAAATAGGAAAGGGCATTTGCAGGGCGTTGATACGATGTGTGCTTGGCTTTAAAAAGGATCACAAACTTAAGGCAGTGGAGAGCAAAAAGGCATACCAGTATCACCATGGATATGTGACATTAAACAAACCACTTGTCATGATACACAGCTGACTACTTGCCAAATGGAACAGGATCTTCTTATTATTCATTGTTTTGCCCTGAAAAACCTGCACAACCACGAGAAGGAAAAATCTCCAGAAAGGTAATGTCACTTTTCTGATCACCCCTGGCCATACTGGAGGTCCTGGTTCAACAGCAACTCCCAGACATCCGCCTACTCACATGCATTTGAAGACCAAAAGGTGAAATCGTGGTGGGCACCCTACTTAATCGCTGCAGGAAAGGGAGCTGCAGGATGAGGTCACTTCCTCGAGGTAACTCTAACACTTGTAAATCTTCCTGTCCTCCCAGGGCTTTGACTCCATCCCTGCTGTCCCTCACAGCTGGGGTGTCGGCTGAGTATTTTTCTGGCATCTCGTATGTGCCCACCCACTGCCACCTGCCCACCTGGCTTTGCTAAGGATTGCCCCAGTCACACAGAGAATTGCCCTTCTCCTCTCATCTGCCCCACCTTGCTGCACCCGGGAACCCTGCTCTGCCTCCAACCCAGGGGGAGATGAAGTGGAGCTAACCCTGCTTTTGGTTTCACCTTCATAGTTCACTGCAGCCAGGTAGGGGCCTAGCCCACCCAAAAGGTGTCCATGGGCAAGAGGGCAGCCCCATGGACAGCATCTCCAAGCATCCCATTTGCCCTAGCCTCTGACTCCCCAGGGAGGACCTCCTGCACTGCTGTGTCCTTGTGGAGTGCATGGAGGAGCAGAATCATAGAATCGTCTATGTTGGAAAGGACCTTTAAGATCATTGAGTCC
Source organism: Charadrius vociferus (assembly GCF_000708025.1). Taxonomy (NCBI): domain Eukaryota; kingdom Metazoa; phylum Chordata; class Aves; order Charadriiformes; family Charadriidae; genus Charadrius; species Charadrius vociferus. The sequence goes on along the minus strand of NW_009647763.1, from coordinate 2,193,921 downwards.
AACCATCAACCTAACACTGCCAAAGCCACCACTAAACCACGTCCCTAAGCACCACAGCTACCTGTCTTTTAAATACCTCCAGGGATGGCGACTCCACCACTTCCTTGGGCAGCCTGTTCCAATGTTTGATAACCTTTTCGGTGAAGAAATTTTTCCCCGATATCCATCCCAAACCTCCCCTGGCGCCTCAGCCTACGTGATGGCTGCTTTGACCTCAAAAGAGGAGCAGGCAATTCCTTCTGCCTGGGGAGGGCATCCTGCCTACTGCCGCCCCCTCGGTGTGCCCGTGGGCAGCTAAAAGGGGGGAAAGCGGAGCAGGGGAAGCAGAAAGCCGGGCAAAGGCACTATTGAAAATAGGTCACCATCCCACACTTGCCAGGAGCAGGTCTCCCCCATCCCCTCGGTGCTTCCCTGCTCCTTCAGCG
>NW_009647763.1:2191764-2192374 GCF_000708025.1 Charadrius vociferus | reverse complement strand
CCCGCTTGCTCCAGGTTTTACTTCTGGTTGCCTGTAAGGGTTTTGCTCCTCCCTTCTGAAATCCTATATTAGCCGTGGCCAAAGCTGGGTAAGAAACACAGCTCATTGTTGGCAAGTGCCGATGAGCCTCGCCGAGGAGTGAAAAACAGCTCCGGGGCTGCGGCAGCAGCGGATCGCAGCACCGGCACGTAAAGCGCCGAGGAGAGAGGGGAGAGAGAGCTGGGGAAGCCCTTCTCTATGCTGGGTGACTTTTACTGACTGGTTCCACCGCCGCCTTTGAAGCAGAAGAAGAAAGGAGCCGGGAGGTGAGTGCGGCGGTTCTCGGAGGCTGGTGCCGGGTTGTCCCTTTTGTGTGCAACAGGAAAAATATGACTGTTTTAAACACGCGAGGAAAGGTATTTCTCGGCTGCCCGGCTTTACCTCCTCATCTGGGCATTACTGCGTTTTTTTACCGAAATAATTAGGACTTAATTCCAAAAGTTGCTGACAGCGGCTCGGTGGGACTTCCCCAGTTCTTTGCTCCTTCCCCGCAAGTTCGCGAGAGCGCCGTGGAAATCCGCTGCCTTCCCTGGCGATGCCGGGGGGGCTCGGCCGCCTTTTGAACGTGCGG
>NW_009647763.1:2187346-2191023 GCF_000708025.1 Charadrius vociferus | reverse complement strand
CCGCCGTCCCCCACGTCCCCGCGGCAATGCTGCCGCCCAATGTCATAGACACTGACTTCATCGACGAGGAGGTCCTCATGTCCTTAGTCATCGAAATGGGGCTGGATCGCATCAAGGAGCTTCCCGAGCTGTGGTTGGGACAGAACGAGTTTGACTTCATGACGGACTTCGTTTGCAAACAGCAGCCCAGCAGGGTGAGCTGCTGATTCATTTAAAACAAACAAAGGACTTTCTATCGGTGCGAATGAAAACATTCCCCTAGACACGGTGTCTCACTTTTCAGAGCTTGAAAAGGTGAGAATCTGGAAAGCAGAGTCAACTATGCGCTTGTATAAATTCTTTTTTTTTTTTCTTTTTCTTTTCTTCTCCTTAAATCGCTGCCACTTTTTTTTTTTTGTAGCTTTGACATTCACGTCCCCTCCCGTAGTAATAATTTCTAGCGAACTCTGCCTTTTTTATGTTGCCCCCCCCCGCTCTCTTTAATTTCCTCGCAGTAACGTGCCCATAATTCCCACAGTGCTGAACTGTTAGATATTAATCTCGGCAAATTGATTAATCTTGTGGATTTTGTAAACGATGATTTCCAATGACTTGAACTGTATTCAAATTCTGAGTGAACAGGGAAAAAAAATTGCATGAACTTTGAAGGGCAGATACTACTGCACAAATGCTGCCATCTTGCTTAATTTTTAACTATGCATTGCAGTGCAAACTAATATTTTATTTTATTTTTTGGAATACGCTAAACTGGAAGCTTAACAGATGTGGGCCAAACCTTTCCAGATCAGGAAAAGTAATACTGTTACTTAAAAAGTCTGCTACCCATTCCCCCTCCCCCATATGTACAGACAATAATATGGTGTGGATGGAATGTTGACTAGTGGCAAACATTTCACAGATTTTTTTTTTTTTTATTTTGTTTCTGTCTTCAGCATTTTGACACTGTGCTAATATAGTTTATTCAGTACATGAAAAGATACTACTGTGTTGAAAGCTTTTCAGGAAATTTTGACAGTATTTTTGTACAAAACATTTTTTTGAGAAAATATTGTTAATTTATTCTATTTTAATTTGCCAATGTCAATAAAAAGTTAAGAAATGCTTTAGTTTTTCTAGAAGTCATTTACCAGTATTTTTCTTCAAAACTCTTCCCCACTGTCCCTGGTAAGTGGAACATCTATCTGTACAACCGTGTTGGTGTGCAAAAAGACATTCCAAAATAGAAAGTACACTACACCCATATATATGTCATGGTGAACTCGGTAGGTGAGCGGGATTTGAACATACTTACAGCATAAAGCCTCATACGTAACATTGTAATATGCCTGTCAGTGTGGTTTTATGAAAAATAAAGTTGCCGAGGTGCAACTTTTTTGTGACTTGCCAACATACTTGCTTTAAATGTAGTTGTCCAGAGTTATGATGCATAAAGTATTTATTATATTTATCTATTAAACTTGTAATTTTATAAATCTGCTTTCATTTATATAGTAGACTTTGTTCTTTTGTATATTTGTTATCTCACCTGGAGGAGCTATGTAAAAAGACCAAGCGCGTAAAATGCAAGTATTTGTAACTTGGGAAGGGAGGGTGGTGGGTGTCGTCCAGTCCCTCACACCTCACAGGGTTAACACAGGAGATTGCTGCATCGATCCACATCTGTATCACACCAGAACCAATTGTGTTTCATTTCCAGTGACTTAGCAGAAGGGGTATATATCCTTAAAATACTCCGCCATGGGACATCTCTCACCCCTCTGTCCCAGAAATTGCTACCAACTAAAGCCACAGACAAATCATACAGGTCTACTTAAAATATTTGGAAGAAAAATGCCCATTATTATGAGGCAATCGACATCTTGCTCCTTTAGTACCAACTGTTGCAGCCTTCTGCCCCCACTCAGCCTTTGGCAAAGCTCCCACACAAGTTACTACTTCATCGAGGACTCTGGGATCAGGACCCTAATAATACATGTAATCCCATTTAGCCACGCTTTCCAGGTTCCATACAGGATAATACTGTGCTTTCATTTTGCTTAGTTTTTTCAGCCACCTCTTCTGAATGTATCAGGAAGAAAAACGGCATGGTGGATGTTGTTAAATTTTAAACCTGGGCACGTAAACAAGGGAGGATATCACCACACAATGGGAGTGTAAATAGCAGTGTTTTGAATCAAGCTGGGAAATTAAACTGATTACTATTGCTAAAATTGTCCCAGCTGGTGAGAAAAGTGATACTTGGCTTTCTTTGCCTTACAGACATGAAGCAGATAACATGTTTTATGAATGTAAAAAAAAATAAATAATGCTTGTATTAAAGTATTAGCAAAAGTGGAAAAAAAGAGTGTACACTTCTGGGAAAACTCTCTGCAGGTGGTAACAGCCCGTTCTTAGACAACTCTCAGCACCCAAGAATTTAAAAAAACAATCTTCTGGTTTCAGCCAGTGATCGCTAATGTTTTGTGGCAGTAAATTTAACATCAAATGGCAGCAACTCATAACTTATCAGCTCACGAATAACGTAAAAGAGTGTTGAGAAGAATACAGCTGTAGTTTTAAGAGCCATTGCCCAACTTGCCACTATATAAATCCTTTTTCCATTTTCAGGCTGTTTGATCTGCACACGTTGCATTGCCCCCTTCTGCTGGAGTTTGGGAGGGTGATTTTTTGTGACTCTAACCACCTTCTTATAAAACAGGCTGTCAAATTATATGCATACCAAATTGCATAGATCTTTAAAGCCTCCACTATCTCCTAAAACAAAAGGGAATACTCTCGCTGTAATGATAAGCACTTTTGCCTCATAAAGTTGGTTAAACAACAGATTCTTCACAGTTGAGGCATCACTACTTAAGTCTGTCAACGTTAAATCCTTCCCTGTAAGCTTTTCCAAGAACAGGCAGTTTCACAGGCACGCCAGTAGAGTCCATTTGTGTATGACTCCTTCTGAAACTGCTGAGAGCTGCTGCCTCTAAACAACAGTGGATACTGAAAGCACTGGCTGTGGGCAAGGCATAGCCAAGGAGTTTTATGGTTTCTTAAAAGCAGACCCCAGGGTAATTTGCATGACAATCGTATTGCCTACCTCGTCCCTTAATTTCTAATGAAGAGTCAGATCCCAGCGGATAGCACAGCAACGTATTTTCCTATTCATAATACCATCCAACAAGCAATATTGGGGGCCTGACCCTCATCTTCCCGGCGTGAACCCCTGGGCAACGCTCCCATGGCTGACGCAGTAACGGGCCTTCAAGCAGACCCTCTGTAGCCTCCACGCTGCTTAGAAACGCGCCGAAGTAATTTATAATTTGAACCCGGCGGTTAGCGAAAAACGCAGAGTGACCCAGTTTTCCTGCCACTGCCAGGTCCTCGCAAAGGACGTGGCCGCCTTGCGTCCTACTGAGAAGCTGCTTTCTGGTGCAGGGAACTCTGACCTCTGTACTTTGGCTGTTTTTCAAGAACTTCCAACATGGTACACGAGATCTGCTCTGCCTTAAGCCACCGCCAGAAATAGCCGCACTGGCTTTATTTGGAAGGCAGATCAGCCCTAAGCCGCCCCGCCACACAAGACACACTGGGTGGAAAACTCGGCGCCGATTAACGCAATCCTCGGGCCTTTTTTCCTTTTTTTTTAATTTTTAAATTTTTTTATTTTTTTTTACCCGGGAATAAAGAAT
>NW_009647763.1:2177060-2187001 GCF_000708025.1 Charadrius vociferus | reverse complement strand
CGGCCTGAGGGGGTGCGGGGCCTCGCGAAATTGCTCGGCATGGGTTTGGAGAACAAGCAAACAAAACCTTGTGAAAACATGCCTGTTGGTCTCAGGTTTTGTTTAAAAAAAAAAAGGGAAGAAAAAAAAAGTTATATAAACGAGGATTATCCCCTGCTTATCTTGTCTTGCTAGGGGGATTGGAAAATTCCAACATCTGGATTTGCAGAGTTGCTTTCATTTGTTTCTTTTTTTTTTTTTTTTTTTTTTAAACTTTCTTGTTTAAAAAAAAAAAACTTTTTCCCCCCAGGAGATGTTTTCTACGCTCCAGATCTACAAGTGAAGTTGGACGCGAAGCCCCGCGCATGGCTGGTGCTTGGCCGCAGGCTGTGGCGTGTGTCTGTGGAGCCACATGGTGGTACCGCTTCAGGGCATGGAGTATCTTCTGCCTCAGCGTCTTGCCATAGGAGCCGTCCTGTTCCTCCTGCCCTCTGCCTCCGCTGCTGCGGCACGGCAGGGCTCAACATCTGAGCTGGTACCCAAAGGAGCCATACCCACCTCCTGTTCGAAACCAGGGTGGGCATAGGCATGGAGGGGAGGGAAATGAAGTCAGAAAAAGCAGTTCTTGTCCCTGACCCTACAGCTGTCCTCTTTGAAGCCTTCGTTTCCTCCAGAATACTCTCTGCAGGGATACTGCAGAGAGGAATAAGAAATGCCAGTGTTACAGATTTGGGCTACACACACTGACCTTAACCTGATCTATTTCTGTATTGTCACGCATAGGGATAGCAGTGTGAACAAGGACTAAGTAACATTGACAGGAGCTGTTTAAATTGTATGACAAAGTATTTTTTAAATAGTCAGGCAAATATATTTGTCAGATAACACTGCATGTGCAATAAAACTAAGATGAGGAATCAAAGGAATTTGGAACCCAAGGCAGCAGCATTTTCTCAGGGCTTCATGTATTCTAAGTGCATCATTTTGTCAGTACAGAGGAGGTGTTTTACATAGTTTCTGAAAATATATTTACACATTTCAATATGGTGCCACTATTGTGCTTGCGCACAAGATAAAGCTGAGTCTCAGTAACTGCAACAATAACGAGATACATCAAATGACTGAACAGATGAGCCGCTGTTATGGTAGGTTCTGTGTTATTCTCTTTGCCTCATTTTAGAAAGAAATTTGCAACACCAGGTTTTTAATAGAGATGGATCAGGTATTGCAGTCCCTCTCCATCTGCTGTGCCCTTCCCCCTCTTAAAAAATTACAGAGGGGCAATTTGACAACAAGCCTGAAACAGATTTTAAAAGACACATTTTGCCGTATTAAAAATAAGCAAAGGTTTTTCCAGCTGATCAAGCTTTGTAAAATGCTGACCACTTTCCTCACCTTTTTCTTTCACCAGGCCATTTTGTTGTCTCTATTGGTGTGTTCGTTTGGCAAGATATTCCATATTTTACCAGCAATAAAGTGAAATAAAAGAAACTTTCAGAATTTTCAAGCCCCTAAAACAGTGGCTGAAGTTCCTAGTGTGAGCACACAGCATTTCTTAAGCTCAAAAGCTAAATATTTAGCAGATGCTTGTCCCAATGAGATGCTGAAGGAGAGCCTACTTATGTGCAGTTTTGACCAAAACCCTCCTAACAATTGCACTGTGAGTTTTCTACTGCAGCCTGCTTAGCTAATGTCAGTGCTCTGTGCAGGAGAGGGTGAAATTCCTGAGAGTCTGCTGCTATTCAAACAGAAGTTACACAGATAATTTCAGATCTCACTCTCTCTCTCTGCTGGGTTGAGTACCTAAAGGCTTGTTACTCAAAATCTTTTCTGTTTTCTTCCAGCTACATTATTTGGTCTAATAATTGATATTATCTCTATCTACAAACCTCATACAGTTATATGTCCTCCATCAACTTTGTATGAAGTAAAGTATGTTGTTTTTCCAACAACAGGAAGTGACACCAAGCCTCTGCACACATCTACTTTGTACAGAAACTAAATAGTTACGTTTTAGGTTGCTTATAGGATTATAAGGGTTATTAGTTATATTTTGGGTTGCTTATCAGCAGGCTGGACTAAGGCGAGCGTGTGACCCAACGAGGAGATGAAAGGCAAGGTTCGAATACAGGTGTGGAGATGAATATAAAGCCTTTCTAAGTAGTAGGCAGAAAAACATTAGTTATGACCATCACAGACAAAGTTTCAGGGGATAGGTCTGAAAACCAGCCCTAACCCACAAGCTACAAACAGGTGCCTGTCTCTGGGGTGATGGGGACAGCTTGGTTTCAGTTGTCATGTCTGATGGGGCACAACGTTGTACAGTGGTGAAGTGGAGAATTTGGGAAAACGTGCGGTGCTAACCTTCTTCACAGACCAGTATTTACAACATAAACCTGAATTTGCTCTGGTGGATGTAAGGGAGCAAAGCTGCCGTCGGATGGAGCCAATGAAGCCTGCAGTCCTGTATGCTGGCAGTGCTGCTCTTGAGGATGGACATGGGATTCATCTCCTTGCTCCTGGAAGAGAAGTAGGGAGCAGTCCCATTGCCAGTCAGCCACCACACTGGAAACCGTCGTAGCCAAAACACACGGTCTTGAAGCCTGTGCTCAGTCCTGCTTCTGAAAACCACCTTCTCTCTTTCTAAATCCCCTGTAACCCAGTATCTCAGCCTCGTCTGGTGGGATTCTCTTTCAATGGCCAGGAAGCACTCCAGGCCCTGTGCTTTCTCATGTCCTCACTTCAGCTTAATCAGGGCAAAAATACGCCATTGAAAGCGTTTGAGGCAGTAGCGTGTTTGCTTTGGGATGCGCAGTCAGCTGGTGAGGTGGTTTACTGCAGCTGTGCCCTAGGGTGGTAGGGGAGGGCGACAGCTGGTCTGTCACAAGTCACCTTGTGTGTGACTTTGCCCTATAAGGACAAGAGCAACCTCTGACGAGTGTCTTGCCCCGTCCCCGGCTTTGCAGATAGGGGGGACCTGCTGCAGGGCAGCCTGCCGTCCCGTCGCGTCGCGTGGCTTCTGTTTCTATTTCTTAGCTCTCGCTTTTTGAGACGGGGTCCTCTTGCCTGACTTTTTTTAATCAAGCGCTTTACGTGAAAGACAGCAGAGCACAGATAATCACACAGGTTTTTGAAAGGAGCTGTTTAAATTATTGATACTTACTTGGAGGTGCTTTGTTTCAATTCACAGTTTATATATTGAAACAGAGCAGGAGTAATTTAACGTGACAGATAAACCCACGGTACCGGAGTGGTTGCAGTACTGGGAGCTCATCCACTAGGTGTAGCTGAAGCCCTGCGTTTCTTATTGATTAAAGTCTTTAAGAGAGCAGCTTTTTAATTTGATTTATCGCATACATTTTAACCAAATGAAAGGCAGTCAGAGTGAATAGTGACGGATGCTTATGGAGTAGAGCCTTTACCTAATGGAAGAATTACATCTCAGCAATTCCACAATGCCATCACAGAAATAGGTTAGTACGCACAAGATTCCTTCTAGTCCAGACCTTATAGTCCAGGAGTCTTTTTGACATCATTTATTTTACATGTACATATCACAGGCAATAAAGTCCTCTCCATAGAAAGCTATGACAGGACTTGGGTTTAGTTGTGTGTTTTTCCTCCAGGCTCTACTGTTACCAAGGGCTGTGTTTAAAAGATGAGGCTGGCTCCACAGAAACCAGTGAAGCAGAGCACTTCTAAACTCCAAAGCTGAACTCTCAGTTAGTATTTTGGCCCAAGGAAGAAAGGGGGAATACTTTGCTTCCTTCCCTCGCCTTCATACATCTCTAGATCTTTCTGCACATAACAGCTTTGCCCTGAGTGGTATCTTCATTGCTTTGATTGGAGATAAGGCAAAACAAGAAAAGACCTGCTGTGTAAGCCAAATTCAGGAGGTCCATTCTCCATTTTGTTGGGGGGGTTTATGGTCAGCTTTCAAAAGGCAGCAATCTTCATTTATGAATTGTGAAGATTAACAGGAATGAAGATTATTACCCACCTGTGGTTTTCCCACATATAAGCTTCATCACCAGAATCTAGATCAATTGTGCTCTGCATCTAGTTCTGACCGAGGTAACTGCTTGGCTAGTGGTGTCCGAGTCAAAAATCAAGGCTTGACTGATGGCGTACCCAGTGTAGCCATACCCTTGGAGTCCCTGCAGGAGTGCAAGCAGCACTTTATGCCACAACTGCATTGCATATTCTAAGTCTAATGCGGTTATTTCAGTTTCCCCTAAGTCACCCCACTGGTGTCACTGGGCCTAGAAGTGCTTGAACACATTACTCATTTCAGGGGGACTATACATTGCTTGCCCAGGGTACGCCATAGTGCTGTAAATCACTCTCAGGTCTTGTAAGTCCTTCTTGGGACTCTGGGGTGGTGTTGCTGGAGTCCTTGCCTGAACAGGTTAAAGCGTTGCATTAGCACAGCAGTGTAGGTGCAGACATAAATCATCGTCTGTAACGCCAACACCTCATGTTATGATGATTTCAGATTGGATCAAGTCAGGACTCACAATCACTGTGATGACCAGGAGCCTATCTGAGGTCCTTATTAACTTAATTCAAATATAACCACATATTACAGTGTATTCTTAATGTGGTGTTTAGGCCAGGAATGGACTAGGATGTCTTCTGATCCATACTTTCCTCTGACATTAGCTTATTTTTACTGTTATAATCATTCTAATAATGATTTAGTAGTATTTTCTGATGTCTTTTTTTCCTCAGCATATGGTGAAATAACCTGAAAATGTCTTCTCTCTTAGCTTTGGGGGGATTGTTTTGCATCACCCTGATAACAAGTGGCCTTTACTGAAAAGGAAAGGAAGGTAGATGGAAAGCTGAGTTAGATGTTTTTGCTAAATCTAATTGACTAACATTTTCCTATTTTTTTTTTCCTCCCCCACAAAAACGAAGAGCTCCAAACTGCTTTTGGTCAGTGGCTTCTGCGAGCCTCTTTCATTGTGAGGAAATTGCATGTTACTTTTTAAGGAAACCTAAGTACAGGCGTGCTGAGCTCTTCACTTTCATGTATGTCGCATCTCAGGGGTATAGACACTTTTCTCTTTCTAGTTGTTCTCCTAAAACAGGGAACAAATAGATGTATATAGTATTTAATGTCCCAGCCAATTTAGGCTGCCAGTGGAGCATCCATTGTTATCGGAGGAGGGGAGTGGATCATACTTGCCTTTAGAAAGGCAAGTTGCCAGCTTATGCCTGCTTGTGCCAGCAGTTACCCGGTTCATTATTCCTCATCGTTTGTTGCCTGAGATGGATGATCATTCCAAAATGCCGCATTTCTCTCTTCTTCCACTTTTTGATGACAGTTATCTAGAAGATGGATGACCTGTGGATATCCTTGACACCTGACAGCCTAGGATGGAACATGATGACAGAATAGGACTTTGAAGTTGATAAAGTGTCAGAAGGACCCAGCTAGTCAAACGTTAGTTGGTGACATAAAAGGAAAGAGATGATAGAGCAAACCAGGTTTAACAGAACTGTATCTTCTCCTTGTTTGCGGTTGGCTGGCACACAGGAGGTTTCTGGGGGACTTACTGCCCCGTGTGCCCTCCAGTGGCTTTTTCCTTTTTGTGAATATTTGGCAGATAAATGAGAAAGAAGAATAGGACTAAAGACAGATTTTATTTTCCCCGTTCCCTAGTTGGCGAAACAGTCCACAGTCTTACAAATAGTGACTATCCTTCCTGCCTGCTCTGCTAGATGATCTCCGAGTGAGAAAAGATGACAGCCCAGAAGCTAACACTGAAGAGCCTGGAGGTGCAACCGGAGAGCAGGAGCCTGCTGTGCGGGGAGAGGACAAGCATGCAACAGAGAGGTGGCCCTGGGGGATTTACCCACTGGCTATCTTATAAGACAGGGAAGGCAGGTGGGAGACCAAATGATGAGAAAAAAGGAAAACAAGCTGAGAAAAGGTAGTATTTATTAGTCATTAGAATGACAATATGACAGCCCTGGGATTTTATTTACATTGTCCTCTGTTGGTTGTCATAGTCACAACCCCTGAAATGGCTGAGAGATCTCACAGATGTCTTATGAATATTATGAAAATCAGAATTTCAATTTTCCGTGGTCACGTGAAGTAAGGTTCCTTTTAAGATTACTTTTTTTTGGTTAACATTTGGGCCCTCCAGTCCTATAATTTACCTAACTTAGCCCTCCTTTTGTGCCAAGCAGTAGCGTTTTTAGACCATCTTTATTCAAGCTGACTAGACGGATCCCGTGAATTTTCCAACCGATGCAGACCCTTTGCAGAAAGTGGAAGCACATAAAGTACATAAAGACACTGAACATCTTTGTGAGGTGGACCACACCTTCACTCTGAGCATGCAGCTCCAGTCCTTGTGTATAAAGCAGGCACGCCACAATTAAAGTAGAAAAGAATCTGAGCACATCTTGTTCCCATCTGCGTGACCTTGGGCAAGTCATTATTTATTGTGTATTAACATGTAACACTTTATGTCTCAGTTTACCCTTTCAAATAATGAGCACAATGTGCTTTTTGCAGTTCACTGCTGCTTGATGTTGAACTTGCTTAATAGGTGGTATTAGATCCTTGCATGCAAGCTGCTACACAACTGGAAATCACTGCCACAGAAGTTTCTTCCTACATCTTTAATTCTAAAAGTTTGATTTAAACATTTCAATCCCAGATAACCATGATTTGTAGTAAAATACATTTTGGGCTCAGCAAACATAACTAATAGCCAAAGGAAAAAAAAAAAAGTTTAAAAGCTAAATAGTAAATAGTGATGTGTCTTCCAATGCTATAGGAACACAGACAGTATTACAGATTGGCTGATGGTGATTTCAGAGTATCCGAGTGAACCTGTATTGTTCTCTCTCCTTCAAAGGGGACGGTGCTAAATGGTTGATTTTTCCCTGTTTCAGTAATTCCCCATACTCCAACTGGTTTGGGAGACTCCAAATTACATAACTATTCTATGGCTATTGAGAAGCACTGTGATCCAACCCATCCTCTCTTTTAGAGTGCCATCAGAGGAAAAATTTTTTTTTAAATTTTTAATAGTAGTAGTAGAGTTTTGGATATACACCTGAAGATATCTAATACTAAATATTAAGCATATATCTGTATGTTCCCATTGAAGTGCAGGATTTAAATTACAAACCAATTTGCCCTTCCCAATAACTATGACCTATATAGGCTTTTTATGTACACAAAATGAAGATTTACTATATTCTAAAAAATGGGTGATATTGGTGCCACCTCTTGTATTTGGCTTTCAGCTCAGTAAAATATGAAAGTCACTCTCACCTGATCTTTTCTTTATTCATCCGTTCATCTCTTGGGGTTTATTTTCTTCCTTACTCATTTGGTCCCCCAAATGTGTTATATTTAATAAGATGATTCTACCTAGACAGCTAGAAAAGCCTTATCCACACATGCAATTAACACTATTTCACAGTTCTGATCTGTTAATGCCAATGTGCCTTTTGCATCATTTTGCATTTCCCATGTAGCGATTCTCTGTCCACGCATGTCTTAAAATAGGTCATTGGTGTTTACATCAGCAGCAGTTTTAGACATCACACAGTAGTGCTGCCAGCTCTGCAGATCACCACGTGGTTCCTTCTGAACTAACAGTTCATCAGCCACCATGTCATTATCCTATAAAATAAGATTCTCATTAGGATTTATATCACCGTCTCTGTCCCTGTTATTTTCCCCCTTCTTTCTACAGGTCTTTATCTTTCACCACAAATGCTCCCCTCGTTTCCAAGCGTTGTTTAAGTGTTATCTCAATCCGAGTCGTTCCCATTGTGTCAGTCCCTATTCTTCCCTCCTGTAATCTTAGACAGGTCAGTCATAACCTCAGTGTTGCTCGGACCCCCACTCCCCTCAGCTCACTTTTGATTGTCAGCAGGATTTGGACCTTGTCCTTTCCAGAGAAAGATGTTTGGCTTCAATTACGAGATGCTTTACCGCCCGTGTACAGCCCGTACAGCTGAGAGAGCTAGCCTTCAATTTCTAATTTGCTTTATTCTCTGTGCTGCTCACCAGCAGGTGCTGCTCGGGAAATCAATGGCAGTCCCACGTACGCAGCAGCTGCAGGACTGAGCCTTTAATAAGTCTTTTCCATTTCTCATTTTTACAAGCCAGTTCTAGAAGCACTCTAAAAAAAAAATAAAATGTTGCATATTGATAATGAAACTGATGCAAGTGAACATTACTACCAAATGGAAGGGGCTAGAAAAGGGAGGGAAAGACAAAAAGCTACCTCATACAAAGCAAGTCTTGCTGGAATAGATAATTTCTTCTCTACAACTCACCCTTGACCAATGTACTGTTGGCATTTAAAAGACTTCCAGATTACACCTGATGTGTGATTTACATCATGATCACATCTGAATGGGCCCAGAGATTTCCCCTGGCAGGTTCACAAAATGTCCAGGGTCGATGGTTGACTTGGCCCAACTCTGTTCCCGCAGAGTGTTGATAGAAGATCATTTCTAGCTAGAGGAGCACAATTTTAAAACTAAATTAGATTAAAAATAGACTCTTTCAGGATTCAGTACCTTTTTGAAGTTTCATGCTAGATTCTATGTCAGCTGATAATGGTGTAAATCAGCAGTAGCTTCACTGCAGTACAGAATAATTGGAAACAGCTAATAATGCTCTTCTCCTTCCCAATAAATTACCTGTATATATCGGAGAAGAGTTGGTTCCAAACTGCAGAGATGCATTCGGGTGTGACTGCATGCCTCACCTGAGGGATTCCTTTACCTTATGTGTGATTTTTCAAGTGAAGCTATTCTCCACTTCGCCCAATTCTTCAAATAGCACATAGCATAATGTATTTATGGAGAGTCTATCTCTTGGGCAAGCTGAAGCGGTGGAAATTGCCTGGAGAAAATTGAAACCCTGATAATTGATTTTGCTTGCTCTTAAGGTTTCAAAAGACTTGAATCTTTCCAAGAATAAATCAAAAACTGTTCAGTAGCAAACCATGGGGAATTCCTCTAGATTCTTAGAGCAGTTTCCTTGCTAAAATTCAGAAATTATATTCTTACTGATGTAGATTAAGAATTAAATTATTTGCTTAAAATAGTTAAGCCTGTTGCCTATTGGGATTTTCTGTGTCAGCTAATTTGGCTGTGTTATTAACTGCCATTTGTAGCCAGGATCTTTGAGCTGTAGAAGAAAAAAACCTGGCAAACCTTAGGTATATGACAAACCCTTCAGGCCGTAAAATCTTATTAGAAGGCAAATCATAACCTCCCAACCCTTTTGAGATTGATTTGGAGCTAGGAAATCTGTAGAAAATTGATGCAGTGTGGAACACCTGCTTTGTGTATGCAAATAAATGCAAATATGCGGGGGTTCCTTTTTTTTTTTTCATTGACACAGGACTAAGCAAGAGAGAAATTATTCCCAAGAGGTCACTGTGCAAAATGTTTGATTGGCCCAGGTGTTTAAGACAGTTCTGTAGAAGTAAATTAAACCCAGTGGAGATCCGTCTTGACAGACTTTGCATTGGGCCCTCACAGGACTCTCCCAACACTGGTTCAGTTGTTGCTGCCCACAGTGGGGAAATGCTGCCGGAGTCAGCAAGCTTCCGACTTCTAGACCACTGCTCACACATCACCGTGCTTCTGTGTCCCAAGACTTTTATGAGGGCCCTTTCTAAATTGTAATTATACGTTTTACCTTATAGGCATTCTTAATTTTTTCATACACGCCGTACTTTCATTATATATCTTACATGCCTGCTTGTTACTATATATTTTCATAAGTATATTATATAATTATGTAGTGGCATAACTATATTATGGTACACATTTAAACAGAATGGATCAATTTTATTTCCAATATAATTGACCGAAATAGTGGTATTACAGGAATTGGTTCTTCCCAGGTACAATGTAATTTGAAAGACTTGTACCTTTCAAAAAATAAACCAAAAACTGTTCAGCAG
>NW_009647763.1:2110581-2177034 GCF_000708025.1 Charadrius vociferus | reverse complement strand
TGGGGTTTCCATGCAAAAATCCAAAAATGATGCTCTCACTGGTACAGATCTGGCACTGAAGTGGCAGACCGTGACAGTCCACTGCAGTCTGCACCCCCGTGTATGATGGGACCAGGAATGGATGTCTCCAGATTTTTTGTGCTGCTGCAAGCAGGATCTCATGGGCCAGAGCAGCTACAGTTTGGGGGGGTGTGCAGATAGGTTTTTTCTGGCCAGTGCAGAAGGCAGGAGACCCTCCCCAGCCTCTTTACCTTCTGCCAAGAGACTGGCCTGCAGGCCAAATCAGTGTGTACGGCTTCCAGGGGATATTAGGGCTTCTGCAGAAATTAAGCGTTCATTTAGGTGGAAGAATAATTACAGCTTGCCATTGCTTGTGGTGACGAAGAAATCCTCAAAACTTTTCAAAGTGGATTTAACCAACACAGTATTGCCTTCAGACAGAGTCTGCATCTTTTAAATCCCTTGAGCATTTGAGAGAGAGATTCTAAACCTGAACCATCCGTCTTTCAGCTAAACTTTCCCATGACACACAAAAAGAATACACAAAACCCCCAAAAGTCACTGTTTCAATGTCAAGGACATTAGCACTGGAGGGAGGGGAGAGAGCATCAGCAGGTGAGAGCTGAGTGTTGCAGTTAAGGAAAATGGCCTGGGGAAAGAAAGGAAAAAATGTGTCAGAAAAAGATAGGAAGAAAACCCAAAAGCTTCAATAGCATTGACTTAATGATGAACGTGTCCTTCCATTTGGTAAGGCTGAATGCATTGAATAACATATAGAGCAAATGACAAATATAGGTAAAAATTTACTTATTTGTTTTTTTTTTTTTTCCCCTGGGAAGCCTGTGTCTTCAGCAGATTTATGCAGTTTATGATTATGTTTAATCCAGAAACAGGCAATTTCTGTGTAACATTACTGATGACATCAGTGGAAAAGCCACTGCACAACGAAGAGAGTGTAGGGTTATGGATACACAATCCAGTTCACAACTGAACACAACTGAAAAATAAATTCAGCCTTGTTAGAGAAAATTCTCAAGGAGTGGTCTACCTCTTCTATGAGGAAGGCATATTTCTCCTCTTTCTCATGGATTAGAGAAAGCGTTTCTTTCCCTGCCCCTAAGTAGGGACATGAAATGCCCAAAGCATTGCAAAAGCAGAAACCTCAGAAGCAGTGCAGGTTTCACAGAGGGTGTTTTCAGCCAGTTCTCTCCTCAGCTCACCAGATGCAACCGTCACAGCGTGCGGAGTCCAAATGCCGGTCAGTCAGTCCTCCTCAGCATGTAAATTGCCTGCATGGCAGTTTCAACACACTCCTCTCAATTTCTCACTCTAAGTTTCCCTTTCTGCTCTTAAGGTTGTTGTTTCAATTCACAGGCCAAAATCCAGCAGATCTCTTTCTTTTAATCTTCTGGAGTTACACACCACATACTCCCCGCATATTCAGGAGCACTGATTTTATCTGCTCCTTTGTGCTCCCTGACTGTACCGGAGACTGTTTTCTTTACTTGCCTAGTTAGGAACAATTCAGACCATGTAGCTTTGGATTTCTTGTAGCTAATTTTTATAATGATGACCCCAACTAATTTCCTGTTATCAGTACGTTCTCATTGCTGAAGGACATGACCAGGTTCCCACCGCCTGGTGAATCCTTGCATGTCATTTGAGCTGCAATAAGGGTCTGTGTGCATGTTGTCACTCTGGTGCAAAAATGAGCTAATGCGTAACAGCTTTAACCCCAGTGAAAGAGGGCGAAGCTGAACATGTCTTGCCTTGTGTTTGCCAAGGAGTGTGGATATGCGGGAGTAATTTTCTGCAACTCAGATGTTGCTTCACTCCTTGGTAGCTCAGTTGGGCATTTTGATCTCAGAAACCGTGGAGCTGATTTTGTTTCAAAAGAAAAATGAACAGAGGACTGGAACAGGAGAATTCTCTGGTCAAAACAGGAGGAGCATAAGGACCCCACACAAGCACTCTTATCTTCACTGGTATTCTGCTGGCTCGCTCTGCCCTGTCACAAACAACCCCAGAGCTTTATCTTCTTTACAAACACGTCCAGCCGGTTTCCAGCCCCCTCCAAAAGATTCACAGAAGCCCACCACTTTGCAAGCTCCCTTTCATTATCCTTAAATCTGTGACTTTCTTGGGAGCACTGCTGAGCAACCACTAGTGTCTGAAGAAGATTTCAGGAATTAATTTTTCCTTAAGCATGATGCCCACACATCCCCAGATAATATGAGCTGCCTTTTCCAAGTAGATAAATAACATTAATGAGAAACCACTCCAAGCATGTTCTTTCCACCCCACAGACACTATCTTCACAAGTGTAAGAGGACCTTTAGTCCTCTCCAGTGAAAGTCTGGGATGCTGCTGACATACGGACTACTTCTGAGCCAGTACTTCATGATAATGAGCTGCCCAGTACTGTTTTCTCTTATGTCCCATGTAAATTAGGTGCAAAATATTTCTGGATCCTCTAGTGCCATGCAACAACGGGTCCATTTGAGGGCTTACTCCAAAACATTGTAACATACATGTTTTTTCTCCTAATGTTGTTCTGAGCTTTAATATTTTTCACTGGAGCCAAAGTCCTGCTTCTCCTAGCACCGGCTGCACTTCCAGTACCAGCCTATCGCTTCTCCATTGTTTGCATATTTGTGTATTAAACTGACCTACATCTCTCCCTAGGGAGTGGGCAGCAGATGGTCCTGAGGCCATCTGGCATCTCAGGATGCTGCCTGAGTGGCTTGTGGGTCACAGAAGTGGGCGATGTTGGTCGCTGGATAAACAGCATGCAGCTGAGCTCCCTGGGGAGCGCTCTGCTTGTTTGTATAAACAACTTTGGGCCAATGTGAGCCGGTGTGGTAACATGCGGAAAGTAGGTCACACAGGTTACCTTAGCAGCAACGAGAACATTTGTTTGATTGCTACTGGGATCGGGGGAACCAGCCATCTCCATTAGAGTTGCTGCCCCCATGGAAGAAGCTGGTCAATTCACTGGAGGGACACCACAGCGGCTGGGGCTGGAGCACTTGTCCCATGCGGAGAGGTTGGGGGAAGCGGGATGTTCAGCCTGGAGAAGAGACAGCTTTGGGGGCCCCTAACTGCAGCCCCACAGTACCTACAAGGAGATTATCAAGAAGGTAGAGGCAGGTTCTTCACAGGGGTGTAAGGTGGGAGGACAAGAGGCAATGGGCACAAGCTGAAACAAGGGAAGTTCGGGCTAGGGATGAGGAGAAACTTTTTCACCATGAGGACAGTCAGGCAGGGGAACAGGCTTCCTAGAGAGGCCACGCAGTCTCCACCCTCGGAGGTTTTTAAGACTAACATAAAGCCCAGAGAGACCTGTCCTAAGCTCACAGCTGAGCTTGCTTTGAGCAAGGGGTTGAACTGAAGACCTCCTGTGGTCCCTTCCAGCCAGTTAGTCTATGATTAAGCATCAGTCTGGTTTTTAACAAATCCTGCCCAAATCCCAGGTTGCAAAGGGCAGTCGCAGCTGCAAGCTCACATTATGGAAAGCCATCCTGCTTTTCCTAGTGCAGACAGAAAAATTAAACCGAGTTTGACCAATCCATAGTCAATATAGACAAATTTCACGCAGCGAAATGTGTGAAGTCATTAAGGCTTAATTTTCAAGGGTAACAGCTGTGTATGAATCCTTCCTTTATTTTCTCTTTTGGAGGGCCCAAGTCTCTAATCTCACGCTATCTCTGTCGGAGGAGGGAATAGCCCACATAGCTGGCTCACGCTGCCAGCTAGCAGGCAGCCTCCCCACTCGCCTATCAGAGCCGGTCCCCTGCGAAGCGCGCATTCAGTCTCCACAGTGTTTGCTCCTGCTGCGTCATTCTGTCCTTCCCCCCTCCCTTGGTCTTCCCGTCCCTCTTCCCTGGGTGGCAGGATTACAGTACCAGTGTCCTGCTGCTGGTGTGCCCTTGTCTGAGCTTTCTGCTTGACTTTTTTTCTCCATTCAGCTCTTCTCTTGGCTCTGGTAAGTCTGATGAACTGCTTCCTTGCTGTCACTGCTTGGTGGCATAGTGCAAGGGCTTTAATCTAAGCCTTTGGGACCGTCAGCCCACGTTTTCTAGGAATAATAGCCTTAAAAGCCTGGGCACCAGATGATGTGTGGAGGAAGACAGGCAAGTATCTAAAGCTGTTGGTGAAAATAAAAAATGCTTCTCTAAAAAGTGATAAAAAAAATTTAAGATACTTTGGTCGAGCTTGCCTTTAAGTGAGACTAGGGGCCATGGCTGATTTGCTACAACAATAAGTGATCAAGACTCAGGTGCCGCATGAGGCTTTAGAAAGTCTCTGAGTCTGGTTCTTTCCATGCTTGTATGGAAACCTGCCATGAAGCCTCCAAACTTTTGTCCAGTTTCGCACTAGAAAATTGAGCATAAATCATAAAGCTATTCAAATGTAGTATGTGGTTCATCAGCTGATTTTATCACCGCTTTCTGAAGTAATACATAGGACAGTGTCTAGGCTATAACAAGGCGCTTATATTTTTCTGGACGGTAATTGAAGCTGCAGTAGTGTGGGCCATTCCAGAGTTTAATATGTGCTGCTTTGAGGTGTTACTGTAGTTCAATCTGGTGTTATGTCGAGGTAAAAATTCAGATTTTATCATTGTATGCTGGCTGGTGTAAGTGTATGGAACGCTTTGTTCGAGAGAATTGTGTGTGTGTGTATGTGAATTTTGAGCATAAAGTGCTAAATACCATTACCCATTTTAGAAGCGCTTAAAATAACTCCTGGCTGCAGAGCAGGTGCCATGTGTCCTTCTGCTGGATACACGGGGACGCAAGAGCTAAATATAGACCGGTTTGTAAACCCTCCAGAAGTTCAAGCTGCAAGAAGGGAAGGAGGAAGCAGTTCCCGTGAGAAGGAAGGGGAAGCGCTCTGTTTAAAAAAGATAAACAAAACTCTGCGATGGTATGCAAGACAGTCCGCCAGAGAAGCTGAGAAGACGACGTTTGTTTTGTGCTTCGTTCGTGCCCTGAGTGCGGCTGTGGCCATGCTGTGAGCTCAGCCTGGTTTTGTGCCTTTGGGGCCGACCACAGACTGCTGCTGCCCCAAGCACCAGTCTCATTGCAGGAAGGCAGATGTGGCCATGAGTCCTCCTGCAGAAAGGCATCAGCCTGGGTCCAGTGTCTGTCACCTCCCACCTGAGACTTGGAGGTCATGCCCCGAGGAGCTCCATTGCTCTCCTGGGTTATCCCAAGTTTTTAACGGAGGGAGGAGGACAATGGAGAAAAGCCTCTCCCACAGTGGGAAGGCAGCAGCACCCTCTGGTATTTGGGAGTGTTTCCCACTGGAGGAGAGGAGGACCAGAGTGACTATCTGTAGGCATCAACCACAAGTGTCTGAGATGAAACTTCCATCCAAAACACCAAGGCCATGAAAGATACTGATCTCAGGGCAGTAGAACAGATCCAGGATTTGGGAGCACAGGGGGAAAAGAGTAAACAAGATGCAATGCTCAGACTCACCCAGATAACTGCTCTGTCCTCCCCCTTGCCATAAAACAGGATAAGGCCGTGGTGGAAATTCAGGTACCTGGAGGCACCAGTATTGGTGGCAGAAGTCACAAAACTCAAGAGGTGGATAGACTAAAATTGGGCAAGTCTAAAATTCATTGAGGAAGCAAGGAATTTCTCTTCTGGGTTCAATCACCTAATTTTTAGGCATTACTGTGTCTAAGATAGTGTATAATGTAAACACTTTGGGTCTTGCTGAGGTTGGCACCGAAAGTCTTTTACGGCCTGATAAAGAAGAATTCCTGATGTAGATCAAGGTTAAACATGCTGGAACATGAGGAGGAACGGGGCCAACTGCCGTAAAATCTCACAGCATCAAAGGCTGTAAGTGGGCTGCTCTCAGCAGATGAGAGCTGCCCTCTCTCCCTAAATATAAACTCCATAATGCTGGGGAAGCCGTTAGACAGAACAAGGCACAGAAGTCTTAACAAGCGTTGTGTTTGTGCTGAAAGTAGTTATCAGACCTCTGGTTTAGCCAGAAGGAGAATGGAATAAAGTATTAAAATATTTAATTCTCTGTGTAAATACAATTCCCAGTATGACCTGTCAGGTGGGCACCCTTGGGTTACAGCTTCATTGCTGGGTATTTCTGTGGTTCCACCTCCAGGTGGCCTGAACCTCAGCAGATGTAACTCGCCATGGTTTTGGAGACTGATTATTGCTAATCCCTTTCTAGTGAGGAATGTACTTTAGGGAAGATTTCCTGTGAGGCCAGCTTTTAATCATCTTGTGTCCTTGATGCTAAACATCCAGTTTCTCTTTCATTCACCCGTGTGTTTCCCTTATTACTGAGAAACTCTGTGCATAAAGTAATTGCTGCTGTTGATTTAAAGCCTACTGTGTTTGCAGGTGTGCTTAGTAATTCACGTAGGAGGAAACCTTTAGCCGGTCGGTGCTGCTCCGTGAGCGACACAGTTGGGAGTTGTGAGGCAGCCAAGGGAGAGAGTCGGGGTGCAGCGAGGACCACACGTTGACTTGTGCCTTCTTACAAAGAGAGGGAGATGGGTTGATCTTATCAGTGCTTATAAATACTTAAAGGGAGGGTGCCATGTCGATGGGAACAGGCTTTTTTCAGTGGTGCCCAGTGATAAGAGGTAACGGGCACAAACTTGAACCTAGGAAGTTCCATCTTAACATGAGGAGGAACTTCTTCACTTTGAGGGTAGTGGAGCACTGGAACAGGCTGCCCAGAGAGGTTGTGGAGTCTCCCCCACTGGAGACATTCAAACCCCGCCTGGACGCCATCCTGTGCAACCTGCTGTAGGTGACCCTGCTCTGGCGGGGGGGTTGGACTAGATGATCCCCAGAGGTCCTTTCCAACCCTGACCATTCTGTGATTCTGTGAAAAGAGAAATTGATATTTGCAAATGGAGCATTTAGCGATCCTGTTCTCCTTCTGTGATGAACATATTACAAAAATAGCTAGTTTAAATCAGGGATGTACTTTGTGAGACTTTTGTTCTGTCTAGGCAAGAGCTGGTGATTCTGAGTTTTCTAGCTGATTGATCGCCGATTGCCAATTAGCTCAAACTAATGAATACAATTGTAAACACTAGTCTGAACATGTCAGAAATAAACACATATTTTGTGGAGCTTCTAGCTTAACATTTACAATAATCTTACTGACCTTGAATTAATTGGCAGTCAATTAACTCTAGTTAAAATAAGATAACAAACTGTAGTCTATAATTCATGCTATCTGGAATTATTTACCTAAATTGCACATGTAGGGTCTAATCTTTCAACGTAAATTAAACTCACTATGAAATCAAACCAGACAGATATAATTTTACAATCACTTTGCAGTGATATAATGACCATGCCACAAGCAGGAAGGAAAAAATGGGATGCGTCTGTCTGACAGGGTCCATGAGACCAGGTCCGGCCGCCTTCCTAAGCTGTTCCTGCTGGTGAGTTGTACCTGTGGGAGGACTGCAGGGGCATGGATTTGTAGCTAACAGTTTTCAAGCACATCCTGAGCCCCACTCAGAGCTTTCAGTTATTAATTGCTTGAGAGATGATAAACCACAATATTTGACTATCTTATCTGTAAGCCCAGTCAAACAGCTAGACAATCAAATCTTGAAAAATGTTGCCTTAGCAATGGCCATCACTGCACTTCCAAACATCGCTTTGAGTGGGGAGAGTTTAATAACGAACACCAAGTCATGTATTACAGTAAATTACATCTCTCTTATCACATAGTGCCTTTGGCCAAGTTAGTTTATGATTTTGAAAGCTGTAGAAATTCAGACACCATAGAAGATGTATGTTGCGGTCAACTGAACAGGGAATAAAATGCTTCTCATTTAGCTCTGTGTTTTCAAAGCAAGCTGTCTTTTAAAAAATAAGGAAGCAACCACCTCAGATGCTGGAAAAGAACTGAGAAAGCAATCTTCTTCCTCCCATCGTTCCCCACCGGCACCACTGTAAACCATATCATTAAAGGGAGGAACAAAAATCAGCCTGAAAAAGAGAGAGAAAGGACTCATGGCTACAAAGAGTACGGAGTCTGTAGTCAAGCAGAAGCGAGAGCTGGTTGCAGGGTGAGACCCAGCTCTGCAGCCCGCACGCCTGCACTACCTCGTGAGGGCAATGCAGCGGTGACAGGAGCTCTGCTGGCACTCTGAGAAGGAAGGAACCTTCTGTACACTGAGTTTTTGCAGCCACTTGCAGTCAGAGATGCTGTTTCTGCTGGCCCACACCTTGCAGGAGCTGGGAGCAGATGCCCGGGATGCTCTCACTGACACCCTCATCGCCAGGTCCTGGGTAAGCTGGAGCAGCCTCCGGAGGAACACAGGCACATCGGGGGCTCTGGATTCACCTGGCTGAGTGCAGCTGCTCAAAGACATGGGAAAACAAAAGTTTCCCTTTGCAAATTGGGAACAAATTAGCTGAAATTCACCTCAGAAAGCACCACTGACTATCAATCCATGTTACGCCCAGTCAGTTTTACTTCGCTGTGATTTATTCTGTATTTTGTACTTTGTCAAACAAGCTGTCAGCAGCACGCAGCAAGTACAAGACAAGTGTGGTTTATAGCTGTTTATCTCATTCTTTACCACTATGGTGCCAGTACCAAGCCAGGCCTCTTGTAGATCAAGCACCACACTGGGCTCTCCAAGAGCACAGCACAATTTTCGGTGTGCTGGTTTCATTTGAAATATTCATTTTTTGTGATTATTGACTTAAGATGTGCCGACAGGGGAGAAATAGAAAATGAAAATGATGCAGCTCTGAAGTGACGCTGCCCATATCGGTAGCCAGTGTTGCAGGTAAACAGATCAAGAAAAGTAAACATGTGGCAAATAGTATATTCAGGGAGGGAAGTGGTATAAATGACTCAGGTGTCATTTCGTGAGTTATCGTTGGCAACACGAATAAGAGGTTTTGATTTTTAAGTATTAGGTTGGTGCAGGCTTTGCCTCTTGGAAAGTATATAATTTGCTTTCCTCCCTGCAGCTAAATCACCTTGGTTGTTCGTTTAAGTGTGACATATTTATCAAGCCAGACCCGACAGATGACCTGCCGTCCCAAATTCCACATAAAGTCACTCACATGCTGTTTGAGCTTAGGGAACAGTTAGAAGACTAATTTCGCGTGCTTTTAAATTAACCCTCCATTTGTTTAATGTCAGGTACTGCTCCAAGCATGGAGAACGACCAGTCTCCCACCTCGCCCGGGCAGGACATCCAGGGGCAGAGCGGGAACAATCCTGTCCCCGGCTCACAGCCCCCGGCTCCAGCCCCTGAGGAGCAGCCGAGCGCCCAGCCTGAAGCAGCCGTGTGCGACATCTCCGAGGAGCTGAGCCGTCAGCTGGAGGACATTATTAAAACCTACGGGTCTGCCGTGAGCCTGATGGAGAAGGAAAGTGCCGCTACAGGAACAGACAAGCCTGAGAAGGGAGAGCCAGGCAGCGTGGAGGATGCGGAGTATGAAGATGGAAATGAGGAGGGTGAGAAAGAGAAGGTGGCTCCTGGGGATGCTTCCAGAGCAAAGGAGCCCAGCGGCAGCAAGGAGCAAAAGCTGGAGAAGAAAATCCTGAAAGGACTAGGCAAGTACTTATCCACTTATGCAGCCCTTCTGCAAACAGAAGCAAAACCTCCCTGGTCCTTGCCCGCTCCCATGTTAAGCCTCTGCTGTGGATGATAGGGACCTCTTGCTGCCACTAAAAGTTACGGTGACTGTTACAACTTTTCTCTAACTAACAATTATTTTCAGCAATTACCTGACAGATACAGATGGGCTGTATCAGATATTAGTCCTTTTAAAAGGACAAAAGCTTAGAATTATATCACACGATTCTGATGTACTATTGGGCCACCCAAAGACAAAGCTGTGAGTCTGATAAGACACTGCAGAAAGTTGCTGCTTGGCCAAAGACAGGTTTTCCTTTGGTTTGGCCTCTTGTTTGTATGTCAGTAAATTTTCTCTTCCCCTGCTTCCTCAGGTATGACTTCTCAGCAGTCGTAATGGTGCTAATGGCGCTACTCTGTGGAGTGGGAATCTGCAGAACGAATGCACTGTCATGCCCAGGTTATTTTTCATCTTGCAGACCTCCAGTCTCATAGTGAACTATATGAAACAAGCCAATACGCTTATTCTGTCTAAGCACAGCACTTAGAGGGCGCCTTGGCCACACGGCAGGGCTTTGTTAGCTGAGCTAGAAAGGAGTCTCGGCTTGTAAAGTATGTCCCTTCTGCCCGGCAGCCACTAGAGAGCAATGTAGTTACATCCCAATCTAGCACCATGCAATTCATTTCCCTTCCTACATTTAACTCCCGCCAAGCTTGAAGCCTCACCTTTGCATGAGAACCCAAACCCAACCGCAGACTAAGCCTACAGAAAAATCACTGCAGGACATGTTTACAGACAAAGGGACTAAGCATAGGACGGGAGAAAGTAAGTTCCTCAGTTTCTATTGCCTTGGCTTTGGTGCAGTTATTGGTACCTCTCCAAGATCAGTGAAAACACTACCTAAAAAAACTACTACAGAGTTCTTCAGCTGCAGTTGCAACAATTTGCACTCCAGGATTTGATTTTGGCTGTCTTCAACGTGTTTATACTGGTGCTGTAGAGAGAACTTAGTGAGAAATAGTGGATTTTCTCCACAGGCATTACTCCTGGACTGCACTAGACTTGAAGTAGAAAAAGTCCAGCTTAAAGCAGAAAGCAAATTTCCTCTCACAGCCTCAGGAAAAAGGAACATTTGGAAAAGCACAGCCAAGTCCCTGGCACCGCAGCCATCCTTATCTCCAGGGATGCCAGGGACATTTTGTATTCGATGAACAAGCAGTGTTCAAGCTCCAGCTCATACTCAGGGCTGAAATGAATACCGAAAGGTATCAGAAGAGAAGCAATACATAAATGACTACACAGTAAATTAGTTATACACACCCAGATAGTTATTAGACTGTGATTGCATAGTGTCTGGTATTCATACTTTCTTCACTGAGTCAGGGAACTGATTTACACCACCATCATGTAGCCCAGACCCGACGGGCAGTATCTGCTGCTCTCTGATTATTTGCATCTGCACCAGTCTCTGTACCTAACTTAATCTTCCCTGTGTCTTGTACGGGCTGAGCAGCGCAGGAACTGAGTACACCAGTTTTCATCAGTTTTTGCCTGCAAAAAGATCCGGCTTCTAGGCCTTCGAGGTCCAGGCCCTTTCCATCCTATTTCAGTCAAGTGTACTATATATGTGACCAGTCATATTGCAAAAATATTAAATGAAAATTAGATTATACAGCACAAAAGCATTTCACAGCCAATGCTTTTGCTAGAAGCCAGCGCATTACTGAGGTCTGAAATGGAAGAAAATTCAAGCATGTTTGTTCTTATAGGGAGAAGAAAAACCCAGAAATTCATAGCAAAAATTATTCTCTTCTGTCCAAAATGCCTCATTTCTCCCCGAGTTTTTACAGATACATGCATCAAACAACCAATTTTATAACAGTACATCAGCTACAAACTACCTTTACCATCAAATCTCTGCTGCTTTTTTTTCAAGGGAAGGAAGCCACCCTACTGATGCAAAGCTTGAACAAGCTGAATACTCCAGAGGAGAAGATGGACCTGTTATTTAAGAAGTATGCTGAGCTGGTTAGTAGACCATTGGTTCTCTTCTGTGCAAACTGTCTATACAGGAAGGTATAAAAACCATGTGCTGTGCAACATGGTCAAACCGCATGTAGTAGTGGTGTCCTTCCTGTTAAGTGAATCCCAAAATAATTGTCAGGGTTAAATAATCAGTTATGGGTGAAAAAGAGAAAAGTGAGGAAACCAGGCTGCACTTTGGGCTAAAAAGTAGGTCAGGCAGAATATTTGTACTTAAAGGCAAATCTACCAGTCTGACCCACCCTGGAGGCTAGTGTCTAGGCTCCTGCCTTTGCCTTCTGCAGTTTGGTATACCTCTGTATGAGGGTGTTGCTTTAAATTATGCGTCAGTGATTCAATCAAAATGAAAATAATATAGGGCTTAGTATAAAATGTTAGGAAACAGAAAATCAGATAATAGAGAATACAGGCTACTCGTTAGAGAAACGGCAACATCGTGAAATGAAGAGTCAAAGTCCCTGCCACTATAATGTTACCCCTGTAACAATGCCAGCTACCTAACTCCGTTCTTTCTGCAATTTTGATGGGTTATTTTCAGATCAAGTATTTTCTTCTAAGTAGTTAAAAAGCTGTATGGCCATAAGCTGGGGAAATCTTACAAATGAAAAGGCTGCAGCATTTTACACTTTGTGGAGTGCTGAAAAATGTTCCAAGTGGAACATTGACTTTGTAATTGATTTTATGCACAGATGTGTCCATGTCTCATCATAAGGGAAAGTTCACCTTTCCTTTTTTTCATGTAAAATCCTCTGATTTCATAAATTTGGCTCAGGTTATTTATGATTTAGCTCATGCTTAAAGGGACTTTATGCCCATGGCTTAACTGAAATAGGTCTTCTTCCTCTGTAACATACTCTCCACTGCATTCAAATATCATCAGAGCACTGTATAAAACAGGACCCATATTTCCAGTAACCCATGCAGGAGAAAGGTGCCAAAACCAAAATACTGAGCATTCGTTTCTGACGTCCTGTGCAATGTCACTAAAATAAATCATTTAATAAATAGAACCAAAAACTTGTTGGAGAAAGCCTTACACTGCTCACTCAGCACGACTGAGGGGTGTAGTGTGATTAATAACCTGTCAGCAGTCGACTGTAGTGGTTGCCACTCTCTCTGCTCCCTCTTGTCCATCCCCATCGCACACTTCAGGCCACTTTTTGCTTTTGCCGAGTTGTTTTCCGGCCAGATCAGCTCTCTGGCCCTGGTGAACCATATAATGGTGACACAAGTACTTGTTCCAGCCTAGCTCAGGGGAAGGTGCAGCCACATGCCAGGCTGAGCTGGGGGCTGGCAATGGCTTCAGCCGCACTAGATAATGCTGCTGCTGGCTGTGGCTTAAGAGGCTGCCTGCACTTGGGGACCCTATGCAGCACCAGTGCTTCCCCACAGCCACCCAGCTATATGCTCTTTAACTGTTAGCGCACAGAATCATAGAATCATAGAAAGGTTTAGGTTGGAAGGGACCTTGAAGATCATTGAGTTCCAACTCCCCTGTCATGGACAGGGACACCTCCCACTAGACCAGGTTGCTCAAAGCCCCATCCAGCCTGGCCTTGAACACCTCCAGGGATGGGGCATCCACAACTTCTCTGGGCAACCTGTTCCAGTGTCTCACCACCCTCAGAGTGAAATTTTTTTCCTAATATCTAATCTAAATCTCCCCTCTTCCATTTTGAAGCCCCGACCCCTCATCCTATCACTACATGGCCTTGTAAAAAGTCCCTCTCCAGCCTTCTTGTAGGCCCCCTTCAGATACTGGAAGGCTGCTATAAGGTCTTTCTGGAGTCTTCTCTTCTCCAGGCTGAACAACGCCAACTCTCTCAGCCTGTCTTCATGCCCTGGCATACTCTATAGTGGTGGGTACACCAGAAAATGGAAGGCATCAAGCAAGAGCATGGGCTGGTGTGAAGGAAGCCATGTCTGCGGGGATAGGGAAGCAAGACAGCGTAGTCATTTGGGCACAAGCCACAACACCCTATTTGCCGTCAAAGAACATTTTATTCACTAATACTGGTGTAGGCAGAGCAGTTGGGGTTAGTAAAGCAGACTGTGCTTTACTTCAGCTTTTGCCTACAAACAGCTGTTGCAGAATTGCTTGTGACCAGTTTATTTTTAGAAGTCCTGAGGGTCTTGCAAGCGGTGTGTCCAAGAACTATACACTAATAAATAAATCTGAGTATTGTCATTGTATGCAGTGGGGTCAAGATAATTGAGAGTTTATCTCTCTAGGTCAGCCTTCCAAAATCAGAATTCCTTCTATTTGTACTTAATTTTAGCTAATATTTCATTAATTATTCTTAAAAATCTATCATTGGCAGCCCTTTTGTCATTCCTGTTTACCAGTGAATTCCCTCCTTCAGTGCAAAAGTAACGCCATGTCTTAGACATTCCTGAGAACTTTGAAATATAAGTTTCTAGCACAAGTCACTTCTATGAAAAGAAAACAAAAAATAGAGAAAAGCTTGGAAGACTTCTCATATCACAATTAAGACCTATTTTATTCTAAGCCCCCCATCTCAAGCACAGATTGAGTGAATCATCTAAAATTTGGATAAATCATTATCTGCTCAGCACAGGCTGTGCATTTAAAATGTGAAGCAAAAAGAACCTTTTTTTGTGTTTTTAAAAGGGAAGGGGAAGGGGCCAAAATCAAGCTTATAAAGGAAAACAAATCTCAGCCTTAATTACAGAGAGGCTATTTTTTTACCTACAATGCTAGAAAAATTTCAGCTAGTGCAGCTTGATTAGATGCAAAAGCCCCTATTCTGATCTGCTGGGGTAAAAACAGGCAATATGCATGCTGAAAGTTGGACATAAACTGTAAATACACTCCAAGCTGGTGATTGCATTATTTTGTGGTATGCCTAGCTGTGACTTGATTGATAATACACAGAGCTCTGTACTGTAAGCATAAATTACAGAACATCTGCAGAAAAGAGATCCTTGGGCAGAGAAAGTGTAAAATATGATGCCTGTTGACTGTCTTATTTGAGTTGCCCACCATTCCACTGTACTCGCAAACTTGCCCAGTCATACTGGGGTTAATAATTAACACTAGTGGTACCATATTATTAGATAAGGTGTTATTAAAGTTTGCACATTGCAGCTCATATGCTGCTGTTTTTCAAGCAGAAAACATCTGGACTTCAGAAATATTCTGCAATATATGCATGCCTGTAATACAGCAAGGAGGGCTGCTGTGTGTTGGAATGGGAGATGAAATCTTTAAAAGCTTCAGAGGTGAACTGCTTCTTTGACATGTCTGTTACAGTGTTAATTTGCAGTGCAGGAGGTTGGTTTTTTTTTTTTTTTTAAAACCAGCCAGTAATAGACACATGTCAGAAGAAATGACCAGTCTGTGCAGGGACTGCTATTGCCAATTCTGTTGCTGCCCCTCATCCCCCCTCCAAATACACCCTCCTCCCCGCCAGCCCTCTAGGGAAGGCAGCAGCCGTGCACCCACAGGATCAGCAAGTTCCCAAGGGAACGTCAGGGACTGTCCATATTTTCTTCAGTATTACACGGAGCCAAAGAGCCTGAAGGAAGTTTGTTTCCCTGCAACCCACCCCCATTGATGATGGGATCTCCAGAAACACAAATGACAGATGGTCCCACATGCACTCATGAGCAAGAGGAGCCCAGCAAGAAGAGGTGCCTATGCATCACTTTGGGCAACTCTTCCATGAAGAGCATTCTCCTCCATCAGCAGCAAAGCCCCAACACAGACGACATCCCTGGTCTCCAGTGCCTCTTTTGCTGTTCTATTTTCCAGCAGGTTCCTAGGTATGTAAAAAGCTGCTTCTTTTTCAGGAAGCTGCAAAACAGAATGAGCAACTGTTGTGTCATCTCATGATCTGGAGAAATCTTACCATGTAAAGCACTGCCGACTGCTCCAGTTCCTAACATTGAAACAAAAATAAAAACCTCACAGCAGCCGTTCAAAGAAATTCAGTCTAAAGAAGGAAGGGCTGAAATGGTGTGACAAGAGTATTAAAAACTATATTCACCCACCCACAATACAGCACACTTGGAACTGTTGCAGGGAGCAGGCTTGGGACTCCCTCCAGGTCACTCACTCCTCTCCTGTTAGTGCTGATAAATATAAAACATTTCCTAAGAGGTTAAGAACGTGTGAAGACTTTCCCAAAACCCAAAGAGTTAATTTTCTTTTCTTTCCTGTCCCTCTTTGTTTCATTTTATTCCCTGTTCCCCGCCCAGCATGAAGAACATCGTGCGGAGCAGAAAAAGCTCAAGTACCTGCAGAAGAGGCAGGCCCAGATCACCAAGGAGAAGGACCAGCTGCAGAGTGAGCACAGCCGAGCCATCCTTGCCCGCAGCAAGCTCGAGAGCCTCTGCCGAGAGCTCCAGAGGCACAACAAAAACCTCAAGGTGAGTGGTGGCCTTATTAGGGTACCCGGCAGTGGCGAGGGGGGCGGGGGGGGAAGATGCTGATGCCTTCCCATCTTGCTCTAGTACCAAATCAAAGAGATGTTTGCATGTGCACGTGCAATATATAAGTATATATACACTCTAGTCTTGAGGCCCCTTTACGCCAAGACCCCTTCGTTTCTCATTTGGAAATGTCCAAGCGCTCTTGGACATTGAGTGTGCCCACATTAGCTGTAAGCCCTCCTGGACTTATCAGGGAGCTCAGCGCAGAGAAAACCAGTGGTGCCAACAGACCAGGTCCCTGAGACTGCAGATGAGAATGCACGTGCGTGGACAGAACAACAGGAACACCAGCTTCACTCCGGGGGACTCACAGAAGGGGGCGGTTGTTTTCATGTAATTAGAGCACTTGGGCATTCTCAAGTGATCTGTGAGGGTTAGTAAATCAGGACATTTGCCTCAAGACATGAAACCTCAAGAGAGGAAGAATGCCAACGCTGTTTGTGGAAGTCGTTTGGATTATGAGAATCCGTTCAAAAAGGAAATTTTCATGAGTGTCATAAGGCAGGGATCCATATGCCGTGTCTGCCTATTGCTTGGTGCATCACGACATTTAAATGTGAAATTTATAATTTGATTATGCTTCTTGAAAAATTTTAGGTTGAAGAAGTATATTTCTGTTGTGATCTTCCTTTTTTTTCCGAGTACATGTTAGTGATGGTGGTGGTATTATTATACAAAAAGCCCCTGCTTTGATCTATTCAAAATCCTTCTTTATAGGGATATAGTTATGTATAGAATTACAGATATGAATTCTCAGCAGCAAGAATTTCACCTGATATAACCTCTATTAACTGTAATGGATTTTCATTCATTTCCACCAGCTCAGGAATGGGCCTTCAGGGTCTAGCTCTGACTTTCATTGTACATTGGTAAGAATATATCTGGGAGGGGGAATGGCTACCTATATACTCAAACTGTGCACTAGTGGAAGGACAAAAGCAGTTTAACAGATACTTAGGAAAACGAGAAGCAAATCTCTGTGTGCTCAGTTATAATAGCACAAAACTGGTAGTGCCAATTAAATTTGCCTGTCATTTGTACCAGATCTGAGCTATATACCTTGATATTGATCCACACTGATTTACCAGACTGTCTTTGGGCAAAATCTTTCAACAGAAATACAAGCCAATTTTAAAGTGATTTAAGAGTACAGTGTACAGTGCTTTGCAAAGACTTAACTGAGATTTGTAAAACAAATAAATCATATAAGTGGAACGAATCAGTGGAAACTGGGGTATAGAGAAAAAATAATTATGTTTGGAAAACATATTTGGAACAGGTTTTGCTGAATTCCTCACATGATTTCCCAGCTACCATATGCTTACTCATTTCACTACTAAAGAGCACGATTTTTCCTTTCTCTTTGCATATAAATACTTCATTACACATTTAATCTTCACAATTAGGAAAGTCTCTTTCCAAAATCTTTCCACTTGCTGGACTGTTTTACTTTGGACTAGGTTCCCTAAATAAGCCTTTCGATTTCAGTCTCAATTCTGATTTTTATCCTCTACCTATGGGAGGTGAGCCAGGAAAGGTACTTGAGCTGATCCTGTAGTAGGAAGAAGTGTTCAAACTTTAGCCACTTCTTTCTAGGAATTTGGAGGCCTTTTAAGAAACCCAGAAGCTAGCTTTCCTCTGGTTCCTGGGCTTTCAGTGTAAAAAAACCCCAAAGTTAAATAAGACAGTAAGACAAAATACACCTGCAGAATGAATGAGGATTAAATTAATAAACCAAGGCATTAATATCTTGATCTGTTTTTGTCTCTCTAAGAGTTTTAACATAATTCTTGGAATATTTGCCTTTAAGCTTTAGCTCCCGGAGATCTGTGAAACTCATCTTCTGCTTATTATTAAATAAGTGCAATTTTCTTTCACTTATGACTGTACTGAGAGGGCCCAAAACAGGAGAATCCATCAAATGTTACTTTTAAAATTTCCTGCTTAAGTAATTTTTATTTTGGTTTTGGCAGGACAGAGAAGCTGATTCATAATTTTTTAGCACTTGGGATTAGCACTTCTGGTTATCTTCCAAAGCGTGGAAAATAAAAACTCTAGGAGATTGTATCATTTCAATAGCAAAGGAGAGACCTGGCCCGTCCAGATCACAAACCTCCTCTGACTTGCCATGTGGTACATTATATGCACATCACGTCATGCAAATGTCGTCTTCACTCATCTGGTGTGTGGAATTCCCATTAACTGGAGATCGGTGCAGCCAAGTGGTGATGAATATGCAATGCGGAGCTGTGCTGAAAATCCACAGGGCAGATCAGAAAAGAAAAATTTCTGGTTAGTATTGGATACTGGCCTCAAAATCTGACTTACTTACAGTCCAACTATTCAGATTATTTCCTTGCAGTTATACTTCACAGCAGAAAACAGATGTTTAATTCTCCCTCCAAGAAAAGCAGAATAAGTGTTCGTGAAATAGCGGAATGCATTCCCACTGCAATAGAGAGCAGCTCTGCTAAGACCAACAGCAACTCATTTCGCTGCACGGTGTTCATGCTCTGCCAGTTATCTGACAGTTTGGTGGCTACTTAGTGTCTTGTAGTGACATGAACATCTCAGGTCACTTGTCCTTCCTGCTACCAGACATTAAGCAATGACTTTCGTACAAATGTCACAAAAGTCAACAGCTTCGGTTATGGGCTCAGCTCCAAACTGGCTCAGACCGTGGTGCCTGGGAATGAAGAGAACGGCTCGTTGAAAATGAGGAGTCCCCACTCATATCGTCTCAGCTGATATGACTTCAGCAGACCAACAGTCTTCTTGAGTTGCCCCAGAGAGGCATGAGGACCAGAGACAATCCTGCCCCTCTATTTGCAAATTATCTCACATTCCAGTGATAAATCCCAAACTGCAAAATATCTTTGTCTTAATTTTACAAGGTCTTATTCAATGTATTCTTATGTTTTTAGCAGTAAAACACAAGAGTGATAGCAGTGTTGCAGTAGGAGATGAGAATATATCTTTGATAGGGTAGATACGGAGCACAAAGATTAAGAAAGGGCAGAGGAAAAGGAATAATAGCTTATGGCTGGGCTTTAGTCTTCTACAAATGGAAATCTAAAAAGAATTTACAATGCTTTATTTTCCTCACTAAAACTGAACACTTAATTTAAAACTATTAAAAGAATAAGCACAGAGTGAAGCGGCTGACAAGGCCAAGTGTGATTCGTATGTTATGATGATGATGCCCCAACCACCCCAAACACCCTCTGCTCCGCTCCCTACGACCCAGCAAGCCAGGAGCTCTGGACTCCAGTCAGCTACTCCAGCTGCAACAGCAGTAACACAAAACAGAAGTCAGTCTTCAAGCCTCCAGTATGGGGGAAAACTTAAGGAACTTACTTTACACTGTGGGGTCTTGAAATGGGAAGGACTAAGGGGCCTATTGGAAAAAAGTGCATTTTCTCAGGTTATGGGCCTGGGTGTAAGCAAAGAGTCGGGGCTGTAGCCTTGTGATAATAAAACCTGGGTAATGCCAATGACTTGGGTTTTGCCAGACTGTGCCCAGGTGAGGTGGGTGAAGGGGAGCCGTTCCCACAGCCCTGGAGCAGAGCCGGCCGGGATGCAGGGCCCTGCTGGTGGCACTGTGGGCATCCAGCCCCATCCCCGGATCCAGTGCCGATGCAGCCTCAGCCGTAGGCTTTCACAGCTAGTAAAGGCTGAGGTTTGAAGCAGACACCTCCAAAGACACATCACTGTTCCCATGGTATTATCTGTAGCACCTAGAAGCCTCTGAGATTGAAACCGAATTACCCCGGGGACTGGGCACCAGCATACCATCAGGTGGGCACTGGCAGCATGGCAGGCAGCTCCACGGCACGGCCGAACACTGAGGGACAGGGGTTTGTCCCTTGGCGCAGGGAAGAGGCCATGCCCGCAGGTGTCTGCACAGTGCCGTAGCCCCGCAGTCGACGTTCTGCTCAGCCAGCTCCCCTCACCCACACCCGCCCTTAATCTGTAACCAGGATCTCAAGGATTTAACAAATCTCTGCCGTTTTACAAGGGACTCTGAGGAGCTCTCTGGGACACACCCCAGCCCTCCCCCCACCCAAGTAAATATTCTCCTCAAATATCTTTTTCTCCGAAGCAGAAGAGGTCAAGAGAAATACTGTGCCCTGCAACTAATGCTTCCTGGCTCTGTGTCTTTAACCATGAATCTTGGTATTGGCTCTGTGCTCTGTGTAATTATTCTACCTCAGAAGAGAGGGTGAGCAGGAAATAAGATCCTCTGAGTAACACATGCGCTTTTTTTTTTTTTTACATTTGCATGATTGCTACTCTCAGGATGTCTCATTTCACCTTGTAACAGAACTGTGTGATGTGACTTATGCACAATCCACCAATTTTTTGTTTTATATTCAGCTGGATTTATTACTCCAGAGTGCTTTAAATCACAGCAGTGACATGTCATAACACCATTTGGTCTGCTGAAACAATAACGTATTTTTGAGGAGGGATGTTTTGAAGCCATAGAAGTAGGACTCCAGACATGCAAGTTCAATTTCTCACTCTGTCTTTGCCTTCTTGAAGTGACTCTTCTCCCTGCTCAGGGCTGCACCTGTGCAATGGAGAACAAAGAGGCATGAGCAGTTTTTTAAGCAGTTTATTAGAGGTAAAATGGAGTTCTGACTTGACCAAAACTATCTAGGCATTCGAGTTAAATTTGGCAAAGTTTTGAACAAAAGTAAAAAGGACAGCATTGTTTGTAAACATCCCCTTTCAAAAGAAAATTAAATGTTTCATTTTGGGAATGCAAAACCAGTTGATTTAAAACACTTTTTGAGTAGCATTTTAAGAGTTAAGCAAAAAGTAACCACAAACAGAGCACAGCTCAATGTCTGGTCAAGCAAAATGTTTCAGGCTAACGCAAAATCATTCTCACCAATTAAAAAAAAAAAAACATCTACAGAGCTTCTCTTTCATCTTGCTGCAAACTTTTTGTGTGTCCCTATTCCCAACCCAGGTACTGAACCAGGACCTCCCCCCCAAGTAATTTGCACAGCACCATCTGTAATTCTTTCTTCCTCTTAAGAGAAGAGTCCTTCTGGGCTCACACTTTGTTTTACTCTGTTTGTGAGTACACACACGTGTTCTTGTGTAAACTGGAGAGCACAGCAGGGCTTCATGGTGATTTCTGTGCCCTACGGTATTATTAGCCCTAATGGCTGCAAGACTTTCCTCCCATCGTCCAAGGCGTTATCATCTCTATCACTCCCCGGTCAGCAAAAGGACAAATGTCCCCTACCTTGAATGGCAGATGTCCAAAATTAGGCTTGTGGTGTGCATGCTAAGTAGAAATTGGGTCATTTGGTATTCATCTTACTTTAAGAGCAGGGCCTGAATCAACACCTTTTGTGTCACATTTAGGATATAAATTATACCTCATTAGAGTCAGCTAAGGCTTTATTCAAGTGTATTTATAGAAAATATCCATATGCAGTGTTATCAGAGATTTTTATGTAAATGACTCTGCTAGTTGAAACCTTATTAGAGTATGCCATTTGCATGCTGTGGAGTGGGTTCTTAATGTGGTTCTGGCATGATTTGTAGCTACAGCAGATATGGTCCTAGCCACTCCACGTCAGGATTACATTCCCCAGAAGGGCAGACTGCCCTGGAAGCGAATGAGTAGGGCATAAAACCAGTCCATATTTCTGGATCCAAAGCAACAAATACAGATTATTTCTGCATTGTCTTTTAGATAAACCAATCCAAACCAGAATTTCAGTAATTGCTAAAAAGAAAATAAAATCCATCGATCTTTCTCCAGGCAAAATTTTGATTCTTTGCTTTGATTCTGTAAGAAACAGCCCATGAGCTCTCCTTGAGTCCACTACCTAATAAATTAGTGCAAATGTTGATGTCAGTTAAAAAGTTAGGGAACCAAATTGAGGAATTGGGAGGGATTCTGCAGAAAATGATGGATTTCTTTTGCAAATGAAAATCCCAAAGACCATAAATTTGATATGAGGATTCCTAGTTAAAAGGAGGCATTTTAAAGGGTGATTTTTTAATTCATTCAAAAAAAAAATCCAATAGAAGAGCTTTTGACTACTTTCACTAAATTCTTCCAAAACAAAAGCTGTGCTGCAGGATCATGAATCAAGACATGCATGTGTGCCCCCCTTTCCAGGCTTGCTTTGATGTGAAACTCTGCTCTACATCCATCTTTATAAATGCAAATTCTTACTTCCCTAATTTTTTTGAAGGCCACTGTGTAATTTGCTCTGTAAATTTAGAATCATGCCTAATGCTGCAGCAGATGAAAGCAAGAAAATCTCCAAAGAGGAATGCAAACACGTATAATCCTTCAAAGAGAAGCCTTATGCTACTCTGAAGCAGTATCTTTCTGGAACCACTTATTATGCGTCTTTCTTACACGACACTGTTCTCTCCCATTTAACAACAGGAGGAAACAATTCAGCGGGCACGGGAGGAAGAGGAGAAGAGGAAAGAAATAGCTAATCATTTCCAGGGCACACTGAGTGAAATCCAGGCTCAGATCGAGCAGCAAGGCGAGAGGAACATGAAGCTCTGCCAGGAGAACACGGAGCTGGCGGAGAAGCTGAAAAGCATCATCGACCAGTACGAGCTGCGGGAAGAGGTGAGAGCGACGTCCCGGCTGCCCCAGGGAAAAGCAGAAAGCATCGCCAGCCTGTCCTCCCCACGGGCTGTCGTTTGGGTGTCTTGTGGAGGTAACAAGCTGTCTGAGTGGGACTATGCACGCAGCAAGCTTGCCAAATTCTGCCTGGCAAACTCTTTGGGCAAGGAGCTGTGGTGGACCAGCACCCTGCCTGCTGCACCCCGGGCAGCCTGGCCGCTGTGGGGAGAGGCGCCAAGGCGCCCAAGCAGCAAGGTGCACCAGCTGCCTGATAAAATGCCCCCCCGGTCCCCTCACAGCTCCCCCAAATCCCTGGGGAGCCCACCCAAGCACCCCTTTCCTGTTCCCCCTTCCCCAAGTCCCCACCTCCCAGCTCCCATTTTTTTGGACAGCCTGCTCTGCTGGTGATGCCAAATATACTTTTGTTCCTTCTAGACACAGGTTGCTGAGAAGGGCTCTGAGGTAAATGCTTTAACCCTTCCGCAGAAGCAGAAAATGAAGACGACAGATAAAGGAGGCCCTTTGCATTGGAATAAATTCTTCTTTGCAGGCACAGTGCTCACCATAAGATCTAGCAGCTAAGAGACAGATGGGAAATTATTCTTTCTGTAAACATTAGAGTTGGTCAGAAAATTTTTGACACAAAAACCCCCCTCCAGTAAAATCCCAAACTACCTTTTTTTTT
The DNA here is from genome assembly GCF_000708025.1 of Charadrius vociferus. Classification (NCBI taxonomy): domain Eukaryota; kingdom Metazoa; phylum Chordata; class Aves; order Charadriiformes; family Charadriidae; genus Charadrius; species Charadrius vociferus. The sequence goes on along the minus strand of NW_009647763.1, from coordinate 2,153,624 downwards.
TTTTAATTTTATTTTATGAAAACACTAATAAATATCACAATGGGTCTTTTTATTGTTTCTAAATACGTTTATTGTGAGCCTCAGTGCAACCAGACAACATTATCCTACTGAATAAAACATAAGTAATCTGTCCTTACAATCTGGAATGCCTGATACGATACATGCATTTCCAAATCTGTCGCATCCTGTATGAAGTCTCATGCTGAATGAAGGAAATGTACATTCCTGGCTTGTGGTTTCTATGAGAAGAAAATGTAAAGCAGAGGCTTGCGTTCAGAATATTCGCTCCTGAGAATTTTATCTCAATGAAGCAAGAGTGAAGAGGGCTACCGGCAACATTTACCTCCTGAAGGTCACCATGGAGCCAGATGTTTTACAGACCAGAGGAGGCCTCTGCTTCATCTGGCCTGATCTCCTCCACATCCCCACTCGTGTGCTTTCACCCAGGCTCTCCAAGCCCATGTTGTGCCTGTACGGTCAGAGCAAAGGGGGTGTATGGGGCTTGTGTTTGTTGTGTTTACAGAGAGAACGGCACGAGCTGTGCACGTGATCCCAAGTACTGCAGGTGCAATGTGTCTTTACACATCTGCAGCTGTATTGAATTATACTGATGACTTCATATGTAGACGATAGAACTGGCAAAGATGCTAAGGCCCTTTTTAATTTTTTTTTTTTTTTGCTATAATAAATCCAAATAGACAATGTAAACACATTTCCCTTCCCATGCAAATTCTGGCACAGTTTGTTCTTATCAGCAATGTAGTTTTTTAGTAATTGCAGTAGGTTGGGAATCTTCCTGTTTTGTGGTATTTTTGTGTTACGAGTGTTCCAGGAGATAGCTGTACATGCATGAGCATGAAGGTCTGTGTACACAATTCAACCTGTGCATTCAGCAGAATTTATTTTCTTACAGCACCTTGATAAAATATTTAAGCACAGAGAACTTCAGCAGAAACTGGTGGATGCCAAGTTGGAGCAGTCTCAGGAAATGATGAAGGAAGCCGAGGAGCGACATCAGAAAGAAAAGGAATACGTACCTATCCTTCTAATCTGTCTTTTATCTAACTTTAGGCCAAAACAAGCCCTGCATGCTATTTCACTAATATATTGGCTCTTCAGGTCCAAGCTGGGATAAAGTAGCAGAGACATTTTTATTGCTACTGTCAATGTTCGATGTAAAGGGACAGCCCCTGAAAGGCTGCTTTCACTCGCTTTTACAGTTTTTGAGGCAAACTGCAGAGCGGTAGGTTAGAGCACAGACTGCTCTAGATAACTTACTGTTACTGCACAGTTGATTCATGGTGACGTTGGGTCAGGTGGTGCCATTAGTTTTCAAACAGCTCTGATACACGATACTCCATCTCCTCAGACGATAAATGAGCCCATTTAAACAACCAGAGAGTAGAAGAGGAACATGAGATTAAAGTGAGATGGCTGAAGGCCGGTATCGCCCCAGGCCTGCAGCTCCCCCAGATGTCCTCCTGCTGGTCCTGTTTTGCCAGCGAAGGAGGCCACAGGAGCTGCTTGCTGTGACAGAGCCTCCTGTTCTCTTTTGTAGAGGTTCCCCTCCCCACATCGGTCTGCCAGTGCCTGTTTCAGGCAGGAAGGGTCTGGGGCCCTTCAGCAGCATCCTCTGCTATTCCTCCCTACCTGAGGGGGGACATGTCTAGCAGGGGGACAGCAAAGAGCAGGAGAGATGTCCCCCGCAAGCACCGCAGGCCACTCCTCCCTGGTCTCACACATTTTGCAACTCAATCAGACCAAAATTAATTTTCTCAGGCTGCCTAGTAGTTTCACAGCAATCCTAACACCTACAAAGGATTGGACTGACATCTAGTCCTTCTTCACAGTGGTGGCAGCAGCTGAGACTATTTAAGGGGGGTGACAGGCTCTCATCAGCTGGAAGAAAGCTTTAGTTTTCACCAGTCCCCCAGCTAACTTGGGAGCCGCATGAGAGAGCTCTAAAGAGAGGATATTTATCCCCTCCCCATATTTGGAAACAGATACATTAGCACAAGCATGGTCAAAGTATCATAAAATATGGATGAAAATATGGGACTCTAAGCCCTGTGGGTAGAGGGAAACAGCAAAAACACCTCTTACCAAAAATTGCCCATAAGAGCATTTATCCTCTTTCTTTGCACCAATGTGGTGGAAGGGACACCCATTTTTTTTCAGCTTTACTCCAGCTAAGGACTTAAGGGGAAGAGGAGCTGAGGCTTCTCCGTGTGCACATCTGCATGTCACTGCATGACAAATTGTAGTCCCGCTGAGTTACTCACTTTAACTGTGAAGGCTGCGAAAAGCCAAAACCCCAAATGTCATTCATGACGGTTGATTCTTGGCAGACTCAAACCCCAGGAACCACTTCTAAGAAGTCCTTTACAACGAGAAAGCAAATTTGGGTTTACTTTACTGCAGTCACTGCGATTTTTGCTACCACGTACCAGTTTTCAGATACTGAAAAAAAAAGAAAAAAAGTTGTGTAAGACAGGGCATTGGCTCTGCGGAAAGCTGACATATACAGCCTTGTATCAATGACTTTTCTTGCTGTTCCTCACAGAACATGGGTTTTGGGGCTGCCTGTTGCCTGTGACTGGCCCTGTTTCTAGCCAAACCTTCTTTGTGTATTTTATCCAGAACTGATACACACAGTTCTGTTATTTTAATTTCTTTTAAAGCAGTGAAAGTCATCACCATCTACATTTGGGAGTGGGAGGTTTTCTTTGTGGCTTTGCTGTACATATGACTAGCACCTATGAAATAACAGGTCTGAAAACAAGCTACAAAGCCTTTAAGAAGTAGGTGTATAATGGTACGCACCATGTACAAAGAATATTTTTCACACTGTCCAAGCTAATGCTTAAAAACCCTGCCTTTGAGGTAGGCTGGTGATGTATTGCTAACATCACCTCAGAGCAAGGTAGATTTAGCTGAAGAACTTAAGTGACCGGCTGAAAGCCATGCAATGAGTCAAGACATGATTATCATGTCATGATTCATCCCAGGTAGCCCAGCATCCAGAGAGCTGGCCTACTCGTGTCTCCCACCTCAATCATGTTGCTGAGCACTTAGTCCCACCCACCCAGCTATCGTGCTAGTGTCTGTGGGAGTAATGTATATATAAGCATGTATGAAATCTAGGTGGTTTTGATGGAGTCCTCTCTAGCTGCATCTCTCTCCCACTCAGTAGTGTGCAAAGTCAGAGCCATACTGCAGTTCAGCATCCTGTCATTTGAGGGAAAGGCTTTCAGAACTACGTCCCAATTCTCTCCATACCGTTTTTTACATCCCTGTGCTTGACTTTTGCTGCAGGGTTTTGAAAATGTCTTTAAATTAATTGTTTTTGTATTCTTTTATCTATTTGATTACTCCTTGAAGGCTCACTTTGATGTCTTCCTATGCAGTTCTCCCATATAGAATCTTTGCCCCTGTACAAAACCTTTTTACCTCAGACAAGGAGACAAGTCCCCTCCTGCAGCCTCTGTACATCACATCTCAATAGGCAGGTCATCTCATTGCTTGCACAATTCACTCTACATGTGCAACTAAGAATGTGATTCCCGATATAAGGAGCAACAGTTCATACTGTGTGGCCTTCCCAAAGGGTCCGCTTTACCTCAGGATGCAGTTTTACTATCATCCCATAACTGGTCAGTGCTACCTGGACTTCCTCCCCGTACCATACATTTTTAGCACTTGTAATACAAACTTTGATGTGCAATTAATTGCAGTTTAAAGCCTCTGTGGCTTTCAAGTATATGACTGGAAGGTATCGATCAGATTTCTACGTAATTGGAATTTGCAGTCTGGCAGCAAAAAGGGAAGCTTAATTTTCGTTAAGCCAGTCCCTAGATCCATGTCATTAAATGGGAATGTATGTTCTTGGGGACTGGGTTTTTCAGTCCTGAACATGATGTGACTGTCTGGGCCTCCAGCAGCTATCACAGCTCTAATAATACAGTATAACATCACCACACTTCACTGAAGTGCTGCTTTGTAAACACCACATGCAATATTTATTCATTTCTTTATACTTCAGCCTCCTTGTTACCACTTCATAGCCTATTAATAAATGTATCAGTTCTCCTGATTCGTTTTCTCCCAGCTTGGTGTTTGCAGATGACCTCAGGCTGCATAAGACCGCGTGCTAATTTGAGCAAGCCTCTCTGTGGCTTGCTTCCACTACAGGAGAGTTTATTAACTCTCGGATTTTTACTGGCTGCAGAAGCTATGTGGGTCAATAGGAGAGAAGAAGGATTTCATTAACAGGCAAAAGAAGCAACTTTTCTTTGCCTTCTCTGTCCATCCCCTGTGCTGTGGCAGAAGACATGGCACAGGAGGTGGAACCTTTTCATTATCCCAGGAACACTGGATACAAAGGTAACTCTAGCTGAGATTTAAGCAATACAGATAAAAGCCCAGTTCTTGGAAGTAATGACTGGCCAAGGGACTGGGTAGCTCTGAAGATTTTCAAAGCACTTTTTATTAAATCATTAAAACAGGACACCCTATAATTCCTAAAAAAAAAACCACCCTAAAACCCAAACAAGTAGATATAGAAGAAATGTGATACTTAAAACCACAGATTTCATACAAACTTAAAAAAAATTAATATTTTTATGTGTATAAAATATACCCTCTACCAAGAATACAAATGCATGAACACAGGTTCATTTAACCTAGGCCTACTCATACCATCTCTTTTTACCAGCTGTGAAACAACCTGTTTGGAGTTTTAGTCAACAAGATCTAAAGTCAAGAATGTGACTTATCTCCATTGAACCAAATATCAGATTAAATTCTCAAAATAAATATTGAAAGTCAGGTATAAAACAATCAGAACATGGTATTTCTTCATGAAATTCATCCTTGATCTGTAAAACATTCTTGTCTGGGAAATTGTAGATGGTAAAAATTCAGTGGGTCCAAATCAAAAAGACAAATTGATGGAAGAAATATTTTTCTAGAGCTTATATATATACATATACACACACATGGGCAACAAGTCTAATTCAGATTGTCTTTGCGCCACAAATAACTAGAGACAGAGAGGGAGTTTATTATGTTGTTCAGTCAGTATTTGTAGGATACATCTTCAGCTCTTTTTCCAGGTGGTATTCAAGTGGTTTACATGTGTTATTTCCAACAAAATGGTCAGAATAAAAGTTTTTACTAGGGATCAGATACATTTTCTGCATATGTTTCTACTCACCTTTCACTTCCAATATGAGAGTAGGAGCTAGTGACTTACATAGTGGTTTCATTTTCAATATATTTTCAGAGCCAAACTGTGCTATTCTAAACGGTGCAATTTAATCTAACAGAAGAAAGTCCTGTGGTAAACTAACTTGTTTATACGTCATTTCTCAAACTATCATTAGCATTCTTTTTCTAAAATACATTTGGCCTAACCAGTAAAATGCTTTGTAAATGTTTGCTAGGCCATAGGCACATTTCTTTAACACTTCAGTAAATGTTTCCTGCTTTCAGATTAGTTGCTAGAATATTACTACGCACTTTGGAAGTGCCGACTCAGAACTGCAGCCTGGAAAAGTCTCTGTACTATACACCTCATTCCTAAAATTCATTCAGCCTCCACCAAACTCTCCCATCTGCAGCCTGCACATCAGAATGTCATTTTGCTGAGTACCTTGAAGTAGGGAATCATATCTCCCCAGGAACAGCCAGGGATGAAACTGCAGTCAAGCTCTTCCTGGGCTGCCTCCTTGATCAAAGTGAGGCGTTTATCACCCCCAAGCTGGGATTCTCCGCTGATGGCATGTCAATACAAACGGAACCCAAAAATAACAGGCACTAGCAGATGTGTGACATTTACTGTGCGTTCCTTTTCTGAAAGCTTGCAGATTTTTTGAGGCAGGTCTGGCTGTCACCATGCCTGTATGCCAAGTCCTGATCATTCATGAAAAAGGGAGTTTGCCATTCACTGAAGAGTGGGAATTTGGCCGGAGCTGTGCTGAAATGAAAGTGCGAGAGAGTATCATAACCACTCTCCAGAAATCTAGTGAAGATAGATTAAATACAACACTTTTTAGAGCCCACTGTACTGCACACTTAATTCCAAGTAGGTTCTGAACTCCTGTTAAGGTACACCTTTGCAAACCAAATGCCCTGTCCCACATCTCTGGATAGCACTAAATACTCTGTCTTGCTTAACTCCTCTAACTACGTTTATCTGAAAGGTAGATCACTCCTTATCAAGGTATCAGTGGCAGAAGCATAGGTAGCTGGAGGATGAGGTTTTCCAGCTGATTGATAAACTAGGGACCTAACAATTTTCTCTCTGTTGCCCAAAACACAGCTCCTGAACCAAGCTGCAGAGTGGAAGCTCCAGGCCAAAATGTTAAAGGAGCAAGAGACTGTCCTGCAGGCACAGGTGATGTAGGGGAGGTGATTGCATGGTGTGCTGTTGTTTCCCAGTTTCTAACCCATGAGGCACGTTCTGGATAAAGTATCCAAACTGCTTTGCCTTCTAGCCTCATTCTATATCCCATAGACTATTGCAAAGGAAACAGGTTATTTTCAAGCCAAGTGTAAGGTAACGCCCATACTGCAGATCATACTGTGGCGTGTAGGTTGTTTAGCCTGGAGAAGGAAAGGCTCTGGGGAGACCTTCTTGTGTGTTGCCCTTCGATACTTAAAGGGAAAGATGGAGACAGCCTTTTTTACCAGGGCCTGTAGTTATAAGACAAGGGGTAACGGTTTTAAACTAAAAGAGGGTAGATTCAGGTTAGATATAAGGAAGAAATTCTTTACTCTCAGGGTGGTGAGACAATGGAACAGGTTGCCCAGAGAAGTTGTAGATGCTCATTGGAAGTGTTCAAGGTCAGGTCAGACAGGGCTTTGAGCAACCTGGTCTAGTGAAAGATGTCCCAGCCCAAGGCAGCGGGGGTGGACAAGATGATCTCTAAAGGTCCCTTCCAACCTAAAACAACCTATGGTACTATGATTTATCAGTGTTCACAGTACTCAACCACACAACAATGTCGGTGCCTTGGTTTGATTATACACCATAACTACCCTTCAGGCTGGTTTCTAATCCGGCAAAGCACTGGAGTACATACATATCATGAAACATATTTAACAAACCAGAGCTGATGTGCTCACGTGCTTTTCTGGACTGGGGTGTGAAGGCAGCGTTTTCATTAACTTTAGCAGGATTTTTGCCTACTAAGGGCTTATACAAAGGGGCCTCTAGGATTTCAGTCTTTAGTTGGAATTTGAAACATTCAATAAAATAAAATTACTTGCCAAAATTACACTAAGAGTCAGGCAGGAGTGAAAGGCAGGAAAAACAAGAAACAGGCAGTATATACTACATTTTGAGACCAATGCAATAATTGACCTTGGATAGGAGTGAGAACACTAGATGACATGCTGGATTTTCACACCAAAAAGAGGCAGCATCGGTAGATTTTCCTAGACTTACAGGAACGGTCATGTAGATTTATCTTCTTTGACCTGTCTGTGAGAACGGACCCTCCCAGCAAAGCTTTCGGGGGTGCGTGTCAGTCTTTCAGCCCCTCTGCAACTGCCCATCTCCTCACCCACCAGGAAGCCCCCTCCTAGCCCTCACTCATAGTTAATCGTACTGGTAAATTGTTCCAGCTCTGCCTTTGTAGATGGTCTAATTCCTACCTGCTGAGCAGTCAAGAAAGGCTAACATTAAACTGATAACCTGGAAACATACTAAGAGGAGTTTGGTCTTTTACGTGTTTTTTTCAAAGGCTAAGATAAGCCAGTAGCGCACCAAAGAGTATCACATAAACTGTTGCTGACACCAGTTTGACAGGTTTTGCAATCAAACCTCAAAGGCCTCCAGCTGAGTCTGTCCTGACTGCAAACCTGCTCCCAATTTTCTCAGAGTGGTTTTAATTAAACTTTTATGTTCAACCAGAGAGAGTTTTGTATGCAGGCAAACCTCTGTAACCAGTTTAATGAAACTGAAGGTATTGATAAAAGCTAGCATATATTAAGCACACCTTTGAAACGGTAAAATTGTTTTTAGAAAAATCCAGTCAAACAAGTCTGCAAAGGCATTGATAATACATATGCCCCTTGCAGACTTGCATAGATGAAAATTAAGTGATTCACTTGCTGAAATGCAACATGCAGTTAGGTGTTCTGCACAAGCGTGAGAGCCCTGTCCCTTACACAGCAACCTCCATTTGGAATTACTGGGAATAATACCATTGCTGGTGGTAGTAGTAGTAGTAATTAGTAGCAGTAGCAATAGCAATAGCAGCAGCAGCAGCAGCAGTAGTAGTAGTAGTAGTATGGTGGCACTGAAGAACTCCCTCATGGACCAGGTGCCATTGTGTGAGGTGTTGTGCAAGCACCGAACAGAGAGAGCATAAAGAGCCCCTTGATGCAAGCAGCACAAAACTACAGAGGAACTGCTGCATGGAAATTATGAGAAGACATTGGTCAATGAGATAAGGAGAAGCTATGGTATAGCCCTCCCTGCCTGCTCTAGCAATTGAGATACCACTCTATTTTAGAAGAGGTGATGAACACCCACTGCTTTCTGGAGCTGGAAGGAGTCAGGGGACATCAGCTTCATTCCAGCCTGTCTCTGGGCGGCACAGTGTGCCTGAGGCAGCCAAATCTGGCCCTCCAAATGGTGACAGGGATCTGGCACCAGCTGACAGAATACACCCAAACTGTGGTGGTGCTTCCCAGGATGCTGCACGCCCTCCTCAGGCATGTTGCTTAAGCAGACTTTTCTAGCTTTGTGCTTTGAAACAAAGCGAGAAGATAAAAGTCAGCCAAGGCCTTTAATTTTTGGTAGCCAGCATAGCGCTAGCGCAGCCACTGGGCTATGGCAATCAAGAAGAACGTAACAGGGCCAAAGGGACGTCCTCACTGTACCACCCTCATGGCAAGGTGATACGGAGGTGCCCGCACTTCCCAAAGCTTTGCACTGACAAGTTCTTACCCAGCGGCAGCGCTGCCTCCACTCCCCCTGCCCACACTGCCAGGGGAGCTGGATGGGTGGTGGGCAGCAGCGAGGGGGTCCTCGTCTCCCAAACTGAGCAGCACAAGTGCACGCTGATGGTGAGAGACAGCTCTCGCAGCCTGTTCCCGGCCACTATGAAAACATTCATTTATTATTAAAATCTAAATTGCAGAAGCTATTCTTGGTGCTATGGTACTGCCGAGGGCCCCAGCTGAGACCAGAGCTCGCCCTGTTCAAACCTGAAAGGTTTTTAATCTAATTAAACAACAGGGAAAAGTTGGAAGGGAAAAGCAGAGGCAGAGAATTGAGGCGAGCTTTTTTTTAAGACAACGGCTCTGGGCCAGCCCCGGTTTGCTGACTCCCACCCCTGTTCCCTCACCTGGCTTCGGGATGCTCAGGCACTTCTCCTTAGAGCCATGACGTCTATTCCAAATGTCTCACTTGGTACCAGTGTCCCACTTACGCTGTGGCACTCAGGCTGTTACAGCAGATCCCTCTGCATTTCTGTTTGTGCATAGGTCACAGCTCCGGCTACAGCCTTGTACAAATACACACATTCAAGCGTCACGTCAGCTAGCTCCGAAACTGGCACCACGGAGCTCTGCACGGATTGACCTCCCATGCCTTCACCCAGCTCTGCAGGGAAGGGCTGCAGCCAGGGCAGCCGTTTTCACAGCCACCAAGACACTACCTACCTCGTTTAAACTGAGCTCGGTAGCATCCACACCACACTGCAATTATGGCCATGACATATTCTAAGGGGCATCATAACAACTAAACAGAAAGAACATGAATCATAACATAACCATATTAAACACACCCCACTATAAGCAACATTTCCTAAATCTTCTTTTCCTCAGTAACTGAAGAGGAGTGTCAGGGGAAGGTGTATATTGGCTGTCACCACACAAAATAAAAACTCCTATCCAACCATTTAGTCAGCCCCCTGCCGCTGCGGAGAGGGCAGCCAGCCCCCAGCCAGATGCCTGAATACTGCAGGCTGCTCTTGAACCTCCCATTGCCCTGCGCCCACCCTGCCTCAGCCACTGAGTGTTATGCCAATCGCCCTTTTTCTAATGAGAGCTGTCAGGCCAGACAAATGAAATGTCCAATCACCTAAGCACTGCTGGGGGTGCTCTGGCACCAGAAGGAAGTGGCTGAGTTGGAGCTGATCTTCTTTTCCAAAGAGCAGATAACGATGCTTTATCTGTAGAGCATCCTGCGTGATTTTGGAGCTTTGGAAGTGTTTTTTCCACTCAGAAAAAAAAACCCAAAAACAAAAAACAAAGAAAACACAGAAACCAAGATAGTCTTACATAAAAATGAACCTCAGATCTTTAGAACAATTTTTTTAAAAAACATCCATAGATTTTAGATATAAGAATACATGTTACTGACAAAATACAGCCACAGATGAACTTTCACGTCCCTACCAGGTGTAAACTGATAGCAAAATATGGAGCCCTAATAGTCTTAAACACTGGCACATTGCAACAGTTCTTTCTTCTGCTCTGCTTCATGAAGTGAAGTGAAGCTGGCAGAAGAGGCTGGCAGGGGATTGTTTTCTCTGCCTTTGCTGGCCTTGCCCGCAGCTGCAGTCTGCACACAAGCTACAAAACAGAGCTGACAAGGTGCCCCCTCAGCTCACTCAAGCCAACGATGCAGGGATGCAGCTTGAAGGAATCCAGTGCAGGATGACGGTGGTGTGAAGCACAGGGTGGCCTTTGCTCAGTGGTGGGGCCGCCCCAAGTGCCAGATAACACGGGAAGGGAGCGGTGCAGCTCCTCTTCAGCAGTGAAGTCCAGTGAAGCACATCAAGTGCTGCCTGGTGCAGCTCCTGGCCACAGCCTGAGACACGGAGTGGGGACTGGAAAGCTGGAAGAGGGGAAACTGTGGCTGCAGCGCGATGTGGGGATTCCTCTCCCCCAGCTCGCTCAGACATCAGAAGCAGCGTGGCCAGGGTAGCACCCAGCTTCCAGCCTGGCTTGTTGGGTAATCAAGATACTGGGCTCCTCACCTAAAGCCTGCCAGAGCTTACGTCCTCAGGTTAAAGTTGGAGTTTGGCCATGTCTGCATGGCGAAGCATGGCTTAGAGCTCAGGCACAGCTCTGACCGCGCTGGCTCTTCCCTTGAGTTAATTCCGCCACCTGGTCCTGCACAGCATCAGTGGTCGGACCAGCTCAGGTTAGTCCCTGCCCACAGAGGTGGCCCAGGGGATCACATTATCAGTTTCCATTCTGTAGGTCATCCTAGGAGTCCTTTCCAGTAGGTGTCAGCCACAATGGTATATAGAAAAGAAGTATACAGGGCTTGTGAGGAAAGGCAGGGACTGGAAAGCTCTGTAGGCTTTAATGCTGTCCTCTTGAAGTCTCCACAGAGTTACCTAGGGAAATGTTCTCAGAAGTCTCCACTTCTAGGGAATTCTTTTGCTTCTGGGCACCCCACGTAAAGACACCATAGCTATGACATTCAGGAAAATATGGCACCCATAATTCCCAGGTCTTCTTAAAATCACTGGCCTGGGTCTTTCTATTCTTCTTCAGTTTACCTTTCTGCAACAGAGGAATCATAATAGTTTGCAACCTTAAAAAGATGCAGAGAGTTTCAGTTCCCTAATATTTGTCGTTCATGGTCTCCAAACAGAAGCTAACTTACATGTCCAAACACAATACTTATTTTATTACCTTCTACCAAAATAGAAGTTCACCACCCTGGAGAATGAAATTACTGTCGTTATTTTTTTTCCCTGTTAATGCAGATCACTCTCTACTCTGAAAGATTCGAAGAATTTCAGAAAACATTGACCAAAAGCAATGAAGTGTTTGCCACGTTCAAACAGGAGATGGAGAAAGTGAGTAGCAGCTCATACCTGAACTCTGTGCTTGAGAGTCTCCTTTTAGATTTTGATATTTCTGACTGCAATAATTTTATCTGGGATGGGGACATTTCTGCACATTTTGGAGAACAATCTCATCAACATCCAAATAAGATCTGGGGCACACTTAGACACAACAGACAGCAGCTTAGACTTCAACACTGCAAGCTGAATAATTCACTCTCCCTTTCATCTGAAACTGAAATTGCCTTGAAGAACAAACATTTTACGGAAAATCTAATGTGGTGGTTGGGTACAGACCCCTCAGAGATAGCAAAGGGGGGGAATGTGGAGCTGCGTTTCTTAGCCCGTGTCTCCAGGAGTGCCCAAAGCCTCCTGGATGACTGACACTGGTACAGAAAGGTTGACACAGGCTACATGTCTTCCCACTGGAGTGTGTGGGCAGAGCTGAAGCACACTAACACCTTCCCACCATTAAGCTCAAGTGACTGTCCCCTGGTGTACTTGTTTCCTGTAATCAATGGGAATCAAAAAACACACACACCTGCTTTCATAATAAACGACGTTCTCCTCTGCCACCAGGGCCCAAAATCCTGGTGCTCTGATCCGGGCAACTTCTAACAATCTTCACAGAGTTCAGCCTGCAGAAAACCAAAGGGAAAGACGGTGCTATATAGCCATCAGTGTTCGTCGGAGCTAGTACAGAGGTGACTAATCCAGAGGGAACTTCCTTGACAGTGATGACTCAGAAGATACGATCCCTTCTTTAACTTCCCAGTAATACAACACTGCAGTCTTTGTAAAGAGACAAACAGAATAATGTCATATTTTCTTTGCCTTTTGTTTTTGTGATAGTTTGTACTCTTGGACTTGGCTGTACTTTTACACACATAATCAACTAGTCCTACTTCAGGACTACAGACTGGAGGCTGAAAGTTATATGGCAGCTACTTAAAACCAAATGCATCCTTTAACATCAATTATTACTTAGCACAGCCACTACAGCACCTGGTAGCAGTGTTATGAGTGCAGCCAAAGACCCAAATAAAAGGGCTGCCCTAATTTAATCTGCAGCATGGAATTCCTGTTGTGATTCAGCTTTTCCTCCTGCTTCTATAGATGACAAAGAAAATGAAGAAGTTGGAAAAGGATACTGCTACCTGGAAATCCAGGTTTGAGAGCTGTAACAGAGCATTACTGGACATGATTGAAGAGGTGAGTGGTCTTTTTCTTCTCAGGATGCACCTCTTCCCCCACATAACTCTTTAACTAGGAGATGAGATGACCTGAAAATGTAAAAAAGTCAGTAAAAAAATTGTTCTTGAATCTAAGGGTCTTTTTTTCAAGCTATCTTGATAATTAGGTGACTTAAAAAAAAAAAAAAGACAAAAATCCCAACAGCTAGGGCTTTTAGATTCATTACGTCCACGAGAAATTGAATTATGTAACTGTGAATTTTAAGTGCTCTAAAAATGTGCCATTGTTAATGCTCTCACACAGAAGCAAATTGGCATTAGTTCACTTCACGCTACTTTCTTTCTGCATAAGAGCATCCACCCAGGGAATTAATGTGCTCTAGCTAATGAACTTTAAATTCCTGCCTTTCGTTGACTTCCTGTGTAGGCAAACTCTAAGAGCCAAAAGCAAGTACTGTGGCTCACCATAGTTTTAAACATGCTGTCACAGGGGCATTGCAGAGGAAATTCATCCGCATGTTGGAGCTTGTTCAAATAAGATAAGAGGCTGCCTGAAGTTTCACCCTAAACTTAAACTGAACTTGGACCGGGTCTTTCTGGTTAACTTTGTAGCTCTGTGCTACTGCTATTTCTACAGGTTTCTATATCTCTTGTTTCCTCACTGGGTGTAGAAGCAAGAAAATGTTCCAATTCAGGCTGCTCTCACAGAAACTGGAAGCAAAATAAACAAAAAATACAATACAGCTTGGTTTTGCCCAAATTCACATCCACACCCACCAGAAGTCCAGGTAGGTTTTTGGGTGCTTATCTGTACGGGCATCCACTATGTTTTTCCATCTCTACGGATCATCAACAGGTATTCCTGCAAATATTTTTGAGTGAAATTAATCTGAATGCATATGGAGAATGCTAATACACTGCAGTAATAAGGGTGAATTTCCTCTTGAAGCTTCAGTGCAAAAGACCATAGTTATTGTAGAGCAGTTGGTGAAAGCCAGCTACCTGGCAGAGTCCTGCAAGGGCTGCTTGGATCTCAAATTGTTTCTTAATTGTCGGTTCCACTGATGAATTGCATTGCACCCAGACTCAGTCTGCACCTTTGTCTGATGTCTTTGACCACAGAAAGCCATGAGGTCCAAGGAATACGAGTGCTTTGCGCTGAAAATCCAGAGGCTAGAGAACCTTTGCCGGGCTCTGCAGGAAGAGAGGAATGAATTGTACAAAAAAATAAAGCAAGCACAGTTCCCTGAAGAGGTGAGTGGAAATGGCATCTTAGAAGAAGAAGATGATGCTGATACGAGCCCTTCCTCCTCTGAGCAGGCAAGCATTGAGCTGCGCACTACTGACGAGAACATGTTGAAGGAGCTGGCTGAAGCTTTCAGGGTGTCCCACAAGGCAGAAGAATCCCTCCCAAGCAACTGCAGCAATCCAGAGACCTGTGGTGCTCAAACATGCAATGCTGTCCTGATGCCAGAGCTCCCCTCTCCTCTCACCCCATGGTCAGAGGCCGGGAATCGCTGCGAGCAGCCCAGTACGAGCACACCAACGCCCACTGAACACATGCCAGCACCCACTGGGAGCCCACCAGTGCCTACTGGAAATACAACAACGCTCATTGAGAACATGCCAAAGCCCACCAAAAGCATGCCCACGATCCCAGAACGGGCGCCAACACCCACAGAAAGTGCACCAATATCTCCTGAGAGCATGCCAGTACCCACTGGGAGCATGCCAAAACCCATTGAAAGCATGCCAGCAATCCCCGAAAACGCGCCAACACCCACACAAAACATGCCCACTCCCCTTAGGAACATGCTGATACCCATGAAAAGCCCACCAAAAGCTGCAGAACATGTGGATGAACCAGCAGAGCGGTCTGTCCAAGGTCAGCCTGCAGAGCAAACAGGGTACACAGACATGGAAGCAGTGGATTGAAGACACTGGGATGTCCAGGCTTGTCTTCTACCAATCACAGCTCTGCTTTGTCCTCTAAATTGATACCTTTTTTTTTTTTAAAGAAACAAAATGTGGATGCTAAAATACACTCACATATCTGTAGGCAAATGTAATGCACTTCTCTCTGCTACCACTAGCCCGTAATAATGTGTCTGCAAATTTTGCTGTCCTTCATCAGCTTGAAGCATAATATTTTCTTAATGACAGGAAAATACAACGAAATTACAGGATCTTTTTTCCCAGGCATAATGAGTCATCTCATTCAGCAAAATAATTTTAAAGTGTTGAAGTTTCATGTTTCAAAAATCATTGCAATTCACATACCTATATTTAAAGACTAATAATTAATTGTATCTATTTGTTACGATATTGCCTACGATGTTACGATGATGGCCTACTGGGACACATAGTGATTTTAATAAATGAGGTCAAAGGAATCTGTGATTATAAAGTAAAATAGTGAAACCATCAATGTGGTCAGCCATATCCAAGGAAAGGTGCAATAACAAAAGGTGAATTTTTGTACAAGTAAACTACCACTCAGTGCTACGTGGCCTGAACACCCAAAAGCTCCTAGCCTCACCTTGAATTGGTCTTTTCTGCTTAGTTGTCTAAAAGAGGTTTTGTTTTCAAAAGAACTATGGGGGAGGGGAGAAGATATTTTTTTGATTCCTCATAAAATGACTGAAAACAACAGCAATTTCCAAATTGATGGCAATTCCCAAGGTAGGGCTCACAACCTTCTTTATGCACCCAACAGAAGCCTGCTAGTTTGTCATACTTTTGAGGATCATGAACCCAACAGAGGGGGTCATGGCTGTTTCCAGCTCACGAATGAGGTCACAAGTTCAGAAGTGGGTTGCAGATGATGGCTTTAGGCCAAGAACAGAAAGCAGAGTGGAGCTACACTAGAAGGTACCAGGATGTATTCCAGAAGATACCCCTGAGATCATGCTTCCAGGTGGTCCCATCTCTCCCAGTCACAGCCACATGAACCTCTTCACCACAGCTTCCTCCTGGCCCTGCTGCATGTGCTGATGCTCCCAGGAGAAGGATGAGCACACTTGCCTGTCACCCCGCTCATTGGAGTGGAGCACAAGTAAGTAGCCCAGAAGCAAACAGGTACCAGGAAAGCAGGAATCCCTCTTACAGACACCTTTGGGGACTGACTACATTCTCATCCCCTCTCTTGTCTGACCGGCTCTTCCTGTCTGCCTGCCAACACGTCACTGCTTGATAACGTAGCCACCTTGTCAGAAACTGCTTGATTCTGGCACCAAGAACAAAGATAAAGAAGAAGGAGGGCAAGAGAGGGTACCTACCCAGACAGCTGTACGATCTCAAGCAAGGAGAGCAAGAAGGCTTTTGGAAGAAGGGTAAAAAAATCCTGTTGGCACAGTTCTTGTTTCTCATCTCCTTTCTCTGAATTCAGTCTAGGCCTTTTGGAGTCTGAGCTGGATAGCTTAACAATTTGAAAAGGGCAATTAAACAAGATGTCCAGAGGCTGGAAAGGGAAATGATACAATCAAACCAACCTGTGTTTATGGACAAATCCCAAGCAGCCCCTGAAGACAAAGTGACTCATTCAAGACAAAGTTGAAATACAGGTGAACCATGAGAAAAGGTGCCATCTTTGGCAGACCATGGGAGACTGTGTTCACAGAGTCCTTCTGGCACGTCACCCTCCAAAAGCAGGATTTGACTCTTTGCTTGCTGTCAACGTGGTCTGCGCTCTGGTTGCATATGCGTGTGTCTACACTACTTGGTCCAGCCTTTTTGAGAGCTAACCATTGGAGTATACAGAGTTTGATTTGCAAAAGTTTGTTTTGATAAGGCCTTATGAGTAGCTATTATGGCTACAGTTTTCAAATGTGGATGCCTTACCTTAGATACCAAGACTATGGGATTTATCCCATGTCTTTAATCACCTGAAAGTAGATCATTCAAGTCTTAGTTACCTTAAGCTCCTTTTATAAGCAGTGGAGAAGAATAGGCATCTTTTGAGAAGTCGTCTCACGGTAAGACTGGCATCCAAGAAGGAAGAAATTACTTTCTCTCTGAAGATGCCATTTCTCTTCACTGATTCTAGAGTCAGCCAAAGACAACTAGCTTAAATTTAGAATGTCTACTAATAGGTGTCTAAATTAGGTAAGATGAATCCCATCAAACAATCAGATTCAAAGCCCTAAGCCATCTCTGAAAACCAAGCCCCTTATGTGCCTGTGAAAATCATAGAATCATAGACTAAATTTCAGGTTGGAAAAGACCTTTAAGATCATCGAGTCCAACCACTAACCTAGCACTGCCAAGTCCACCACTAAACCATGCACCTAAGCACTACATATACATGTCTTTTAAATACCTCCAGGTGTGGTGACACAACCACTTCCCTGGGCAGCCTATATTAATGTTAACCTCTAACAAATCCTTATCCTAAGATAAAAGGTGACACGCCTCTGCTTTACTCTTTTTTAGTTTCCATTCACTTGAGTCTGGAGAAATCTAGTTTCCATTACAAGTGCAAGTTTTGTTTGTTGTTAGGGTGACTTTTAAAATTAATGCAATTTATATACCCGTTAATGTTTTTTTTTTTCTTTCTTGGTCTTGTTTGATTCTGTTGCCATTTTAGTAATTACCTGCATGAAACCAACTTCTTTTTCTTCAAGTAAGCCCTTAGAATGCCTTTAATTGTTGAAGTTTTCTTATACATTCAAATATTCAATTACATAATAATAATTATCAACGTGGCCTTGCAACTTTAACTTGGTTCCATTTTGCATAATCATTATGGTTGCATCTTTAATTATATAATTGTTGCCTCATACCTTCCAACTTCAGCAAGCAGGGAGACAAGGATCCTATAGATAAAAACTTCCTACATAGTCATGATTGATTCTTACAGCATCATCCCTCATGAATAATTACACAACCTTCTGGGAAAATCACTCCCACTCTATTCCGCCTTCCTCATTTTCACCCTTTTAATTCTTGCACCTAAAGCTGCACTCACATACTTGCAATTCCTATTACTCTCTGTGAGTTTCTACCCACAAACCTACTTGTTGCTTCTCTTCTTCCATACCATCTACCAAATGCATTTTATCCCAGCGGTTTCCTCCTCGTTCTCAATGTTTATGTACAACACTGAAAGCACAGGAGAGTGACCCTCCCCGCTTTTAATTCCAGGATTTGGCCTTGCATGTTTGCAAGAGATGGGGAAAAAAAAATTGTAGGCAAAATTCTGGCTGATCCCAGGCTGGATGGAGCATTTATAGTCACACTGTGGGGATGGTTTATGTGTAATCTCATGGCCTGTAGAGCTGTGGGAGGCTGGAGTACCCCCCGTAGAGGTGGAAAATATATAAAATTTAACTATCCATCTCTTCGTCATCCATTGCATCAGACTGGCATTTTAAAGCACCATCACCATCACAGATTTCTGCGTGTTAACCTACTTTCTCTCATTCTTCTTCAACATTAATTGCTGGCCTCCTCTTACTCTCTTCCTGTACTGGTATCCAATACAAAAGCTGCCTCTGCACAGTAGCAGTGTCTTCATAAAAAGCCTTTGGGATTGCAGTCTGCCCATCAGCTCTGCTGCACATCCCTCAGGAACCTCCACACTCAAGACACAGAAACCCAGCGCACTTCTGTGATCATTCAGAAGCAGTAAGCAGTAGGGACACATGCATCTTCCCTGCTGTTCATCCTTATCCTCATTCTCCTACTGATACTGCCGGTCTCACCAGTCCTGGTGTGTACTGTGGTTCCCTTCAGTCTTGCTTTTATTTCACACAGTTATTCCTATACCACCAGGCACAGATTTGGGGGTGAGGAAAGGTGGTGATGGTAGCTATATCTTCCTTACTAAAACCATTCATTGCTGTGGTGCTTCTGAACCAGCAACAGCCTTTATTTGCAAAAGTTGCAAGTCCCTTTCTTCATGTCTGTCCTTTGTCACCCCAAAAATTTAACAGCTCCCCCGCTGAACATGTAAAACACAATATTTTTAAATAGCCCAGAATTCATCCAGATGTGAGAGGATTTTCATGATGACAGCTAAAATCACATCCATGATGCTAACATGACCCTCTCACCTAATTTCTGATCCCTGTGGCAGACCACAGTAATGATAAATCTTGTTGATGAGGGATTAGCAAGAAACAGCTGATCTGTTTCAGCTTAACTTTTCCCACAAAACTGAACAGAAGTAGAGGCAGGCATGGAATATACAATCCAGATGACAGAACTGCAGTAACAGTGCAAGTGACCCAGAACAAGGACGTATGGTAAAATACAGTGAAACTTTCATTCTGGGCTTCACTATTACCGTCATCTTTAGATTCGCTTTGTCAATCAGATAGCAACCAACCACATATGCAGCCGACCAGATTCACACCACCTGTCTCCCTTTGCAATGAACATCATCGCGCTCATCCGTACTGAATTTAGACTTTTCTTTTTACTTTATTAGGAAATGGCAGCAGGACTCGTTCCTCTCCTGGGCCCACACACTACCCCTGCACTGCTGTTCATACTAACGTTCACCCATGACCTTTGCTGGGCCAAGGGGGAAGCATAAGGGATGGAGACAACCCTGCCCTCCAGCCAGCCTGCCCAGCAATGCAGCGTGTGCCAGTTGGATGAGGGAGTTGGGAGGACAGAGAAAGGCAGACATAGAGAAAGGATGTTTGCTGTGCTGGCAGTCTCCCCGTCCCCTGAATTTTTTGCACTAACGTTGTTCACTACTGTGCAATGCTGGTTTTTCTACTTAGAAAAGACTTATGACATCCCTTTCAAAGATGCAGGAGAAGACGGTGGTTGTGGCTGTGGCAGGACAGTGCTGGGCCAGCGCTCAAACCCCAGGGAAACCCAGAAATGTCAACATCCGCAGTCCCCACTGGCTCACAACTTCACATGGCTGACAGCTCAGGTCGCCCTGCAGCCCCAGCCACTCATCGCATTTGACCCAACACAACAAGTCAAGCGGTAATTGCTTGTGGGCCACAGATAGCTGAAAAAACCATGGGTCAGCTCCCCGTCCGCAGGCACGGCGAGGAGCAGCAGAGGTCCTTACATTTCAGTCCTGACCTTGGGAGAGGGGTGGCAAAGAAAGATGCCAGGACGTATGCCATTTGGGAGCAATTTTCTACATCAGCAAAGTAGCTTCCACACTCCTTCTATGTGGAGATGGTCTGAAAGAAAGGGCATATAAAAAGCCAAAAGAGGTAGTGGTTCAGAAATAAGCCCAGAAAAGTGTATTTTACAATATCTACGTCACATGTGTATGGACAAGGGTGTAAAGGGAATGCTCTTTGCTCTTTGCTCCTACTCAAGGGAGCCACATAAAATAAGCATGCCCAGACAGAGCAACTGAAGTGATGCATCCAGGCTGGGGCAGTCCTGGATTTACCCTGAGGATGCAACAAAGACATGCATATATACCCATTCATGTTGCCTAATGAGGCATGTGCTCTGTGTCCCATAAGGATGTCTCACAAGGAGGGAACAGCCACATCATCCTTCTTCCCTGTCATAACTGCTTGCAGCTCTGATTAGAAGACTGGGAAAAGCTTCACATTTCCCTGTATTTGGATCCTGGCTTTTTTCTCCCTTCATGCATCTGTGATTTGAGGTTACTTTGTTTATCCCATTGAAAATATTTTTTTTCTGTAAAGAATAAAAGGGAAAGGCTTAAGTGCAAGTCTGTCTCTGTCAAAGTTAGTAGGCTCAAGCTTTGAGGTGCAGATGAAATACCTGCAATCCAGCCTGACAGGAAGGCAGCCTTAGCAAAACACTCTGCGCTCAGCACAAAAAGGGATCCTAAAGTTGAGCTAAGATGTTGCCCCTTGTGGCCATGAGCCTTGAGACAAAGAAGAGATGAAGAAAATATCTCATGTTCACTGATCAAGAAAATAAGTTATGTATTAGTAGAATATTCCTTTTTTTCTGGGGAAAAAAAAAAAAAAAGAAAAAAAGGGGGGAAAAAGGATGTTCAGGAAGCCCTCTTATTTGCATGAATCATTTTATACACTGATTATCAAAATACACCACAGAAAGTGCCTTTAGGGTGATCCCAAAATGCTTTTCAAGCTATAAATGTTAAAGAATTACTTATGACTCCACTTTGAGCTGCGGGCCACCTGCTATGGGTTGTAACACAACAGCAATACACTGCAGAAATACAGAGTTAGAGCAGAGGCTTTCACTAGGTATAAAACTTCAGAGCAGAATCCAACCAGTAACTGTCTGGTAATAGAAAGAAACCTTTTCAATGACCAGTTTATTCCCTAATTGCTTATTTTTTGTACCTTGCCCTGACAATTCTGGCACTGCCATCAGCAGAAAATAAAGGTCCAGCTCTTCGCAGGTGTAAATCAGAGTAGCTCCTTTGGAGCCAGCTGAGCTCCACACACTGACATCCAGTGAGAATCCCATCCAAGGGGCTGAATTACTGGGTCATTAGCAAGCCCTCTGTTCCTATGAAGCCAACATTTTACCGAGCCAATACTTCAGGGGCTCTGAGAGAGACAAAATGGATTTACTCAATTAGAATTTGGCCAACGCATTGCATTTTTTAGGAAATGTTCCAAAAAAGCGATCTTTACTCACCACAAGTGGCCACAGCCCCTGCTTTGCAGCTCATCCAAACACCCAGTGCTGCAGTGCTCCAGCTCACATCCTCTCCTCAGAAAGGATGAAAGGCAGAGCACCATTTCTTCAACCACTTCTCCCACTTCCTGCAGCTCTTCGCTCTTTCTCACACTTCTCCCACCCAATGGCGGGTCTAAACCTGTTCTGCTCGCTGTAACTTGCTGGATAGTCCTTGTTAAAAATAGAACAAAATATGATTAGATTCAGGTTTCATTTCACACGAGATCTAGGTCAGGGCTGACAAAACCATTTGAGGTGCTGCAACCACTCTCTGTCTCCCCAGCGAGGAGGGTCCTGCTCCTCTCACCGGCTTACGGCTCTGCAGACCCTCCTCTGCGCCAGCTCTGGCGCTTGTCAGGCTCTCTGGTGAAGTAGCCAAACAGAAAGTAATCCAACTATGGAAAAAAGGACTATTTTCCAGCATGTTCAAGTGCTGGATAAAGTGGGAATAGTCTTTCTGGCAGCAGCAAGCTACTAGGTCAGCTCAGGTGTACCAAAACCCTGCTCACTTACTACTTCATTGCAGCAATACCTAAAGTGTGATCATCCTATTGCCACAGCCAGAGACAGAATACAGGACCAGATGGATGACTGGTGAGAGCAGCAGGTAATTTTTAGGCTTTTAAAGACTATCTACTACTGAAGGAGTCCTCCTTCCCCCTCTTCTGCTGCGTATCACAGCCTCCTCTCCTATTTGGGTACTGGCACCCCTCTGAGCCAGCTGTAGGCTGGTTTGGGGTTTAACCTGGTAGAAAACCAAGCTTGCAAAAGTAAAAAAACCCACAATTTTTTTGCTGATGTGGCTCCCAAAAATGGCTTACTGCGGGGTTGGGGTGCTAGTGCTTCACTCAGTGCAGAAGCTGAGAGGAGCCAAGGGCTTATGAGCATCCATGTGCCCCTGCACATCAGTAACACTCACGCCATGAAGATCTTCTCTGGCAGATCACTCTTGTGTCACACCACTTCCAGTTTGCAAAGCTGGGCAGTATTCTAGGCAAAAAAAGCTACCTCGAATGGCAGTCTCTGGCAGCATCTGCCTTTGCAGCCCAGAGGGAAAAGGTGTGCTACACAACACTGTGGACTCATTAAAGAAATGGTTATGATCTAGGCACCAGGGGACTGGAGAGGCCTCTGAGGTCCCATCAGCATGTGCCAGCTCAGTGGGGCCTGCTGTGGACACAGGGCCGGGCACCTTACCAAAACGATAACAGGGCTGGGAGAGCTGGCTTGTGCGACTTGGGCACACAGGCACAGGCACACGCCAGACCTCAACCAGACAGGGAACCTCTCAAGGTCCCTCCTAGCTTTAGCATTCCATGATTTGCCAGGTGTCAGCAACATTAAAGTCAGATACTGTGATGCTCAGTCCCCTTTTCAATCCATCCCTTTGGAGGGTATAACTAAAACCAACAACAATGGAAGCAATAGCTTTTTAAAAATCAGCATTTGCTGAGATTCACCGTTTTTTCTGGAATTCCTGTTTTCTCAGTTTAGGCAGTCCCGGTGCCCTACAGCTGACACCAGAAAGCTTCAGCCTACAAACTGCCACCTAGTTCAGTTTCTGCAAAACACAGTCGCAAGCTGAACACCTCCAGTGTTGCAGCAATCGTACACGGAAAAAACCTTAAGCAAGTCCCAAGGGGAGAGTCAAGTTGTGCTAGTCATCATGTTACTCAGCTACCTCTTCCCGGGTTTTTCCACCAGTTTCCACAGAATTAAAAATAAAATGCCAGCTCCAGCAGTAACATGACTTACAGCTCCTTCCCCCGTCCCACCGTTCAAGGCATCGCTCCCACCCACATGCTGCACCCACTGCCCTCGCCAGCATGCTGCTGAGTGGCTGCGCTTGAACTGGGTCGCTCAAATGATTCAAGTTAAAAATACCCCACCACCACCACCAAGAAGAGCTAATTTTAACTCAGATCATTGCAGTGATCCAGTTGGGGGGTTTTTTTGGGTTTTTTTTTTTTTTGTGACAGTATCTCATAAAACCCTGACCTGAATTCTGGTCACAATAACTGCTAATTGAATTTCACCCATCCTTTGCTCGTAAAGGAATCCACACATTTGGATGCTAACTCTGGAGCATAATGCTGTTCTCAGAGTTAATGGTAGCCTTTCCATTGACTATTTTAGCAGACGCCTCCTCAACTGAAAACAGAATTTGAAAAGTTGTATTTTAAATCTCATTCTGACCCTCTACATAAAAGAGGGGGAAGACACAATACCCAACACATGACGATAATGACGAGCTCCAGTGTTTCGAACTGTGCGTTACATTTTCTGCTCACAAAGAATATGAAAGCTCTGGCGCTTCCATACGGACACCCTGTGTTCTCACACACAAGAACAGGTCATGTGCCAGCAGCAAGGTGGCCGCTCCAGCTTCAGGGATCATTCTCTGCTCCCAGTCATTCTGGTAGATCCTAATTGGCAAATTCCCTCAGCAATATGAATGTACCGAGTTTCTTTCTTTCTTTGCTTATTGTACTACAAAATGTTATTAAATCAATGTCTATAGACCACAGCATCCCACAACACAACACGAAAGACTCATCTTTCTGTTACACTGGAGGCTGGATGTAATGTAAAGAAAATCAGGCATTTGTTTCAAAGAAAGGAAAAAACCAATGTGGTCCGTGTCATTTTTATTAGAAGCAGCCTTTTTTGGTGGGTTGGTAATGCAGTGTTACCTCCTGAAATTCAGGGTCACATCTGAATTACATCAACTGGAGACAGTTTTAGTTTTAAGTTTGTGCTTCTAGACAAAACCACACTTTTGACTGGTGTTATTCTGTACAGCTAGAAAGTCTGTTCAGAAGAGTCTTGGCAACAGAAATAGCAGCTTGACATAAGGTCAGGAATAGATGGACCTGCCACCACAAGAGATGCCTTACTCAGCAGCAGTTCTCTGTACCTGCCTCGGTCAACTCATTCCTCTTCACCTCTCATTTTCTGCATCATTAAATACACCCACAACACTTTAAAATACAGATTAAAATAACTGCAATTTACAAGCATGGTACACAACAGCATTATAAATTCAGCTGGCTCCCCAGAAAGGAGAATGAACTTCTATAAATGATTGCATTTACCTTGTGTGTGCAGAACAGTGGCTGCCGTTACCCCACACAGGTCTTCCACATTTTTGGCATATTATGTTTGCAATTATCTATTTCTATGTCTCTATTATACACATACCAATAAAGATTCTTGATGGAACACAGCTTCATCCAGAGTTACTGGTGAATTAACATACGCCATACTACCATCTTAATGATGTATTAATGTAACATATCATATCATGTAGAATGTTCTATTATAGCTGTGAAGTGCATAGACCTGCAGAGCTGTAGTAAGGCATTTTAATGGTGTAAGCTTTGTAACACCACAGCTGCAGGGACCCACTGCAACATCGCTGCTCCACTTGGTACTCTTCTTCCCCAGGGAGGAGCTGGGATTCTTACTGCACCCTGGAGAATCCCATCCGCACTGGTAGATAGCAGAGGTAGACATACAATGCCGACACCAGGTTGTGCACCTGAAACCTCTGCAATTTTTGCATTATAATCCCTGCTCTTGGGACCCTGTGTCTCGGACAAATGAATGACATTTCTGCCTCATATTCCTGCATGTAAAATTTGGTTAGTGAACATGGTTGTAAGTTATTTTGAGTACAAGCAACATTTACTTCTCAGTAAGATTAATTGTTTTAATCTAATTTAAAACACCATAAATATTACTATCATAGAATACTTTATGTTGGTAGGGACGTCTAGATGTCACCTCGCCTTCCTAAGGGAAGCAGGACTGATTTTGAAATTACATCAGGTTGTTCAGGTCCTGTCAGTTTTGAATATTTCCAAGGACAGAGATTGCACATCTCTGGGTACTTATTCTCCTGTTTGATTACCTTCACAATGAATATTTTTTCTTTCTATCTAATCTTCCTTGGTGCAGCCCATGTCCTTGGCCTCTCGCCTTGCCACAGTGCACCACTGTCTTCTCCATAGCCTCCCATCAGTAGTTGAAGACAACAATTCATTCCCCCCGAGCTTTCTCCAAGCTCAACAAACCCAGCTCTTCTTCTGTTAAGATGACATGGGACACCCTTATTTCATGAAAAGAGAGCCCACGTACATGCTTAACTGCAGCAGCACATTCCATGTCTCTTCAAACTGCTGCTATCCAAGCGAAGGAGCCACCACTTCCCATTCATCCTCCAGTCTTCCCAGTACCTCACCATGAACTCCACCACAGCTTAACCCTTGCCAGCTTCCCAGCTCATTGAGGGGTCTGGAGAACAAGTCTTATGCGGAACGGCTGAGGGAACTGGGGTTGTTCAGCCTGGAGAACAGGAGGCTGAGGGGAGACCTTATCGCTCTCTACAGCTACCTGAAAGGAGGTTGTAGCGAGGTGGGGGTCGGTCTCTTCTCCCAAGTAACAAGCAGTAGGACAAGAGGAAATGGCCTTGTGTTGTACCAGGGCAGGTTTAGATTGGGTATTAGGAAAAGTTTCTTCACTGAAAGGATTATCAAACATTGGAACAGGCTGCCCAGGGAAGTGGTGGAATTGCCATCCCTGGAGGTATTTAAAAGATGGGTAGACGTGGAGCTTAGAGGTATGGTTTAGTGGTGGTTTTGGCAGTGTTAGGCTGATGGTTGGACTCAATGATCTTAAAGGTCTGTTCCAACATAGACGATTCTATGATGATATGTGATCGTTTCCTAACACAGCCTGGTGAAAAAGTGTCAGGCAGCTTTAGATTTAGTTAGGAAAATGTTCAAGCAAACCAGATCATTTTGACCTGGCTTTGCTTGTAGGATGATTACATAGGCAGCTGTGCCAGCTGAGTAGAGGAGCAACCATTGGCAAACAGGTGGGTTCATTCAGGTGCACGGGGAATATGAAATCCTCACCCCTCTGCAGCTGCAGCTCCAATGGGATGTGTGACACAGCATCAGCTATTTGGCCCCTACCTCCCATAAGCTCAGGTTCCAACGCTTGATGAAGTTCTTCTCCAGAGGCTTTGGCAAATCTTTCAGAGTCCTCAGCAGAGCAGTAATTGTTAACAATAACATTTACACAGGTGTATGAACTTTCCACATGTACTGTTCCTACTTGACAGGCAAAATGTTACAAGGATTAATAAAAAGAAAAATGCAGCACCACAAGAACTTGGTTAAAGCACACCCATCCGTGTTACATTCAACCGCAGAAAACAAAACAAACAAAAGTCTTTTCTAATCCTTAAAGGTTAAGAAGCTTAAGTCAGTCTTGTAAAGACATTTTGTCTCGTCATACAAGCCTACGACTGAGAAGCTGCCCTGGACTAGACTAGACTAGACTATTTCAGTTGGAAGGGACCTACCAATGATCATCTAGTCCAACTGCCTGACCACAAGTTAAAGTATATTATTAAGGGCATTGTCCAAATGCTTCTTAAACACTGACAGGCTCAGGTCATTGACCACCTCTCTAGGAAGCCTGTTCCAGTGTTTGACCACCCTCTCAGTAAAGAAATGCTTCCTAATGTCCAGTCTAAACCTTCCCTGGCACAGCTTTGCACCATTCCCAAGCATCCTGTCACTGAACTCCAGGGAGAAGATCTCAGCACCTCCCTCTCCACTTCCCCTCCTCAGGAAGCTGTAGAGAGCAATGAGGTCACCCCTCAGCCTCCTTTTCTCCAAACTAGACAAGCCCCAAGCCCTTAGCCGCTCCTCACAGGACATGCCTTCCAGCCCTTCCACCAGCTTTGTTCCCCTCCTCTGGACGTATTCAAGGACCTTCACATCCTTCTTAAATGACGGGGCCCAGAACTGCACACAGGTGAGGCTGCTTCAATGCTGAATACAGCAGGATAATGATCTCCTTTGACCAGCTGGTTATGCTGTGTTTGATGCACCCCAGGATGCAGTTTGCCCTCTTGGCTGCCAGGTCACGCTGCTGACCCTTACTGAGCCTGCTCTCAACCAGCACCCCCAGATCCCTTTCTGCAGGGCTGCTCTCCAGCCACTCCTCTCCCAATTTATACTTGTGCCCGGTGTTACTCCATCCTTGGTGCAGGATCCAGCATTTGGACTTGTTAAATTTCATCCCATTAATCATTGCCCAGTGCTCCAATCTATGCAGCTCGCTCTGCAAGGCCTCTCATGCCTTGAAAGAGTCAACAGCACCTCCTGGCTTGGTATTATCAGCAATCTTGCTAATGGTGCATTGAACTCCTTCATCCCGATCATTTGTAAAAATACTGAACAGAAACATACCCCACAGGGCATCTCCCAGGGGTGCTCCAACCAGCAAAGTCTGAACAATAAATGTGTGACAACCATTTTGAAGTCTGTTGGATACGCAATTTTGTTTTAAAAACTTCTGTGAAACAACTTAGCTAAGAGTCACAGTCACAGCTGATGATTAACTCCTTAACTGCTAAGACTTGTGAAGTGTCTACTACCTGGTCTGAAAAGCCAAGGGCAAGGTTAAGACACTATGATGGAGTTCACAAGGTTTGTGCCCTCACACTACTGACTCCAGAACTCAAAAGCCTCTCTGAAATATCTTCCACTGTGCCTACAGCAGTCAGAGGGAGCGACAGGACTATGGAGGAAAGTCAGGTTTATTTTGAGGTCTTCAGTACCACATTATAGGTTTTCGAAAGTGCAATACAGACATTTCTGAGTCTTGTTCATGCCTATCCATTTTCAAACTGATGCAGTTAAACCAGTGCAAGTTCTTGCATGCGTGTTTATCATGCCCTGACCTCTGTCAAAACAATCAGAAGAAAATAAGAGTTCACCATTACACAGTACTTTTTCTGAAGATTATACACACCCACTTTAAAATTCGGCCCGCTCTCTCTCTGGCTTGGCTCACAAAACTACGTTTCCTCTAATCAGCAGCTGAATCCAGGGGATTCAATAATAATCTGGCCTGGAAAGTCCAGCTGCTTTAGGTGGAGGTGTGTGTTTGCACAGAGGTGGCAGCCGAGCGGTGAAGGGACAACGGGGCAGCCGTGCTCTCAGCCCAGGAGCAGAACGGGGCTGGGCTCCCCAGCGCTCCTCTCCTGCCAGCACATTTTCATCAGAGAAGGTCAGACAGGGAGCATGCCAAAATCCACACAAATAACAAACCTCCCCACGGAGGAGAGCGCCAGCGCGCAGACATGATCTTCAGCAAAAGCCGAGTGCAACCCAGACTCCCCACTCAAAGAGTTCTTGCACCGGGCTGTGCCCAGTGCTACAGGTCTTAACTCCTACCGGCTCCAGCGACAGTAATGACAAGAGAGAGACCAAAGGAAGCCCTTTGTACATGACACCAGTTTCTCCCAAGCCAAATTTTAAATTGCAAGTAAACTAAACTAGTCATCAAACACCGTGATTGAAGCTCTCCCCATCTTCACCAAAATACTAATTCCGCCTTTCCAACAGTCTGTTGTGTCAGGACATTCCTCCCTCCAACCATGCTCTGCTGTGCACTCTCCAGAGGAGAAGTCAAATGTTAATTCTCCCATCACCTCTTTCATGTCTTCAGCCTTCAGCCAAATACATGAGTCAGATTTCTGGTTCTTTTCTTCCTGTGAAAGGGATTTAGAGGGTAATTCCTCATTAATAAGAATATTATAATTCTTACTAAGAATTCCTGGTTAATGAGATCCGCCAAACACATGACTAGACTAATTTGTACAGCACTTGTTCCCAGCAATACCTGTACTCTGAATTTCTGATGTCCAGCAGTTATCTGGAGCACTAGTACAGATCTTCTTCGGGCATAAACAGGCACATCACCATGTCCACGGACTTCAGGAGACAGAGGACAGCTACATTGCCAAAATCCTGGCTTGGCTTCTCGGCTCTGCTGCAAGCTACTCCTTTCTCATTTGTTCCAGCTACAGACAGGCAGCTCCTGAAGGCTACTTCTATTAGGATCTTCCCAAAGAGCAGAAAGATGGCTGAGAGATCCTGCTCCACCTGCTGCACCGCTGCTCCACCTCCATGGGCACAACGCCTCGCATTAAGCAGTCACATCACAGCCCTAACAGTATGCCCTCGCCGATCTCCATCCAGCACGTGAGTAATGAAGCAAGGACCCTCACGAGACATCTGTGTGGCGCAGGGAACTTGAGCAAGCTCGCGATGCTTTAAGTTCCCCTGGACAACAGGTGTTATGCCATTGACATGCAGCAGCTGAAGCAGTTAAGTGTCCTTCCTTTTCCATGCAAACCTTTAAGATAAACAGCCCTCAGAAGCAGGTCACAAGCATGTTACAGGTGAGGGAGGCAGAACACAGAGGCAAAATAATTCAGCTCAATCATACCCACGCTGGCCCTCCTCAGGGCTGGCTTCAGCCTCTCCGTGTTGCCTCTGGTACCTGCAAGCACTGAGGTGCAGAGGCAGCTCGGTGGGCCTGGGAGGAGCCAGGTCCATGCCCCCCTCCCTGGGACGTGAGCATCCCGTCAGCCCCAGCATGGGTGGGAGGGAAGAGGTAAATAAGCAGAACAGGGATTCTTCAAGCCAGAGCCATGGGAATTTAAATTCAACAAGGTACAAGCCCTGCCAATTTTTAAGTGAGGACTGCTTACAAAAACATCAGGAAAAACTGCCATAAAACTTTTGACAGGGAACACCCCTTTACTCTGCGCTTGGCTTCTACTCCAAGCGACCTGGCTGCCGCACCGCGTTCAGCAGTGAATTACACCAGTAATTCGGCAGTATTTTGCTACCGACTATGCGGTTCCCATGTCCTCCCCAGCTGTATGCCAAGGTCTGCAGCCTGCTCCCTCTCCGCCGTCGGCCCAGGCAGCCAAACCAGCACTGACCGCACCAAATGGAAAGGCTGCCCGATGGTGGGGAAAGACTCCCACGCAGCTCGATATATTCTTTGGCAGAAAATTGAGATTAAAAAGCACGCTAAACTCAATTACTATTTGTGTAACTGGAGTATCCTGGTTACAGAGCTGGTAACCATAGCAATCATTTAAACAAAGCTTTAAAGAAAATATTCCCTCGTTATTAAAATGTTGATACTTGTTTCTGATTCAATTTCTTGATCTTCCTCATCTCAGGTTTCAGAGGTGCTGTCTGCATCCAGCTCTTATCGAATACACAAGAAAGGAAGAGCTCGACTCAGAGCCACGGAGTATCCTCAACTAGTACTTGCATCTTGTGCCAATAGAAGGATGCTACCTAAACAAACGAATACGAAAGGATCAGTTTGTCATGTGGGGATTGGGAGGTTTGCGACCATTATACAAGCAGTCGGCTGGCAGGGATGTTTCTTAGAACAAGTCTCAGACAATTAAACTGAGCCTACTATTAATGACTTTCCAAACAAGATATTAGTTTGGTCCGAGCCAAACTCATTTAAAAGCTCAGTCACTGGAAAAAAGAAAAAAAAAAGAAAAAAAAAAAGAAAAAAAAAGGTGGAAGTATTTGGCAATCATCAATTTATATAATTATTTAAGCCTCCTTGATATTATGGCCAGATTACCTTCTATCTCCAAAGACTCCATTCCTCAGTTATGACTCTGGTATTAGTAAGAGTCATGCAGGCATCACACAAAGGCAGCATTGATTTGTTATTCTGTAACTCTTATCTGGATAACCAGGGAGATTTTTATTTTGAAAAGATCCTGTAGGAGCTTTTTATTTTTTTCAACTGCTTGTTAAATGAGTATGTAGCCAGGAAAATGGGACACAGAAGCAGTAAGATGTATGTGATCTGCACACGTGTTCTTCTCACAAGAAAACAAGCGCAGTGCATGTTTAACAAAAGGGAGTAGCTTCAGGGTTACATTATATAATGGAGCCAGATGTAAACTCTTGTATATACAGCACTCCAGGCAGGTCTGTTAGAAAAAGCAAACCTTTTTCTTCATGGGAGGAAGGAGCAAATTTCTTCTTGCAACATGGCGTGAGAGCTACTCCTGAATGCCACCACGGCTGGTTCAGCCCTGCAAGCTTTGCTCATGTGAGCGTCGCATCAGGCGGTCTGTGGGTTAAGGAGCTATTGCGGCCACTGTAGTTTCTCTGCACATCCCATCGGTGTCGGTTGGACATCACTGAATATAAAGCAAATGTGCAGGAAAGCCAGTGACTAATACACGTATTTAAGGCCAAAATCTACTAATGTACCAAGTCAATGACAAAGCACAGCAGTTGCAGCCGTAACAGGAAAGCAGTTTTTCTTTTTTTTTTTTCGTATGGCCAGGTTTTACTAACATCAGAATGAACAGAAGTTGTTTCACAGAATACTGTCAGAATAGAAAACAAATATGAATATAACTGTGTGAAACCTGGACATGTATTTTTAGGTACACACACCCACACACGTATGCAGCCTGAATAATGCATCCCCCTCCCCTGATACAATCAGGGATGCCTCCAGCAGGAACATGAGCCCAGGCATGCTTCTAACCCAATTTGCCTGTGCCACCCCTTTTTAACTACATACTATATCATGTAGCAGCTTGACAAGATATTTTTTTCAGTGGCTCTTTCTTTCCTCCATGTTCTCACAATGCTATTCAGTTTCTTTTAGCAACACAGTAATTACCACAGCAGATTAAACCTGAAGTTCTGCAGTTTTGTGCTCAGTACCATATGCCTACCCTAAAAGTGATCAAGGCTGCAGTAATTAAGCTAGGGGAACAGTCTTCCCAAAATATTAGTTCTCATTTAGGGCCTAAGGCCCCCATAGGCCTAAGGCTTAAACCATGACCTACAATCCCTTCAGCAAGAGATCAATATGGAATCACTGCGTTCACCTGCAATTACTTGATGGTAGTTTATTTACATTTCCACCTCATAAACAGATCTTCATACTTTAAGAGGCAGCTATCCAGAGTGCTTTTCACAATTAACACAACACGTTTTTTCAGCTTCAAGGTTATTCAAGCCAGCCACAGTATCTGCTTCCAAAATCAAATCTGAACAGCTACAGCCAGGTCTTTAGAGAGTGTTGCCAACCTCTAAATCACACCTCATCTCTCTTGAGCCAGACCCTCCTTCCCCCACAGCAGTATTTGCTTTACCTTATCGAAGTCCAGATTTCCTTGGTCATTTACATCCTTCCTGAACTTTTCTGTGGTAATATGCAAAGGCTGAGAAATCATGTTGTAAGCATATGGAGCGAGGTTTGCTAAAATGCATGATTAGATGATTAGTCAGACTGCCGAAAACCTTACGCAGGAAGCAAGGGTTTGAGTCTCCCTCCCCTGCAATGGGGTGGAAGAGATTAAGTGTTCAGTGGTAACACGGGAAACCCTTTCACCTTGCGCTACCGTATTGCATCCTTCCCAACAGAAGCCCTTCTGGTATCTCTCAAGCACCAGAGGGCATATTTCTATTAACAGACTCAACCAGAAGTGAAAGATTCAGCACTCCATCCTCTATTCATCCCCACCGGCAACAGCCGGGACAGCACACAGGTGTTCCCAAAACAGCTCCCACAGGACACACTACGCTGCAGGAGGAGCATTTCTAATGTCAACAAAGTGAACAGGACTTCTGTTTTGCAAGGGGACACATCACACCCCCTTTTCATATAGCAGTCTCCAAAATGACTACATCAAAGCTCCGTTTTAACTGACACTGAAAACCAGTTTTCACTGTGCCCCTTAATATTTAAGGTGACTAGTGTAAGTCTCTCTATAAAGAGCAGGTGGAAGAAACCAGTCAAGAGAAGGGGGAAAGAAGAACCCACACTGTTAGCTGTCTGGTATTTATTACTTTTTAATACAGAGAAGTCACAACAAAATATTCTCTAACAACACACGCAAATGATATCATAACCAATTATTTTAATTTCACCAACATTCATTTGCTATGTACATATTCTTCCATCTGCAAAAGTGCAATCCAAGAATGTCTCAACAAGAAACCTTTATGGACAAATATACTTTTGAGGGGTTTTCTCACCAGTGGCCTTACAACAACATGTTTGTCCTCGATTACCTGGTACAGCAAAATGAAGAGTACAATGGGAAAAAAAAAAAAAAAAAAAAAAGAAAGAAATTGGGTTAGATGCCTCCCTTGAAGGAATATTCCCTATTTTCCCAACTAAATTCATTATGAATACACTGCTCACTACTGGAAATGTTAATGCAAATAGACTATAGGATAGATAGTCTATGGGCTGGCTATAAAACACTGTAATTTTAATGACTCCACAGCATTAGACAGAACAAGAATTTCAGGCTGTTGACCTTGGTAGATGTCAAATTACACATCAGCATGTAAAAGGCATCCATTGTGTTAGTTGTGGTTATCAAAATTTACTTTTAAACATCCTACTGATGGATGAATTAATTTTTACACATCCAAAATATGAAGTCTATCTGAGTGCAGGCCTCTCCTATGGAAAAGAGTTAACTACTGGAAAGAAAAGCATTTGCACATGCAACTCCTATTACTATTACAAGGAGCATCGTGCACTTAAGAAGAGCAGAATGGACCTCCAAATCCAGAGGACTCTATTCTCGTTTACAAAACATATTTCAGGCAGAATTTAACCTGACCACAGGCCAGATTAAAAAGAACACACAGCATCAGAAAAATGAAAGGTAATGACAAGTAAATTTTAGCCAAACAAGTAAAACAAGCAGCTCCCTAGCTAGGGAAATTATTTCCCTTTTGACACGTTTAAAAGCTCATGACTACGTCCAGTGCTCGTCAAGACAGACAGCAAACCAACCGTAGTCTAGTTTAACCTCTTAAGTAGCCATTAGGTCCCCAAGAAGTTACCTCAGCCCTTCTACTTAGGCAAAGCCCAGCTGATATTCTCATGGCCAACAGGCGGGCCTGACTGCTTGACGGAATCTGATGCACGTTACAAAAAATACCACATTTTGCAGTAACTCAAGACCAGTTTTCAGTACCAGCAAGAAGCAGGGAAAGCATTCTCTGCAAATTAAGGGCAATTTACTTTGGAGTGAAAGTTCAGAGGAATCTTTCTGTAGCTCAGCTGGTTTCCATCGAGGATCATTTTTATAGTGCTACATGTGCTGCTAGCCTCCAGTTGAGATGTGTTTTGCAAGAAAATAGGCATTTCCTCAAGCAATAGATAAGACTCACTCAGCAGCAGAATTAAATGGAAAAGCTGATGGAAAAATTAATTGTTTTCTTGGATAGATTTGTACGTAGCTCCTTGCATTGTTAAGACTTTAAATATGCTTTCCCCTTCTCATTTTCTCTGCTGCATTCTTGGTTTTGACTTGAATCTACTGTACAACCTTTCATAGGCTTGTGTTTTTGAGGCTGGTCAAATTCCCTTTTTCCATGTCTACTCATTCTCGATTGTCACACATACACGTCTGGAGAGGCATCTAAGCACTTAAAGAACAGAATTATAAATTAAGCTACCCTAAGGAAAGCAAATGAACAAGTATCCCACTTCTCCCCTACCATGTGCATTGTACAGCGACACCTCCCCTTCCCGAGTGTATGAAAAAGTGAGTACACATCACCATGTCACCTATGTGGGAATTAACACCCTAGATTCACGGCATGACTGATTAGCACTCAAGACCAAACGCTACAGTTACAGATGTATCCTTTTAATTTACAGGAGCTTTGCCTTTGCTGTGTGATTTCAGGCCGCCGGAACAGTCTAGCCGTTGCCTTTCTGGTCTGGTTCTGCCAGGCAACACAACCCCAAGCCTCATTAGCCACCCTAACTCCATCAGGTTGCTCAATGCATCATCGAAGCTAAAGGGCTCATCCCCCCTGAGAAGTTAATTCAAATTGTTCTCTGTAAGGGAAGTCTACACTGCACAGCTGACCAGGTTTTATCTGCTAGACATCTTCTTCCAGCCCAGGCGTGCCTGGGCCAGCTCCCGCTCCTACGGGCAACGGTTACAGTGTGAGTCCCACTGCAACTGGGCTCGGTATAACTTGGTTTGTGGTAGCCACGCCAGGACAGTGTTAGAAGTCTCCCAGGCTCCTTCCCATAATTCTCTCTAGAAAGGAAAGAGGTTTTCCTAAAACTGCCACAAACAGGGAACAACTGCACAAAACCCCAAGGATGTGCTCCAGACCAAAACCAAGCACAGGAGCAAGGACAGAAGGAGAGCAGTGCCCGTGATGAAGGCCACTGCAACCTTCAGACCAGCAGCGGATCACCAGTGTAACTGTACGAGATAGACAGTCCAGATGTGAACACCATTAATGTGAGCTGGCCGGCTTCTACAGACATTACCACTCAGTAAGTCATCTGTGCCAACATAAGCCCTCTGCGCAGCTTGAGTATTACTCGAAGAGTGGCTAATGCTAAAAGGATCTAATTCCGCAGTGAAGACAGCCAGGAAATAAAACCATGAACTTGGCATTTTTATGAACAAAGAAACATGGATATTCAGTTCGAGTTTTATGTGCAAATGAATTTCTTAACTTAGCAGAAAGCATGACTCTCAGTCCAGCATATGAAAAGCTTTTTTGGCTTCTGACTTTTTTGTTTTCTTTCCCAGGGTGGCAGAGTATCAGGGCCATTTTCAATATCATGACTTCAACAGATATACTCTTTAAAAAGATTCTAATTTGGGAAAACAAAAAAACTTCAGAAGAAACAAAAAATAATCCCATCATGTAAACAGAAACATAACCCACACCTCTCAAGTGGACAAACACTCCATAAATACACTACGGAGAAAAGCAAAAAAAAAAAACAAACCAAACCAACCTCCCCTAAATCTCAACTGGCTTGAGAAACCAAGCAAGAGATTAATGACCTATTTTAAAAATTTTATTTAAGGATGGGAGAAATGGGAACCAAGAAACAACAAATGCAGAGTCTACAGGGCCAAGCCCTTTCATACAAATTCACTGCCTAATGCATAGTCTATTATGTACAGCGCAGAGGCATGTAGAAAGTAAATAAGCTAAGTTTGCTTTCTTAAAAAGTCTCCAAGTTTTTAGATCCTGGACTTAATGCAATTTTGAAAGACAAAGGTGCAGCAATTAATTGTTTTAAAAAGCGATGCTATGTTTTGTACTCAGTACCTCTCAGCTCTTACAGGTCTGATGGCCCAGATCCCACTTCATGGTCCTCCTTCCACGCCAGTCACACCAGTCACACCAGCCCACAGCAGGCAGCAAAGCCTCAGCCCCAGCAGACATATACAAACACATCTCCATTCCGCTCAGCCTCTTCCTTCCCTAAAATGTCTGTGAAGAAACACCTTTAAATAAAGCATTTTAAGATCTCCAGCTTGTTTTGGTATGAACAGATGACCCAGCTGGGCACACGGCAGCCTCGGTGGAAGCACCGTACGGTCCGTCAGTGAGGGCAACGCACATCAAACACACACGGCAGGAAGACGCTATGCCAAAAAAATAATAATTCTTTTCAAGATTGCATTTTCTGGCATACATTTACATTCACTTGTCACGATACCTTAGTTTACCCCATCTCGGGAAATCGGAAAGAAAGTCTGCTGAGGCGACTGGCAGCGCGGGGCCAGCTCCCGCGCCCGTGAGAACCGATGCAAAAGGCAAAATGAATTCAACGTTAACAGGATGGTTTCTTTCCCGGTATTTCCCATTTCCACCAAGCTGGAGGGATGACAACCCTACACAATTATCCACTTTCCAACCAGACATATTTCTCTGTCCTGTATGTCTCCCCACACCCTTCCTATAAACTGTATTACAATTATACAAAAAAAATAAAACCAAATCATTTTTAGCTGAACGTTACCCCACACTTGGGATACATTCAAAGGCCATTAAATCAGCTTGCCTCCAACCTTCACAGAGATCTTGTCAGGAGGATTCTGGTTTTAACAACATATATATATATACATATACATATATTAATATGTACACAGACAAAGAAGCTGCTCTTTCAGTTAGAAAAGAAATTAAATTTCATCACAGAATGAATCCTATAAAAAGATATGTAATAAAGTTGAAATACCCATAAAATAGCTATTACTAAAGCAAAGCTTTCGTCAATAAGCCTCCAAAACTTTAAATGAAGAAAATGGCTTCACGAAGTGGTAGTCTAGATTTCCACAGTGAGGACACTGCTGGACGTTGCTGTACTCAGAGAAATACTGCATGCCAATCCGTACATCTATTACTGGCTTCCCACAGTGCTTACAGTTCAGTCGAGCCTGTAAAAAACAAACAAAAGAAACCCTTTTGAAATAACCAAATTTACCTCCACTCCTCACCTATGAAAAAGAGAGCATCACAGGCAGCCCCCTGCCCTGCCCTCCCTGGCAGGAGAGGGGGTAAGTCAGGAAACTGGCAGTAATGGGATGTACTGGTAAGGACATTACTCACCTGGACTGGTAACTCACGGGCGTACACAATGTTTTTCACGTGATATACCACCACCAAATTCTGGAGAGTCAGCTACCTCCCACCCTGACTGACAGGAGGTAGAGAATTTCCAAGTGTATATACACACACAATTGTTTTGTGTTGATTAATCTCTGAACTAATTCTTGAATCCCCAGCACAAGAAATACTGTCTCAATAAATCATAAATGAATCCCTGAAGAGAAGAGAGAAATTTTATACTTGTGCCATGCAAATCAACCGCTTAGGCTGACGTTTGAACATGACCTGTCTATGAAATATATCGGCATTTTAATCTTTCGGTTTAACAAATGTATAACTCGATCTACTTTATCAGCATGGCACGGTATTGTATCACTTTAGGTATCTATTTAAACATTTATAATACATATCAGGTTATACAAACTAAACATCACTCCAAGCACACAAACCATTCTACAAAATCTAACCGAGGCAGGACCAACATTAACGGGGTGGATATGAGAAATAATTAAAGGTCAAGGGTGAGGACAGACAGAGCTATTGATGTTCAGCAGTAACAAAAAAAAGTAAGTCTTCAGAAGAAAGCTAGCTGAGAAACCCAGCCCATTTGATGTAAAGAAAGCAACAGGCGGTGGGAAAGCTCAGCAGGCCATTTGAAATACTCAAGAGAAGCAGAAGGGATTTGAGACCATAAAGGAGTTTCAGAGTAAAGGTGGCAAATGAGCAGCCAGGGCCAGAGCTGTACCGTAGCTTGACCTCGCAGCCAAATACGCTAATGAAAGCTTCAGCTCGTCACTGAAAAGAACAAAAAACGTTTTTCTATGGCAATCGATTTAAGGAATTTTCCTGAGATGAGAAGAGGAAGGAATTACTACAGTACTATTACTGTTGAGACAAGACTCAAAAAGGAACAAACCATCACCTCCACGGCCATCTGCTCTGCTTGAAAAGCAGAAATTCGAAGAAATACAATCTAATAGGGCACGGATTTGTGTGATTTTCTTAACCAAGGCCTTGTTTTCCCCCTTGCTCCTGTCCAGCCCATCAGCTATCTGCTAGTACCCTGATAGTGGCTGCAATTCGTTATCCTACGTGCACATTTCTGATGTATAATTAAATATTTTGAAATAAGGTATGAAATTATTCAAAATAGAAATTAGCAAGGCAATTTGGAGTTAAATTATATACCATATTTAAATGTCATTCCTCTGTATGCACAGAATCATCTGTAACAATCACAGTGAAACAATAATGTGTATTATCTGGCAATCACAGTCACTGCAGCTAATGATTTCATAGTCAGTTCTATTACTTACCATGTACTGTCACACTGTCCATTAACCATACAATTAAGGCTCTTGTATAATGAGACCTTAATTCTTGTCTTGTACATTCAACAGAAGCAATTCAGATTTAAATTTGCTGGCTTTTACAGAGCTAGCAAGTCAGCATCAGTGTTTTATCTTTAAATTCCCATTTTTTAAAAAAAGTTACAATCTCAAGAGGTACTAAATTTGGAGGTAGTATCTCTGTCTTCAGTTATAACCATTTTAAGCAGTAGCAGCAACACCACTTGTCTTTTGAGCAACATGTTTCGGTAAATATGTTAAATTTAAAATAAAATGGCATTTTGCATATTGACAAAGCTGTGTTTTAGATTGCTCTTAAGCACCCACATTAACATGAAGTGATCACAGTTTGGACGAGGGCATCTCTGCGAAGCTCCTGTCCTAACCCACTAACACCACCTGCCTGTCCAAAGGCAACAGCCTGCTCCTGAGCATCCCAAGTGGACCACTGAGCCATGCCCAGACAAATGCTTCTTCCATGGCTGTCTACGCCTACCTGCACAACAGAAGTGCTCTGCCCATCACATGGAAA
This sequence comes from Charadrius vociferus, assembly GCF_000708025.1. Lineage (NCBI taxonomy): Eukaryota > Metazoa > Chordata > Aves > Charadriiformes > Charadriidae > Charadrius > Charadrius vociferus. Next base: position 2,113,841 of record NW_009647763.1, on the reverse strand, counting down.
ATTCTCTTGGATGCTGATGATCCCGCTGCCTCAAGCACGTGTCTACTCTGGACTAACCCCAGGCCTTGGATCTTTCTCACCCAAGGCATAGATTAGGTAAGCATTTAATGAAAACCAATCTGCTTCAGGCTGTGGTGGAGTACCATCACCTGAGTCAGTCACAGCAGAGATTAAGGAGAGCTGGGTAATCTCCAAGCACAAAGACTCTCTTGACCTTTCCGTTCCCTTGGCTTTTTTTGCTACAATTATCTTATGATAAAACACAATTCAAGCAACTAAAAGAACCTTGAATGCACAAAACGTCTGCAAAAAATGTGCAACTGTTACTAAAATACCACTGGAATTACATGTGATGCCAAAGATACTTGCTAGGGATCACGCCAAGCAGCAGATTTAATTGTGGATGCACTTAAAGGGGCTTTATTTGAAAATGTAATTATTAACCACTGACCATGGCATTGGCTTCTATCTAGCTATAGGCCACTGTGCCTCATAAGTTAAGACAAAAGGACAGGGACTCAGTCAGCTTTCTTGTATTGCACTCATAGGTACAGGCTGGAAAAGAAGGATGGAAGAAGGGAAGGGAGAAGAGATACACAAACCTTGGCTTTATTTCTCACCAGTTGGAATTTCACCTTAATGACTCTTATTTACATACGGTACTAACCTGACAACAGGGAGATGCTGCCAGAATATCGTAGGTATACATAGTTCCCAGCTGATGCCAGCTTCCATCCCATCGGGACTTGCACTTAATGCAGATAATTTTGTGAACCCCTTCTAAGCAGTCTACACAAACAGCATAGAGGTGCATAAGCCTTCCTGTGGACAGGAAAGACACTTCTTAAGGAGACTAGAACAGAAGATTAAAACAGACATTTCCTGCAATGTGTTATCTGCCCTTTACTGGTAAAAAATCACACCTTATTATATTTTTTTTCTTTTTAAAGAAGAGGGTGAATGATACATTAAAAAAAGTTTCTCTATGAGAAATACATAGGGCCTGACTGAAGCTATTTTCCACGGATGCAAAACTGAGGAATTAGTCATCACCCTTGCCCACCTTCCCTCCCTCCATGTGCTGGTAGACCTTAGCAAAATATTTTATAAAAGGAGTTGCTGAAGCTCAGTCAGCAGATGCCAGGTTAAGCCATATGATGAGCTACAGTGCCTCCAAAACCAGGATGCTGCCCTAGCTTCAGCCCCACCTGACAGAAGAAGTGGAGATGTGTTGAAGCTTATTAGCAAGCTGGGTACAGATTCATTTCACAACTTGCCAAAATCTTCCAGCAAAGAGGGAACTAAGGCCCTAGTATTTCTCATGGAAAAATGTAACAGCCAGAACAGCAACTTTCCTTCATGTGCTTTTTCCTGACCCTTCATTAACAGTAAGTATATTTAAAAACATTACACATTGCACAGACACAGACTTCAACGTGCCATTCAGAACTACGAGTCTATAGAGCTCTATCGTGACATTAGGCTCTGTATGCACAGTGACTTTCAAAACCTGAGTTCTATCGACTTCCATAAAAATCAAGCGTCTCAGACTTGAAAATTAAATATTTCCACTATGTAAATGTGACTAACCTCAACAATACAAAATCCAAGACGCAAATTTCACACAAAACAAAACACTCTACACAAATTACAAAGAGCTGGCATCTAGATTACACCCGATTTGTAGTAACTGAATCAATTTGTAGTGTAATAGTTGGCTATTAAAAGTGGGCTGACACAGAGTACTAATTCTGTAATATACCACATTTTGCACTGCTATATAAGACAAACCTAAGAAGTAGTGCAGTTACAGATCAGCTGCAAAACAGGACTGCATATGATATGTGTTTATTTTGGATTGCAATTTGTGCTCTTTAGCAAAGTACTGAACACTTCACAATCTGTAATTTAATAAACACGCACATCTTGCACCTCTTCCAGATAAAAGGGAATAAAATATTAACAATTTATGATTAGTCCATAACAGACAGTTTCAAAATTAATGGTTTGGTTTTTAAGTTATTTTGTTTTTTAAGCCAACTATTTTAGAACAATGAGAAGAAAAATCAGATTCTTCTTAAAGTATGTATAAAAAAAAATACAAAATAAACTTGCTAGCATGAGCTGGTAAAAATTGAGTTATTCCAAATTGGTGTTTTCAGCTCTAGAAAATGTGATGTGATGAGACTAAAGTGCAAATATAACAAACTCTGTTCCTAAAGCGAACACTCGAGATTGGAGACATTGAAATAATTCCATGCACAGAAGTTTTGTCTTGTGCGGGAAGACAAAATAATTTTCCCCAGCTGAAGTTCCTGCACATTAAGTTCCTGCACATTAAAACATTGCATTCCCCCACAACTTAATTTTTAGGATCCTTGCTATATAGGAAATGAGGCACTTGATATCTTAAACGTGCCCGAAATAAAAGAAGTGATTTTGTGCAATGAAGAGAAAATAGCACCCTGGAACAGCACCTTACAAGCTTAATTTCATTTCAAAGAATACTTCTGATAATAAGCCATTTTATCCAGGACAAGGAGGTAAAAATGTTAACAATTAATTATTCACACCATCTTGTCTGAGCAAGTTTTTCAGATGTATCTTCCAATGGGTAAGGAGCAATTAATAAAAAAAAAATAAATTGCAGAGTTTCATTCTTAGTGGCAAATGATAACAAGCAATGAGTTTCACTATTACTAAACCAGCTATTAGTACTGGTAAAAATCACAAGCACAATGTGCATGCCACCCCACCAAAGCAAATAAGCATTGTTATCTTACACACGTATATTCTGTTTATCCTGGAGCTTTTTAAACTGGTATATTTGCCTATCACTTTTTCTCCTTAAAGTACATTAGGCAAGACAGAAACGATAATGTTAGCATGAATACAGTTTAGTGACTTAGTGCACAGTGATTTAAGGAAAGAAAAAAAAAAAATACAGTTTGCTGAGCAAAGGAATGTTACATAACACATATTATGACCATGCATGGAATATAACAAATTTTATTGAAAGGAGGGAAAGTTGAATGTTAATATATGTCTCATTAATGCCTTCCCAACACTTTTCAACATATAATTCTATGGTTCTGAACACCAAACTACGAATACTTTGTCTGACTTATTTTAGCCACGCTGGCTGCCGGCAGGCTGCAGGACAGACACGTTTTGCTGTGTAACACCCTGATCACTCAGTCTGGGGCACAGCTTTCAGGAAGAGCTGAAACTCATCCTAGCCCACATCCATGTGTTTCCCT
>NW_009647763.1:2094796-2110571 GCF_000708025.1 Charadrius vociferus | reverse complement strand
TGCCTTGGTCTCAACCCAGCTCAGAGCTGGGACATGATCGGGATGCAGTCCAAGCAGGCGGGAGTTTAGAAATAAATCTAAAACCCTCACTACACCATTGCTGCTTCAACCCACCATATTAAAAGCTTACTTTTACTACGTCCAACCTCTCCCGGCTGGTGTTAACATAGGCCAGACTATAGTCCTTTCCATATAAAAAAAATAGCAATAGTTTACTATAAAACAAAACTGATAATCTGTAGTCTGAAAGCAGATGAGAGGCGCCTCATCTCACTGGTAGTACAAATATAACTTCCACCTATGCTGCAGCACAGCATGCTTAAATTTAAAAGGCTGATGTATATCTTAGACTAAATCTCACAACAGATAAATCAGCATGCACACGCTGTCAAACAGACTAGATTGGCTGGAAAACCTTCCTGTGGTGTCGCTAGAAACCGGATGAGAAATCTCTTTAGTTGTAAACCCAAACATAAGGCATGGACCTTTCTACGCAGCATTTGCTCTTTGTAATTCCTTCTAAGTGTTTCAATCTGATCCATGTGATTAATTTGGATGTGACTTCAAGCTTTACCGAACTGCTTAAAAATGCAGAGTCAGGATGAAAATCTATAATGGGGGGGGACAGGGCACAGAAGGCAGTTCCATCATTTAATGAACCCTAGCATGACTGACAGACAACCTGTACCTTGAAGGTGACAGGGAACATCATATTCAATCTCATCGTGTCTCGATGGGCTAAGGAACAGGGTCCCGTCCACCAGCGGAAACTGTTCAAACACTGGCAGTGCCCTGTGGCATAGCGCACAGTTTACAACGTTCCTGTGGCTGGCACTAAGAGCAGCAAGGATGAACTTCCGAAGGTCCTCCCCTTGGCCCACCTGGGCATCGTCTTCCATCCGCACATGGAAAGTATTCAATTTATGCCTGGGGATGTGAGTAAGCAGCTCAGATAGATCAAGCCTTCGCAAAAATTGCACAGGGGCATCAAAGTGTCCTGATCTATGTGCTTGCAAGCCACCTGCTCCGTAATCAAAATGCGCGTTCCTGAACATGCCCCCACCGGCCATGTTCTTCTTATGGGGCTCCAGGTGAATGGCGTTCTTCAGAAACTCTCCTAAGTATCGCGAGGAACGAGGGCCGCTGAAATGTGTGGGGGCAAGAATAGAGTAGCCAGTGGGCGGGGACTGGCCGGGAGAGACACAAGGTGAACGAACGCCGTAGCTGCCACCCATGACGCCCTTCTCCTGGGAGTTCTGCCTGTCCATCGAGTGCCTTCGCTGGAGGTCATTACTCAAGCCTTTCTGCGGCTTGTTGGCTGGCCTGCCCTTTTTGGCCTCCTCTGCCGACTCTGCCATCGACCTTCCCGTGCTCTTCTCCAACACGGATTTTTTCTTCTTGTCGTCCTGCATTCGCTTCACCTGGTACCAGTCAGTGTCCTTCTTTAAATGACCCTGCCCGCACCGACAGGAGCAAAAGCGGAAAGCCAGGTCATATCCCTTCTTTGTCCACATGTTTTGGCGACACTGCTTTTCGTTCCAGCTCCTGGCTCTGCCAATGCAATTGAACTGGACGAGAATGCTGCTTTCCCACTCGTAGAAGCACTGAAGGTGCATCCACGTGCTGTATGGACAATGCTCGTTGTTGCATATAACCTTCTGGTAGTCATCCTTCTCCAGGTCCACCGGCCTTCCAAAGCTACAGATCAGTGGAGTAGCACAAGGGGCTTCTGTGGAAGATAAAACAGATACATTAATAACTACATTATACATTAATGGCCTGCTTATCGCAATACTTCTTTAAACACTGTGCCAAATATGTACACGAGCTCTTACTCATGATCTGTATTATCTAAGGGCCCACAAGCACTTGCTCTGGGTCAGGGCAAAAAGCAGTCTTTGCCAAAAAAAGTTAAGTATGTGAAAGGAGATACAGAAATGAGGGAACAAGGAAACAAAATGACATTACAGTTTGTTTAATATTCAAAGCCAAAGCACCTCAGCAGCATTAGCCCTCCTCAAAGGTTCGCAGACACTGTTGCAAGGCCTTTAGAAGTAAGGAGAAAGCTTTGTGGATGTTTCTGAAGGGGTGCTTTGAAGCCTGAGAGGCAACATGGGGAGAACACACAGAGATGTTTGTTTGAAAAACAAGTAGGCAATACAGCCTGGCTCTGCGATCACAGGGAGAGGCAGGAATTGATCTTTTCTTTGGGACTGAGCAAGAGACAACAGCTACGGAGAGAAGGAGGAGGCAGAGGACTTTGAAAAGCAAGACAAACGGCTGATGTTCCTAGTAGAGGGAAGAGGGTCTTCATTACATTACTCAGGCAAATATAAACTATACCACCATCACCGACCACCTGGATAGCTAAATTTCACAAAGGAAATAGTTCCACAACACAGACAGGTTCAGAAAACCAAATGCCACGTTGTCTTTTATCAGCAAAGTAGCAGCCTTTGCCGTATCCTTGAGCAAAGAACAGTTTATTTCAATTCTCTCTCTGCAACAATGTCAGCTTCTACACAAAAACGCTCTACAAAAACTGTTCTGCATTTATGGACCGTTGACGTCTTCCCCTCCCTCACCAAAGTACCACAGACTACACACAACTCCCAATTCTGGCTGCTCAGTTGCAGCTGGGAGGCACAGAAAGGACAGGAAATTTTCAGTTCGAGTTTCTATTGGATCTTAAGAGTTTCTAATTATGAAGTTTTTAGATGCTTACTCAAGTATTACAAATATTTCTCCTCTGTATTTCTGACTTCCTACTTCCTCCACTTCACCAAAAAATACTGCTCCAACAGTGCTGGCAGGCTGCCTTGTAACCTTCTGTATTGCTGCACTCAAATACTAGCAGGCTGCTTCAGGGTCTTCCATGGTCAAGTGCCGTCTCATCCCATGGGAATCAGAGCAAATGGCTCCCTGCAGTTCCCCAGTCTCACCCAGAGCTCCAGGACTTGCAAAAGAGGTACACTGAGCCTTGCGGAGAGAGACTGCCGTGATCCAGGGTTGATTTTTTTGCCTTAGGGCTTCAAATTCCTATCTGATAAGCAGGGAAAAAAACACCACTCGGTTGCACTGCTTTTAATCCCGTCCTTGTCACTGCCAGCACAAATAATACAACATAATTTGCAGTGGGATGATACGTTTTATACTGCTACATTTACTTTTATGTAGTAAGAGTCAGTAATAGACACACTACCCACCCTCAGCTGTCCTACAGCAGCAATACACAAACCAGATGCTTTACAAGAACAGATCTTTGCTGTGATAGTGGTTTTGCCCCTTCCCAACTAGTTTTTGTTAAAGGCTATAAACAAACAAACAAACAAACCCTTCAAGGCTATCTGCAGTAAATGCAAGATTACAGTAGCTCTTGAGAATTATTTACCCAGAAGAGATGGGCACAAAGAGCATGAGGAAATTTTCCTGAGCCATTCCCTGGAAGATGCCACATCCTTCACCTCATTTCTCTGCCTCCATTTCTAATGCCAGAAGCAGCACAGTTGCAAGGAGAATTGTCTGCAATACCTTTCCTTCAGGGACTGACCTATAAACTGCAAGCAAAGCACATTCCCAATAACATTCTCTTAAAGAAAAAAAAAAAAAGCCTATTTAATTTCAAAATACAGACTTGTTCAGTCATTAAAAACAAATTCCCTAATTCGAGAGAACAGAGGTAAGACAGGCTTTCCCTAAGGACTCTTTGGAAGTTCCTTCTATCGATGTGACACCCATATTCTTGCTATTTGTCTCAGGTCTCTGAAAAGGCCACTAAGAACATTCAAGTTTTGACATATCTTTGAGAAGCATGAATTTTATTGGCTACAAATGACTAACTTTTCTCCACATTTTTTACTGTTTATTCCTGAGTATAACGTCACTGGCCAAGAGCAAACGTGAATAACTTATCTGCTCTGAAACAAAATCTGTCAGTTCACCGGTTCAGAGAGTTCTCCCACCCATTCTCCCAGACTTCCATTCAAGTCACCCTATGCCACACCAAGCATCTCTGCAAAGTTTTTCTTCGTTGTCAGTCCTTCTTTCATCATATTTAGGGTCTGAAAGCACAGTCTGCAATTATAGCATCTTTATGCAATTTATCTCAGAGAAGCCAGTTACACTGAAACCATTAAAGGCAAATCATCAGAAGTCAAATGTGCAGCAAGATACCAGAGGTACCAATATGAACAGTTCTCACTTATGCATTTCCTGTATTCATCTATTTTGGTACATATTCCTTTCCACCACTGCCAGGAGGCAGGAAGAAAGAACATGCCAAAAATCCACTTATGCTCCCCCTGTGTTTCGGAGTGTAAATGTTCTAACAGTCACAGGTATAATTATAGCCGATCGCCAAGAAAGTTACTATACAGGCATGTCTAGAGATCTCCACTTTAGAATAAAGACTTCACACTTAACTATGCCAGTATGGATGAACAACTGACTAAAAAAGAAAAACGTTTCCTTGATTAGCCTTTGAACATGGTTTTGGATGTAAAAACATATGATTTCTAGCCCCCTGAGAAGTTTAGAGCTTCTTCATTATGTGGGAAAAAAAATTAAATTAATAAAATAAGTGACCAAAATACAGAAAAAAAACCACCACAGTTAGTGTATTCCACAGAAAGTGTCCACAATTATTTGATTATGATCATCTACTGGGTGTCTACAGGCTATTGTAAAGGTGACTTTCAACAGATTTTTCCCCTTTTCCCTGGTTGGTCAATGGAAGGACTATGGAATGAGATCTTCTCCAGCTTCTCCTTGAGAAATTACAGGTGCCAGGTTACCTGAGGAACTTCCCACATAGCATAACTATGAGCAAGAAAAAGCTTCTGTTTTGGACAGCAATGTCTTTTTCAACATTTAAGTTAACATTTAAGTTAACTAGATGACTACAAAGTTTTCAGACGTTCCTTCATCTCATCTTCTACCTACTTAGTGTGAATAGGCTGGTCACACAATCACCATAGCAAAAGCAGGTCTGGAGCAGCTGGAAGAAAGCAACGGAGTTAAGGAACAGCACGGTTAATTCCATGCCAGTCAAAGCACCTGCTTTCACTGATACAGGTTTGTTAATATGGAGTCTGCTGATTTGGAGAAGGCCTTAATAAAACCACTGCGGTATTTCCACAAGAGAAACTGAAGAGCCCAGCATGGCTAATGAAAGTTGTCTCAGTAGAAAGTTCTACTGCTTCTGTAGTATCCTCATATCTAAGAAAGCAAAAACCTCCACTACCTGAAAAGTGTATAGAAACCTCAAGCCAACATTTGGTTCTGCCTCATATTTCAAATTCCAGCAGGTCTATCTGTACAAAACAGACTGTGCAGGACGGAACATCCCTTGCAGATTTCCCTCCATTCGTGTCTCCTGCCAAACATATCGTGCCACATGGTCCTAGATAAAGAATAAATGAGAAGCAGAAAACAAAGCAATTTCTTTGTGCAACTTGCTCAGTTCACAGCAACAGATATGTCTTAGAAGCAAAAGAGACAGCCTTCAGATCACTTAGTATGGGAGCCACATTAGCAAATGTGAAGAGCTCTTCCCATCAATTCACACCCTTGAAAGTGCTCTGGGTTATTTAATCATCATTTTATAAACGAGACAAAGCACTTATTACAGAATTACAAAACTTTAAAAATTCTTCTTATCAAGCCCTTCTATTTCCCATTAATTAGAAATGCATTTTGAGATTATTCTTCAAAAGTCAGAGCTAGAATCATCGTCTTAATGTTTTATGATAAGACTACAAAGATTAGTCAAGAGAGACAATAAAGGGTTGTAAATAGAAATTAACACGGCCAAACTACCCATCCACATCTGTAGCCCCAAGCTGGTTTGTCACTTAAATATAATTTGCTTCCAAGTAGCTAATAGCTAAACAGATTTCTGGTTTGCAAAGTTATGAAATTGAACTTCAGGAAAAACGAATTCTGCTCTGCTCTCATGAGACCCCACCTGAAGTACTGTGTCCAGTTCTGGGGCCCCCAACATAAGGATATGGACCTGTTGGAGGAGGTCCAGAGGAGTGCCACAAAGATGATCGGAAGGCTGGAGCACCTCTCCTATGAAGACAGGCTGAGAGAGTTGGGGTTGTTCAGCGCGGAGAAGAGAAGACTCTGGGAATACCTTATAGCAGCCTTCCTGTACCAAAAGGGGGCCTACAGGAAAGATGGGGAGGGACTCTTTATCAGGGAGTGTAGCGATAGGACAAAGGGTAACTGGTTTAAACTGAAAGAAGGCATATTTAGATCAGATATTTTTGAAGATATTCTTTACTGTAAGGGTGGTGAGACACCAGAACAGGCTGCCCAGAGAAGCTGTGGAAGCCCCATCCCTGGAAGTGTTCAAGGCCAGGCTGGATGGGGCTTTGACCAACCTGGTCTAGTGGGAGGTGTCCCTGCCCATGGCAGGGGGGGGGGAACTAGATGATCTTTAAGGTCCCTTCCAACCTAAACCATTCTGTGATTCTATGAAAGATTACCAGGTATTAGCACAGCATCCATTCACCCAGCACACCCTTCTGAGAGAATGCCTAAATGACCATAAAAGCACCTCTGTTTTACCTCTCAGTTTCAAGATGGTTTTCACAGCCTAAGAGAACAAAACATGACAGCATGCAGTTCTGTGGAGCAAAACGGCTTTGACATTTAGACACAAGTTCACAGCTGTAGCAGACAGGCTGCCAAGTTGCAACTACAATTGCACGCTGCTTCTTTCAACAAGTTATGTTTCCACACAAAAATAAATGTTTTCTTATATTCCACTGCAGTGATTTTGATCAGTAATTCTGAAATTCATTGCAAGGGGCAGCACATAAATGTCCTCTAAAACAGAAATAACATACAATATTCCACACAAAGGTACATTTGAACAAAGATAGCTCATTGTTTAAACAAGGTTGGTTTATGTTTGACAGAACTACCATAAAATTAACCTTTCTTTCAAAAATGAGAACATGACAGAAGACTGCAAGGAAGCTGTTTTGGGTGTTTGGCTTTTTCTCAGTTTTTCAGTTCAGGTTTATAAACATCAATAAAAGACAGGAATAAAAAGAGACAGTTGAGATAAACTTCCTTCAACAAAAAAACACACTGACCAGTTTCTACTTTTTAATAAAAAACAAAGAGGGTATATGAAGACCACCCTTCCCGTTTTATGACCCCAACGAAAGCAGTAGAACTACGGCTGTGCACAGAACTTCCCTCTGGTGAAGTAAATGGAGGAGAATGTTGTTTACTTCTGTTTACACACCCATCATAAAACCAAAGATGCACCCAGCAAGCCAAATGCAATGACTCCATGGCTTCAGTTTCGTGACTGCTCTCATTTGTTCCAAGTCCTCAATGTGGATGCCTAAAGCAAAATTCGCTCTTCCCCCACCACGTTCCCACATTATCCATTGTGTTAAGCACCAGAGTTTTTCAGTCAGTGGACAGAAACAGATAATTATTTCCTGTACTCATCAGCGTAGGTTTCAGCTCACTGCACAGACGTGCGATAGCTGGTAAAGCTCAAGGGAGGTGTTAAACATCCAAGGCTGGGGGCAGAGGAGAGAGACGCGCAGCGCCTGTTGGAAGAGGCAGCCCTACTGTCACCTTAAAACAACTGTCAGGTGACAGTAGGTTGTTATGGATCTGGAAAAAGAAATTATCTGAAAAAAAAGTAAGGTCTTGGCACTGGCTCGGCTGCAAGACGTTTACCATGGCTTGCTTTTGGTCTACCATTACTCTAGCATCTCATCATCTACGCCAAGGACACTTTACTTGTCAGCACATTACCTAGGCCAGAAGGGTACCTGTGGGACATGTACTTTGCAAATCAAGCACTTTAACCTCTACCACTGGTTTCCCACGATCAGTGCTCTCTTCACAACCCTACACAGCTAGGAATTGTTCACTCTGCCAGCTTGAACCAGAGCTGAGTCACTTCTGTGGAAGGCTACTCCCTACCAACCATCTGCACGAATCTTCTGAATTTCCTCTGCCATCAGCATAGCTTTATTTTAATTGGAGTCATACAATATTATTGTGCTAATACTGTAATACAGCTGTAGAAAATAAACCACCACCACAACAGCAAAAGAGACTGAACAGAAAACTTGTATTAATTGTCCAATGTGTTTGCTTTGGAGAACCCTGGAATACAATCTAATATTCAAAAGATTACCAAGACGTGACAAAACAGTATTGCCATACGGTTAACTGGTTAAACAGTACAAATAATACAGCAATACAGAAATGATCAGCCACCTTCCAAAGAGCCTGAATGCAGCAGGAAGAATGCAATGGGAAAAAATATTTCCTAAGTGGATCCAAAAGGCAGGCTTGGATCTTCAGTGCAGCAACAACAAATAACAGCCGACAAACAGTAGGAGAAGTCTTTCACAACAGCTTGGCTCAGGGCTTATATTGATAACACTCACTGACTACCAGTGTGCCTCCAAAACTTCTTAAGCAATCTTTGCACACTGATCAAGATCAAAGTTTCCAGTCATTCTCCAAAAAAAACCCCAGACAGTAGTACCTGGTAAGCTGCCTAAAACACAGGCTTTCTTCTGTGTCATAAGACTCTTATGTTCTTGGAAAGAGAGGCCAACGCCAGCAGTCCATCTTCAGTGAGCTGAAGACAGAGCTCAGGCTGGAGTGACACCCAGCACAGACCCACCTGAATCACCCTCGGAGAGCCACTGACTCCAGACGACCCCTCATCGCAATGCAAGTCTGGCTGATAGCTTTCCACATGCAAGCACCTACATATTGACACCTACCTGCCAATCTGGAGCTCAATGCTACCCCTGAGTACCAAGTAGCAGCAGGATGGACCAACTGTCTATGCCGCCTGAAACCCATCATGAGAATTCACATGGTCTTGTGGAAGTCACCATAATCTCTACAGTTATCATCTAGCCAACTTAGTGAACTTCTTTCCATTTAATACCGGTCATCCAAACACAGAGGACAACTCAGTCACCAGCTTTGGCTTTTGTTTAGGATGTACAGACCCTCTCTGCATAGGAGAAATCTTGCCCTGGCTTGTGCTGTAATACCCTTAATCCAACTGAAAATATCACCAGTTCACCATACCAAAGAGAAGACGCCTGAGCCTCTACCTGTATCAGCACCAGGACAACTAATGCCAACGCACTCCTGATGCTCCCGTGTGAATTCTGAGTTGGCTTAACCAGGCGTCAGGGGACGATGGGTCCTCCATGCCACAAGCAATCGTGGCCAGGCCAGGAAGACTCCTTGCTCTCCTCAGCGTAGGGTAGATTCTTCTGGTGACCTCTGCCATGGCGAATGCAGAGATCAGTGACTATTTCAAGACTGGTGGGCATTAACGTGTTTTGAACATTGGCTGTTACTTTGTCTGCACATGAGTCATCCTCACAGAAAAGCATTTCCACCATTAAATTCTCTCACCGTAGCCTTCCAATAGTTTTTAATACCTTGTAATGTTACAGAAAACTAACCCTGGTGCTTCAAGAAACAGACATCCTAATAACTAAAGCAGACTCTAATGCACCTGCCCCAGCAAGCTTTCAGTGGCAAATTCCAACTCATGCTGGGAACAAGGAGATAACTGTGGCAAGCAGTAGATGCCCTAATACCAAGCACAGACGTAAACACCACAGGCTGGACTTGCCCAGATGCAGAGCCAGATAGCACCAGACCCAGTCCAAAAGCACAAGGAGGGAAGCGAAAAAGGAGAAAAGGTTGAATCAAGTGGTATCAGCACTTCTTTTAGTTTCAAGTCTAGGGATATTCTTGTGATTAGTCTATCTTTCCCAAGTTTCAATATGATAGGCAGTATTTTTATCTCCCAGGCTAAAGAAGCTGGTGGAAATTCAGTGGGAAAAGGGAGATGCAGTCACCCTAGCTGCAGTACCGAGCATCTCCGTAAGACAGCAGCTCCTGAGTGTGGAGCTGTCGGTTCCAACAGACATCTCCCTCCTGGTGCTGTGCTGGCTCCCAGCCCTGCCCGTGTGCCATCTTTGGCATCTGTGCAGTACACAGAGACCTCGGCTGTACACTGCTCCCAAAATGGGTATCGGTAGCACAGAAGTGGAGACGGGGAGTGCCAGGCACACTCAACAGCCCGGTTCTGACTGAAGCTACCTCCTCTCCCAACAGGCATTCAAGACAGCAACAACAGCAATATCCCTCTCAAGCCCCAGAAGGAGGACTGATAGACTCTACCTTTGCAGGAGAGACAGAGAGAGAGAGAAAGAGGTTAAAGGGAATGCTCTCCAGATAAACGTCACTGAACTCTACCGGGAAATGCCAGTGCTCCACTCAAAATCCCGTACGCTTTCAAAACGGAATTACCCACTCCAGTGACTAGATTACTGCTTCAAGAGACCTCTCTGAAATTATCTGAATTTCTATCAAAACTGTTTAAAGAAAGCCCATGCCCTGCTAATGCTGTTGTAATTTAGCCGCCTTGAAGATTAGCTGACATAGCTGACCCTGAGCTGGATGCGAAGTTTACCTCTATTTTTTCCCCCTCACATACGGTGCAGGAAGCACAGAAGGACAGACGTCTGCCAGTCATCACGGCACTTCAATATAAAAGGACGTCTCAATATGCACGGCTGTAAGCGAGGCTAAAGAAAACTTACAAATGTCTCCAAGGACTAGAAACCGTTTTGTCACTACTTGTTAGATCACTGGGAGGAAGATGCGGGATGAGTACAGACAAAGCAAAGCAATGAGTTCAAAAACTGTAGTCCCTCATAGGAAACCTAACAAACATCAAGCCTAACCCTTACTCATGCAAGCGCTACACTTGAACAAATGACTAATCACATGAACACAGAATGCTGTCAGGGCACCGATAACCATTTTGATAGCAAATAACTGTTAAAAAAAAAAAGTTAAATGGGTGTGTACTTGCTTGCATGAACGGATAGTATTTATTTTATTCAGTAATACCATAGACATGATTCCATTTGCAAGGATTTGCAGAACACGAATTGCATTTGCTACAAATGCATGTAATTGCATAGTTTTAAAAATCCTAAGACTAACATGAAAGTCCTTTTGAACCCGATTTGCATTGATAGAGACAGTGAAATTTGCATTCAATTGATTTCCGCAGTTAGAACTCCTCAATGGAATTATGAAGCAAAATGGTTTTCCTTTAGAAAATTAATAGATATTAAATTTTGCAGTCACTGCAACAGAATAGAAACTTAATTTTCCAGGTGGTCTCACTGATATCAATGGGACTCCCTTAAGCTAAGTAATAAGAAGATGCCAATACTGAACATCACTCTAGTGCCAAACTGGAACTGGATGTTATATGCAGCAGGGAACATTTGACAGCAAATATTAATCCATGTTTAAATACTCCAGCAATTCATGCTCTAAAAATACACTTTTAAATTAAATATTGCATTGACAAATTTTCTGGCCCTCTTTAACTATCCCACCTCCAGGATATGGTTGTTTTTTTTTTTTTTTAAATCTTAATTGTTGGCCAGTCACAGCTTTCAATACATTAGTCATTGTTGCGCTGACTGATGTTCTTCTTCATACACTTGTCCTACATTAGCATTTTTATTTGAAAGTAAATCAGTCTTGCAATTTTGTGAAACCCAGGTGAAGAGTGTGCAAAAGCACAGCTTGCCATTTTAAACCCAGGTAACCACCGACAAGTGCAGAGTCCAGCCAGCACGGTGGGTATCGCTCGCACAACCCCTCGGCCGCTGCAGCAGGGACTCCCGCCCTGGGAAACCATCCTCCAGTGAGACCTACAGCAATCACCTCCACCAGCTTTCCCACAGCCTTTTTTTTTTCTCCCCACTGAAGGGCTCTCATGCCCGGGGATCCTGTACAAATCTGACCTCTGGCAACTCCACCTGACAACCCACCAACCCACCAGCTCTCCCACTTTTGCAATTTAGGGGCTCCCCTATGCCAGAGGGGCAAAAGTGTGGTCTTAAAACAGGTGGCCAATACACTGTAAGACTGACTTAGAGACAGCCGTGCCATTTATTTTTTTTTAGTTTAATTTATCTGGCTATAATGAACCCTATGTTAAAGGGTAGATAAGGAAATAAGGTAGATAAGCACAGATAAGGAGAGCCAGCTTCTCCTTTTCTCTCATCTTCTCGTAGCACCAACGCTGGAGAGACTAGAACGACAAGGACAAGGGGATGAAGCAGCAAGATGCTAAGATAGTGACGATCAGGAGGAGGAAGAGGACCTGGGTCTACGGGACAATGAGACCAAGAATGGAAATAAGACAAAGAAAATTGATGGAAGAAAGAATTTTAGGGTCAGAAACAACTATATGTGGAGTCCAGAGAGAGATGTTTATAGGATCAAGGGATAAAACAGCTGAAGCTGAGAGTGTAAAAGCACCCAGGCTCAGAGAGGCAGAAACAGAGAAGGAATTTGCCACTCAGAGCCCTCAGATCTGAAGTAAACCCTGTAGATTTTCCTCTGCTGCTGCTCAGGGCCAAGTATCCCCAAAATGTCTTGCGCCCTCACACTCGTTTATGTCTGCAGATGAAGGTAACCAACTATTGCCCTTGGGAACGCTGGTAATCCACAAAGCTGGAGTCAGTGGGGAAAGTGCACAACCCCATGGAGCTGCTGGTATAATTTTACATGATGACAGCTCAGATTTTCCAGTTTGGTTAAGAAAAGTAACCCAGAAAATTAGCTAGAAGACTAAAAACTGATTAGGAATATCATTCAACCACTGTGAAGACAGGGAATCTAAGAAATGAGGCTCTCTGTGACGTTTCAGTTTCCCTGTGCCCTGTGATACTGTTAAATTAGTCCATCCCCCCCATGACCTATGCCTCATTCAATGCAGAAAATGGATGTACACTGGTCAAGAAAGATTAATCTATCATATACAGAATTCCTGCTTGGCCTGATGGAAGATACAGGAAAGGAAGACAGAGCTACAGAATGTGAATCCTCCCTGTGGGCATCATCCCAATACTTGCTGAAAAGTTACGCTGCAAGATGGAGAAGAGCCATCACATCTGGTCAGTGGTTATGCTCTCCACCTTCCCGATTCCCACGTGGGAGCCTAGAACCCTTCGACTGCAGTTTGAGCTCTGCATGCAAAAATTTAAAATACCATCCAAAAAAAAAAAAAAAGTGCATAAGCAGATGCCCTCTTGGGGCAGGGGAAAAATCAACCTACATTTCTCAAACACCATGCCAAAAATTGGCTGACATGTTAATGGAAAATTGGGCAGGGATTGAAGCTAAATTTGTCAAAATGAAAAAGGGAACAACATCTTTCCACTGTAAAGGGGTGCTATAATGGCAGTTCCATATTACATGGCACCACTAGTCAGAGCTGCACGGAGAAGCCCAGAGGAAATTAAAAATTCTGTTTCGTTATGGCACGTGGATGGGGGGCAGAAACAATACATGGTCCACGTAATGAACTGTGAAGACTTAAAAAAAACTAAATATCTGAACCACTGTCCCTTCCCTGAGTGAAGCAGGGTCCTGATGGGGCCGCCTAATTAGACTGTCATACTGACATCCTGATGCAAAGCCAAGGTTTGCACAGATAATGTTAATTTTGCAGTTATTCAATATGCTGCTTTCACCTCCGCATACTTTTGCCTTGTCACATTAATGAAAGAAAACAGGTTCTGTTATTATGTTCATCTACCGGTTTTCCAGGGTAAAGCTAGAGTAGGAAAGTAATAATACCAGACACACGCAAATTACTCTAGAACAACATAGGGCGATGATGCAGGAGAGAAGAGCGAGCCCAGGGACAAGGGACCCACAGGACCAGCAAGCCTGGATAGCAGGAGTCACAGCATGCAGCTGCACAGTCCAAAAGCAGCACGGCGAAGACCTTCCCTGCACCCAGCATGCTTAATCCGCAACCCAGATAATCTCCCATGAATAATCGAGAGTTGACCGTGTATAGCAGAACTCTATTAACCTCACAACTCACTGCAGCAGGCCGCGTCCTCCATAAACTGCTTAGTGACCAAGTAACCGTAAGTGCACAGCCTCTCCCAAACGTCTTGAGTCTAGTAATGGGATACTTGCCCCCGAGGCCCTGCCTATACTACCTCGCTTCATTTCAGACTCATCTGTTTTGAAGACTTGGGGGAATCCGTTATCATCATCTAATCTTTTCCTTGCACACAAGAGCTGGATTCCCAGCTCCGTAGCGTGACAGGAGCAGTTTCTCCTTTCATCTCCTGAACCAAAACTGTTGAAAGCTTTGGATTTATCAGTGAGAATACAATTTACGAAACTTCCAGCTCGAGATTATCTGATGGGCAGTATTCGACATAAAATACAGCTAGCAACCATATCTACCCCTCCAGCCTTTATCATTATCTGAAATGAAAGATACGATGACATGCAATGATCCTGTCACGGCAAAGATCAGGTGTGTTGACCAGCCACTTACAGCAAATGCCGAAGCCAATGTTGTACTTCTGTTGTGAGGGGGCAAAGAAATGGGGGGGGGGTTTGACAAAAGACTCGAGGATGTTTCTGACCACTGAAGTGATATGGAAAGGCGGCCTCAAGCTGCGAGGAAGCTGGCCAGCACAGGGGAAGGATACATGAGGCACCCGGGACACACAGTCTTACAGCTTAAGAAGCCTGACAACCTGTCCAGCTAGCAAGCTGTACCGCTACTGGTGCTCACTGGCATCACCTTCCCTGGCATCTCCGCAAGGAACAATGCTTTATTATCCCCATGCAAAACAGCCACACCAGAAGCGCACCTCTGCTTTCACTTGGGCTTGAGCAAAAAAAACTTGGAAACACCGTTTCTCCCCACCTCAAAAACTAAATAAAAGGCAACAGCGTCAGGTATGAGATGCCACCTGCAAAGCGGATGTCCCACATACTACGTCACCAGACTGAAGTCATGATAAAAATGCTCTAGAAATTCTCTAACTCCTGCTAATCTTTCTTATTTTTTTTTCCTTCTTCACTCACTTAGAACAAACAGTCAAAAAAAAAAAATAATAAAACAACCAACCCCCAAACCCAAAAAGGAAATTCTAAGCATTCTCCATAACTCTCTGGAGTAAGTAATACTCTTATAAAAGCAGTCTGGCAAAGACCTTGTGAGCTGAAGTGATTTGCAATTAATTGCTAATATTTCTAAGGGAAAGTTTCCATTAAATAATACACGGGAATCAGACATCTTGAAAACTGAAGTAAGATTCTTGGAACTACCTTTGGCTAACAGCAGCCAGGCAAAACTACTGCCACAAAGCATAAAACCAGTTGCAGCTACCCTCCCACTTTTCCCAGAGCGTGGAGAGTAAAAAGCTGAAGTCCAACTTGGGAGGGGAAAAAAGTCAACAGTAAAGAGTCTGCTCCGCAGTTTGCAAATCTAGCAGCAGACCTAAGAGGTGGGGATTTTTGGCTTAGCAAAAAGCGTAATAAAATCCCAGCCTACCTTTAGTTTTAAGCTGAAATACCATTTCGCAGCAAGGCTATCTCCAAACGTGGATGGCAGTGCAAGTTTCTGCAAGAATACACCTTCCCAAAACTGCTCTGAACCACAAACCAACCCACCCAACCAGAGGCAGCATAAAATGGTCGATGAAAAGTGAGCGTGTTACCCTGACAAACCCAACTGCTGTAAAACGACAAACAAACCGGACCCAAAAGCAGGACTCCATTTTTAATTGTGCTGAAATAAAAGTCGGGATTGTTCAACTCGGCACCCAACAGACCCAGACGCGGCCGGAGCCGGTGGGCGCCGCACCTCCCGCCCGCCGCCGGGGATGCGCTCTGCCCCGCT
>NW_009647763.1:2082056-2093741 GCF_000708025.1 Charadrius vociferus | reverse complement strand
TGCCGCCGTTGGGCGTACCGCGGCCCGGGGGTTAGGGCGGCGGGCGGCGCGGTGGGGGAAGGCCGGTCCCGGGGGTCTCCGTGCGCGCTTCCTGCCGGAGCCCCGGCCCGGTGCGGTCAGGGCTGGGTTCCCGCCTCGGCATCCCGGGCGGTGTGAATGTCCAAACAGCTGGGAACAGCTGGGAAACGTCACCTGAAGGTGCAGGAATAAGGGGTTGTGGTGGGGTGTCAAAATAATGCAGTCGCATCTTTTGGGGGGCGGGTTAAGGAGCAAAGAGCCCTACAAACATTACAGCCCCGACTCGAGTTTTTTTATCTCGTGTAGTTGCTGGTAGGGGAGCTCCGTGGGTGCCGGAGAGCAGGGGTGAACCTTTGGGATACAAGTTAGATGGAGACTGTCAAACTGCCCCCGGGGCAGAGCTGGAGGGACAGCAGCCTCAGCTTCTGCGGGAGTCTGGCCTCAGTGGGAGGCACAGCAGAAAATTGGTAACAAATATTCACGGGATTCCTGCGCCCAGGGAGGCGAGATGCTGCCAGTTAGCTGCAAAACAGCAGCACTCGCGACATGCCTTTGCCTCTCCGACTGGCAGCAGCTCCTCGCTTCTAAGTGTCACTTGCCGGTGTGCTCACATTGGTACCTACCAGTTTATCCAACTCGAGAATGAAAAATACAACCTGTCCTAAGAATGGTGCGCCAGCTCCCAGGCTGAGCAGTTATTCTGAGCCTGGCAAGCTTTTCCTTGCACATAAATTAACTTTTTTTCCTTCTGACCCAGATCCTGGAGATTAGGTTTCCGTGATTTCCTTACGGAAGAAGTACAGAGGTGTGCAAGAATGCGCCTTCATAGAGCGGTTATGGTTAGCGGCCTGGGACTGATCCAGGCTGGGAGGACAAGAGCTTGCGTGAACTGCCTGGGCTCTAGAGGTCAAGTCAAAGTGGGTAGGTCAAAACCTTTAATAAGTGAGGTCTGTCTGATGGGAAGGTGCAACATTTTTAAAGTTAGAATTTATCTATGGTAACTGGCTGAAGTGTTTGCCTGGGATAGTTCCCAAATTTCTTCCTACTAGAAATTGGACATACGTCCTGGATCATTTTGTACCTGTAACCAATGCCTTAGTTTTCCAAGAAAATTACACACTGTATTTTCAAATACTCTTTGAAGCAGCTATCACAAGAAGTTTTGAGTCATATGGCCTAGTTTCTTTGCCTGCAGACATCAACATTTTAGAGAGATACTAAAGCAGTTTCTTGTGTTGGTGGAAACCTTCTAAAATGATGTGCTTTTCAGTATCTTGCATTCCTGTAGCCAAACATCCTGCCTTAGTTCAAAGCTTTGAAGCTTCTAAATTGCATTTCTGTCTAGAAACCAGAGGAGCAGAGAAAGTGTGGCCAATTTCTAAGGCCACAAGTTTGGGCAAATCCTGATCCCCGCCATCTCAGTTGCAGCGTTTCCATTTGTTTTGGCAACTGCAGATTTCACCCCTAGTTCTTTAGGCTTCCAAGACTCTATGGGTACAAAGCACCATTACTAAATTCATAGCCAAAGGAAAGGCCTCTTGTTAGCATTGCTGAGGACAGATTTGTAGCTACGTGGCAAAACTTACTGAACCAAAGACCTATGTCAGTTAACAAAGAGCAGAAGCATTGTGAGTAAAATCATAGAATCATAGAATTGTCTAGGTTGGAAGGGACCTTGAAGATCCTCAAGTCCAACCATCAACCTAACACTGCCAAAACCACCGCTAAACCATGTCCCCCAGCACTACAGCTACCCATCTTTTAAATACCTCCAGGGATGGTGACTCCACCACTTCCTTGGGCAGCCTGTTCCAATGCTTGACAGCCCTTTTTGTGAAGAACTTATTCCTAATATCCAACCTAAACCTCCCCTGGTGTAATTTGAGGCCATTTCCTCTTGTCCTTTCACTTGTCACTAGCGAGAAGAGGTTGACCCCCACTTCTCTACAACATTCTTTCAGGTAACTGTAGAGAACGATAAGGTCTCCCTGAGTGTCATTAAGGGTGTGTCTGTGGTCAGCACCAAAAAAAAACCCTATGGCATCAGAAAGGGAGTAGCACAGATAGTGGCCTTCGTCTAGGCAATTCAGGGATTCTCGTGGCTCTGAGCCAGCCACGAGCAGAGTTTGTGACCTAGGACAAGTTTTCAGCAGAGCAGCGAGTAGGAGCAGGCGTGTTGGGCAGGGGGAGGCTCAAGGTACATACTAGTTTTAGACAGGGAAACTCATCTCAACTGTCTTGATGCTACCATGAATGCTGCCTAACTTGCCTTGCCCGGTCTCACAGAGGAACTAGACCTCCACAGTCCCCTGGTACACCCACTTTGCTACTTAGACCCGTGGTTGGTTGTGGGGTCATGAGGATCCCTCTGCATGAGGGTGAGGGGTCTCCACCAGCCTCTCCACAAAGGCCCTCCCATTCCCCATCCCATGGAAACGATGGGGCTGTGCTCGGGTTCACAGGTCCTTACTGCACATTGTCAGCCTGGGCTTGTCCTGGAGATGCGTCTCTCTGAGGAGTGTGATTAGTCCACACCAACCAGTACTGCAATTTCTCCTCCCACAGTCCCATCCTTTGCAGAAAATTTGTTTTTCGTAACTCAAAAATAAGCACCTCTTTTTCTTTCTAGATATTATGCACAGCGTAGCTGTGACCATTTCACTCTGAAATGAGTTATTTTTAAAAGCCAGGTAAGTAGTTCCATTATTCACACAAATTTTGAAAAACTTAACCGGACTTCTGTTCACAACTGGATGTTTTCCATTTATCATACCTTCTCAGGAGTTCCTTTATCAGAATAGATGTGATCTCCTTCTTTAATAAATAAACAAGGAAGATGTTAGCAAAACAAGCCACCTTTCACAGCTTTTTCTTCTTACTTGTTCATATTTTTTGGTATTTCATTTTTTCCCTATACAAAGGGCTAGCAACAGTGCCAGAAATCTGACCTTAGTAGCTTGATTTGCAGATGTTCACAAATTGTTTGATCTCACTGAATTTTGATTTAGAACATAAAAGGCACCTCAACACCCAGCTGTAGTAGTGTGAACAGCGTCACATTTGTATACTTCAAAAGAGATGCACACAGAAAGGATCAAGAGCCTTTGAGAAAATGTACTAAGGGTGTTTGCTACAGAGAAGAAAATTTCCCATAAGCAATGTATTTTGGTTTTACGGGTATTGGCCAGTATTTCATTCTTGGTGTAATCTCCTTTGAGGTTAAAAAACGAGCTGAAAGCATCAATAACAGAAATAAATGACTGCAGCTAATCAGTATGATGGTATAGGAGCAAACAAGACTTTCTCAATGGATACAGACCAGACACTTGAAATCAGGGTCATACTCTGACAAGAGACTCAATTGACAAGAAACAGGAGTAGATAAAATAGTGCCATTTTACTTAAATTGCTGACAGAGAAAGTGAGTGAGCCATATTCCACTCCGTGGCTGTCAAAAAGCGTGAGAGAGTGCTAATGGGAAGAGGTGGTGAATCATTTCAGGACCTTCCTGTCTGAAACATTTAACACAAATATCCTATATTATAAACATTCCACTTAGGTACCTTTATGGAAGCACAGCATGAAAAAAGAAAGAATTAGATGAAAATAGTCAAAACTAAAACTCAAATCTCTACAGTTCTCCTGCACAACTTTAAAATGTTCATTCAAGTCCAGTTTCACACTGATCAAATAGAACTACCCATAACCAAGAAATAAAAATAAAACATCCTTTGTGGAAGTCAAAATAGACTACTTTGGTTTATTTATTGCTAATTGTTACTGTCACCTCTCCAGATACCAGGTTGCTGCTCACCCATCTATTTAAGATGACTAAAAACTCACCTCTGGGCTCCAGCTAGTTACCTTTCAAAAATACCCTCTCAGAAGAGAGTTGAGTCCCTCATCGTCTCCCTCTGCGGTCCCCGTCTGTGGCTTCCGCTGGTGCCGCAGTGGTTTTTCACCTCCCATCCCCTGTTATTAAAGCCCCTAGCTGAGTGCCTGGGAACACCCTCTCCTCAATGGCTTTGGCTGACACTCAGAAAGCAAGAGATGAAGTGACCTTGCTTCTTCAGCCCACTGTCTCCAAGTAGTTTTGGTCCTACAAGTCACTTACAATTTTTTCAGAGTAGTGTTATACGAGTCCTTCCAATTTTTAAGACAATAAAAAGCTAGGTTTCGTGAAGCATTTTCTCTGCCCCTAATGTGGAATAATGGCAAGCAGGCTGTTCTCGTAGCAGTTGGACAGTGAAGTTTGCCAGGGAAAGATAGTTTAATCAGAAAATGTGAGCGCCTGAGCTCAGAAATTACTTGTGGCAAGTGGCTGAATGCAGACTCTTCTGAAGCCCCAAGTATTTTTCAAGTCCTGGGAGCTTCAGTTCCAGAGCAGCACATTCGAAGCTCTTGCAACAACTAAGAGAAAATTGGTGGCATTTGTTACCTTCACTGCTGCTCTTCGGAAGTGGGCAAGTGATGAAGTTAAAGGAAATTATATCAATTTCACACAGTTATTGCTGAGATGACAGGCAGTGCACAGATTTTCCAAGGGAATATCATGCCTCTGTGAAAAATATCCGTTCTGTGAGAAGTTGCAAAACACAGATTTGTCCACAACCTGGAAATTTTTCCCATTCTCCATGAGTGTTTAGTGCAAAGAAGTTATTAGCATTTCTTCCAGGCATTTCTCCACAAAAAAAAAAAAAAGGAAGCACAACATGTAATCTGTGAGCTGTTACTCATTCTTTGAATAATAGATGCTATTTTTTGCAAAGGCCCCAAGCAACGCACAGGCAAGTTTTCTTGGTGCCTGTAGGAAGGTATAGCAACAGTTGTTGAAGGAGAAGGGATGGAGAAGTCTTCATATCACTTTTGTGGTGTTTACTTTTGAAAAACCGGTTTGAGTTTCCAAACATCCAGTGGGGAAACGTTTGCCATCCCTGGGATCTGCCTCCTGCATTGAGGGGAGCAACAAGCAGGGGATCAGTCTCCGGCTATTGCTAACTGTGTATAAACACCTGGATTTGGGGATTTATAACGAGGTCTCAGGAGATGAGCTCTGCTATTACCAATTGCTATTACTCATTTGAACAGAAAGATTGGTTTAGACATCTGTGGTGGAGAAACTGCAAAGCACTGCAGAGCTCTATGTGAAATTAAGGAAAGTGGCGTTCTGTGCAGTCCCTTGTGCTCAAGCGAGTTTGAGCATTAACAATCAAACAAAGGTGAAGGTCCTGACTCCAGCAAAGCATGAGCATGATGTTCAGCTTGTGCTGAAACCCATTCCCGCCACCCTAGACCTTATT
The DNA here is from genome assembly GCF_000708025.1 of Charadrius vociferus. NCBI lineage: Eukaryota > Metazoa > Chordata > Aves > Charadriiformes > Charadriidae > Charadrius > Charadrius vociferus. Next base: position 2,088,423 of record NW_009647763.1, on the reverse strand, counting down.
TTGTGCTACTGGGACCAGAGCGGTTGCGGTCGCAGCGCAGGCGTGAGGTTTCTCCAGCCCCCGGAGCACAGCCAGCGCAGCAGGCTCACCTGTCCCTTCCCAGCCACAAGATAAAGCCCAGGATGGTGACCACGGTCAGTTATTCCATATTCCATGTCTGACAACATCGCCGCTCTTTGCAATAACAGCGTATGCCCTCCGCTGTAAGCGGCAGAGCAGGCTGAGCTCAGCCCTTGCTGTTCTCCCACCATCCTCGCTCTTACAAACAGATGGGCCTCGTCTACAAGTCATGTCTCAGTTGCATTTAGCTAACAAAAGCAACAATCAAAATCACCGCTGCGTCCACAAAGAATAATGAGGATTGGAGTCTCACCCAGCGTGCCGGGAGGCTCATTTGCATTCCCCGATCTCACTATTCCCCATTTTTCCATTTTATGAAAGGACACCCCCCCTCCATATGTCTTTCTGTCCCCAAGACAAGAGAGCTAAAAAGCCTTCATTCGTGGGTGGGGGTAAGATCATGTTCATCACATCGCCTTTATACATAATTCTTACGCATCATACACTTCTGCCACAATTACCATCTAATTTATGCCTCTCCAGAAAAATACACCAGTCGTCTCTGCGGTCGCCCTGTTTGTCGTCTCGGGCTGCGGGAGCCGGTACCGGCCAGGTGCGAGGACAATGGCCGGCTATTCATGTCTCTGCGCCAGCTGTTCCCCTCAGCACGCACCGAGCCTGGGTCCTGCTGCTGACAGCCCTGTCACGGCTGCTGCTGCTGCTGCCCTGCGTTCGGTTTGATTTTAGGAGCTAATCCAGACTCGTCATTCTGAAAGCGTGCGTAAGTATAGCGAGAGGTAGGTATATTTTGCAGAAAGGCATATTCCAGGCTTTAAATCTGTCACAGAAGAGCTTATAGGTCTGTGTGAGCTTTTGAGGTATGGACTGGTATGATTAGAAAAACATCAGGTAGTGAATCGCTACCCTGCTATCGGCATCCACCGAATTCTGTGTGCCAGCATCCGGGTCAAATCGTGACTTAAGCCACCGGTGACAGCCATCACCAGTCCAGAGCCTGACAAAAAATTGTGCGAATGCCAAAGAAGCGCCCGCAGTATATCTCAGCTTCACAAAGACCCCTGAGTCATCAGGGAGCCCATTTCCTTGGGTCCGCTCGAGACCACAGGAGTCGGTCTGCACCGGGCAGCTTAGAGGTCCTAGGACAGCGCTCCTGCTGGCTTTATGCTACATGGACCTCCAAACAAGGAGAGGAGAGGAGTGGAGAGGAGAGGCTACTGCAGAAACGCCAGACAAGGAGAGGAGGGGGGAGGAGAGGAGAGGAGAGGAGAGGCTACTGCTGTTAAGGAGTTCATAACAAATTGATGACACAGGAAAGAACAGAAAATTTACTTACTAAATGTCACAAGGCCTTTGAAGCCTGGGTTGAGGGTCCAAGCCCTAGTCATTTGCTTTCAGAGGCATGAAAGCCATATTTTCCCATTTAAAAAGCAAATAAGACTTTCTGGGTTTTCAGGGAAATTCTGGTTTTGGTTTCAAGTTCTGCTGTTCACCAAAACATTATCTGTGAGGTTTTTAAAAATTGCTTTGAATAAGACATTTTGTAACAAAGGGGGAGGTATAATTTGCGGCTGTATGAAAACAATGAAAAAAAACCCAGAAATTAAACTCAGAAAATCTTTTCGTAGCCTAGATGATATCATTCACAGACCTCTTCCAACTAATTGTTTTTAAATTAATTTTTCAAGTAATTGCTTTGCTTCCAAATCTTTTTCATTAATATTAAATGGAGACAAAACCAACTGTCTTATAGCTATGGCAGTTACATTCAACTTGCATCAATGAAGCTTTTCCTTCCCCTCTTTCTTCTCCCAGCACAGTCTATTATATTATCAGTCAAAATTCCCCAGTGAAGAATATACTTCTGCCTCTGAGATTTCTGCTCTATTCCCTCCACCTCAGAGGAGGAATTTGCTAGTACTTTGACCTTTCTCTCTCTACTAATCTAACTTGAGTCGGTAGATGCCAAAGGTAGCCTAGTTATTTCATATTTTTCCAGTTATATCTGCTGATAGTCTGTCATTCTCTGTGTAGACTCATGTGCCTGCAGAATGGTACATTCTGTTCTTCTACAAGCCAACAAAACAAGACAAATGGGATGCTGTAAATACAGTAATAAAACCCCTGAATAAATGTGGCTTTGAGAGAGGTCACTCAGAAATAGCTTCAATTCCAACATATCCTGTATTAGTGACTCAAAATCATATACATAGCCAATTAAACCGGTAGTTCATGCTGAGATACAGAGATGGGTCTGCTGGCTGGCTTTTGTGAATATTGACTTTCCTTCCAGAAGATCTGCCCTCTCTTCCCAGCCATTCCACATGTGTACAGTGTGATGTTGAGCAAACCATCCTCTCTCTTTAAAATTTCCCATTCATCAGAATAAGGACCATGACATGGCTGCCATTTGTAAAATGCCTTGAAATCCATAGATGATGTCAAGCCTTACTCTGAAAAATCACCAGCAGTATGCATTTGCAAAGCAACTTCTAAGAGCATCAGAATGATATCCTGAAATTATACAAAAATGCATGCATTAATTTAGGATTATTCTAGTTAGATAAAGTTGTCTGAAAAGGCTGTCTTCCCAGTTCATGGACAATCAACCTTTTTTTTAAAACTCAGTTTTGGCTCAAATCATATCAAACTCAGAAATGGTTAATACTTTCTGCAAATGGGAAGTTCCAAGGGAAAAAAAAAAAAAAAAGTCAGAAATACCAAGGAAGGATGGCTTCCAAAAGAAATTGCATTCCCAAGTGAATCCTGCATTATAGACAACGGGTGGCTCAGGTGTGGAGTAGGGAGGAAAAGAAAATTAGTCTTGCGGGATGCCTGAAGATAACCAGACATGCCTTTTGTCTTTAAATTACTGTTCCTATTCTTTTGGTGTTTTAACCCTAACACTTAGCCAAAATTCAAGGTTCTGTAGTAATTTTCTGTTATAAAGGGAAATTAATGATAATAGAGGTGGTTGTCTTTGACACAGCTCCACTTGTTTACAAATACTGTACAAAATCTTGCTTCCTCAAACAAGGCAGAAACCAGCAAGCTGGAGACAGCTTCTCAGAAGGGGGTCTGACATGGCCAGTCGCCAGCGCTTGGCTCAGCAAGATCCCAGGAGATTATCCAAGCACCATCTTCCTCATGCTTATTCACATCGAACCCCTCTCAGGTTCACAGGTCCTCTTGGGCTTGTTTGCTTGGAGGCACCATCCAGACAGAAAGCGTTGCACCTCGAGGTCTCTCTCAAAGCCCCCCACTGCTGGGCGCGACATCGAATTAGCAGAGTCTGCCTCTGATAATTTCAGAGAAAAGTTGAAAAAAAGCTCTCGGTGCAATCTGAAAGCTCAAAAAGGAGAAGATAAGAAAACCCCCAATGTACTTTCTTCACCATAGAAAAATACCATTAATGTGAGGGCATTTGTTACCCTGGGTCTGGCTGCGGCTTTGAACATCTGAGATGATCGGTGATTTTTCAGGATCAAACTCCATTAGGTAATAACTCATACACTTCTGCCACAAGAAACAGTTGGGATGATGTGAGCAGGATGGGGATGGGTAAAGGTGATAAATAACACAAAGGTGGTACACAGATGCCAACAGAATCTCCACTTGGCACACACAACCTCCTTGCCATTCCTCTCACAGGCTGAATGGTCTCTGTTGCTGTAAGTAGAAGCCGTTTTTTTCCAACTCCCAAAGGAAAAGTGGATCATATATCACAGACTCTCACACCAGGAAATGCGCATGAACTCAGTGTAAATGATAAGAATGAAATTGTAGTTTATACATAATTTCCAGCAGCAAAAAATCTGCTACCAGTGGGGGAGGAGGAACTAGAAAAAAATTTGCCATCGTTCCTTGGTTTATAGAATCATAGAGCCATAGAATGGTTTGGGTAGGAGGAGACCTTTAAAGGTCATCTAGTCCAACGTCCCCTGCAATGAGCAGGGACATCTACAACTAGATCAGGTTGCTCAGAGCCCCGTCCAACCTGACCTTGAATGTTTCCAGGATGGGGCATCTAACACCTCTCTGGGCAGCCTGTTCCAGTGTCTCACCACCTTCATGTTAAAAAATTCCTTCTATCTAGTCCTTCTTTTAGTTTAAAGCCATTACCCCTTGTCCTATCGCAACAGGCCCTGCTAAAAAGTTTGTCCCCATCTTTCCTGTAGGCCCCCTTTAAATACTGAAAGGCCACAATAAAGCCTCCCTGGAACCTTCTCTTCTCCAGGCTGAACAACTCCAACCCTCTCAGCCTGTCCTCACAGGAGAGGTGCTCCAGCCCTCTGAATATTTTTGTGGCCCTCCTCTGGACCTGCTCCAACAGGTCCATGTCTTCCCTGTGCTGAGGGCTCCAGAGCTGGACGCGGTACTCCAGGTGAGGTTTTGGGCTCTGGGATAGATCATTAAGGCTCCTGTAACTCTTTTCTGTAGTATAGACCTCTGCACTGCAAAAAAAGAGAAGCTGGCATTGGAACCTGTCGGGATGCCCTGAGCTCTAGCAATTCTAGCAAATCCATAGAGATTTTACGGAAGATAGCCCCAGGCATATGATCAAAAGAGCAGAGAGAGTGAAGGTGATGTTCAGCCTCTAGAAACACTGAGAATAGCTGAAGTTTCTTGGAAGAACTGAGCTTTTTTTCTAAGTTCCCTCATCTCTAATGAGCAAGAGTACTTCTGTCAGGTATTGAGTTTAGATTTAGATTGCAGTGTTGTTCACTACTGTGTTAAAAACGTCAGATAGATTTAACAGCCAGACCTGTAAATATGTTGCAGTGAAACAGGAAAAAAAATGCAGTTACAGAATGAAGACCAGTTAATGGGAGTGCATGCATGAATGGCCTGTAGGATTTTCTCATTTACTGCTGTGCTGATTTATATTGTTGTCATCACAATCCTTTTGTATTATGTTTCATTATATTTAAAGAATATTGTTACAATTAGATTGAAATTTGTCCTTAGGGGAGGCACTGCCCTCACTGAAGGACAAGCATGATATTCCTGGGCAACCTGTAATGCAATCTGCCACCTACAGCTGCCAGTTCACGTCCACTGGATCTTTATCGCCATGCACGGGGCCAGCCCAGAATCTGGGGAATGGTGAGCAAGGTGACTTCAAAACACCCACATCTGTACTAAGCCTTCAGGTAAAAGACAAACAACCACCTTTGTGTGGGACTGAGGAGGGGAAAGTCCAGGCACCTCCCTCCCTGGTTCAGGAAGAGTTGAAAGCAGCTGCTTCTGCTGAGGTTCATGCTGCCACCGCCGCCGAGAGCAGCCCGAAGATGTCCTGCCCGGGGGGATGTGTGCATGCATTGCAACTAATCGCACTCTGTACATCAGAGTGTAAAAACAAAGACCAACTAATCATCATTTCACCTTGCCAAGTAAGTAAATACTACTACCCTCATCTTACAGACAGGAAAAACGACTCATCAAGCTGTCACAGAAAGAGCTGGGGCCAGTGCCAGGACCAGAAAACAGGTCTCCAAACTCTCCAGAGTACTAGCTTTCATCCTGCTTTGCTCAGGCAACAAAACTGATCTCCCACGGAGCCAGGCTCAAGGTAGCTCCTCTGGAACAGGGGAAGGCAGCAGCCAACCTGTCCTGATGTCCCATGGACCCTCTGAGGCAGCAGGACCCTGCTCTTTGCCAGGACTACATTGCACTTCCTAACTTTTGGCCTCTTGTAACTTGTTCTTTGTTTATTGAGAGGAACTGGGGTCTTGAGAAGCCCCACGCGGTAGTTCTAGGGGCTTCTGGTTGCTTCTATATTAGCAAAATAGCACGCGCAATGGCAAGCTTTGAAGACCAGCTTATGTTTCATTTCAATTTAATGTTCAACATTTCTTATATGTGCATACAAACACAGGTGCAGATTAAAAGCTTCTCACGAAAAATAAAACCAGTAGCCTGGACTTTCCTTAAACTCGGAGGCATCATGGTAGATGCTTCACAAGTCCCATAGCTGACTCCATCCTTTTCAAAGGCAGACCAATACAAACTTCTTGCTCCCAATGTCATAACTCAGTTCATCCTGTAGACTCACTGCTTGTAGGCCCATGGGACTGCCTGTCTTGAATTAAGCACCCAGGTATTGCTCAGCTTCCAGCCCTTTCCTCTCACAACAGAACAAAGACAGAAACTATAATAATAGATAAATAATTTAAAAAAAAACCAACATCAAACTTAGCAGAGAAAACAAGATGCTTGGCCAAACCTAGTTGTCTGGGGGAGCCGACAGTTAATTTACCCTGCTAACACATTAATAATCCTCTGTGCT
>NW_009647763.1:2074605-2081916 GCF_000708025.1 Charadrius vociferus | reverse complement strand
GGTTCAGCTTGTTCGCTTTCAGGGTTTGTGCTGAAATCCCCTAGTCACACACTCAGGAAGGGATCCTTTTATCAAAAAGGTTTGCTCTTTGCACCACAAGTATTGTACGTAGCTGATATTGCCCTTCCTTGAATGCGACTGACTGCAGTGATGTGGCAGTGATGTGCTGACAGCAGAACTTCGCCCCAGTTTGATGGGATAAGGCAGACACACAGATTTGAGCTAATCCATTCCAGAGGGTTAATATCAAGGAGAAGGTCTCTGTGGACATTACTAGCTCAGTGGCAAAACTCTGCTTGTCCAAATTCAAGAGACTAGTCTCAAGGAAGGCATTGTACTAGGATGCTGGGACAAAAGGAAAGAAGGGTTCAGAGGCTGAAGTCGCTGGCCCAGCAGCAGCAATTAGAGCTCACCATAGTTCTGAGGTTACATACACCAGCAGGGACTCCAGCTGTATGGGAAAACAAAAATGCGGTAGATCAAAATGATGACTATGAGGAAGAGACAAGGGTTTGAACCTGGCTGGAGGAGTCCATCTCCAAACAGATCCAGCACAGGTGAAGGGGACAGATTTTGTGCTTGCACCTGGTTAGGGAAAGCAATAAGCTCTGCCCTTTTCTTTCTGGAAGGTAAAAAGACACTCTGTTCTGCCTTAAAAAAAAAAAAAAAAAAAAGGAAAACAGGAGAATTTCCACAGTGGAAATTCTTACCCCACCTGTGCAAATACCTTTGTATCCATTGGCAACAAATCTGGAAGGTGCATCTGCTTCCAACCAACACGCCGACACCCACCAATTCAACCTCACATGCTCTTACTCGATGCCTCCCATTTTACCAGATCATAGAAAGGGAGGAGGAGGGAGAAATCCAGCGGATTTACTCTAATCCCTGAATGCAGCTTTGGATCTGCTTTGTGTGGTTTCTGACCCACCCCCTGGGCTACATAAACAATACCCTGTGCTGAACAGGCCATTCTGTATAGCCCGTGGAGAAGAAAAAGGAGAGAAAGGTTAGTGAGAAACAGAGACAGTATAGAGTTTAGGTAATCATAATATAATAGTGGCAGAATTTGTATTTTATGCAAAAAAAAAAAAAAGTCCCACCAAATTTCTTGGCTTTTTTACTAGAACTTGCTGAAGTTAAGAGGCAGAGAGTGGTTTTACAGATTCTGACACGTTTAGCCAAATGCTAGAGCTAAAACCTTGGGAAATACCTTTCACATTCGAATGTACAAAAAAAAATACATCTCATGGTTTGTATCAGCCTGGCTTTCTACATGCCTAGGATTTAAATGTAAGTCTTTGCCAAACATAAGGAGTTTTTAAGGGTGTTAATCACATATCCCTTTTTACAGAGTGCAAAGTGATTTGAAATCATTGGGGAGCATTAATACCTTGAGGGGAGAGTTCCAGGTTAGAAGACTGCAGTTTGCAGCACTGTTAAGACATATAAATCACTTCAGCTATGGTGGAATGTGATGATTTGAAACCATCGGGTTTGGAAATGGAAAAAAGATGTGATCTTGAAAGATTCAAACTGCTTTGAATATGCTAAGCCCAATCCTACAGCTCTGATTGAGACATATTCAACAAACATCAAAGTACAAGCTGCAAGATCAAATACTTTCTGCTGGAAAACTTCCAGTAAAACTTAGCCCTTCTAGCTTTGCATCTATTTGGAAACACTGGGCCTAATTGTACAGCAGTTTGCGCTCGGCGTAATCACCTGCTGTCGTGCAAACTGGGCATAAAACACCTTTTCTGATCTAGTAATAATTGTACATCATTTTGCCATCTTTGTGAGGTGCAAAGCCACAGTGAACAAATTCTTTGTTCTGCAAGGACAAAGAAGTTGGGGAGACGGTGTTCTTGCTTCCACGAGATTGCAAGGCTGTAATAAGCAGAAAAAGATGGCAAAATGAAGGGCACCCACAAAATTGTGCAAGTTACATAAAATGGAAGTAGAAAAAGAACGGAAGCACAGCAGCTTTATTCCTGCGAGCAACATCAGCTGGAGAGTAGGAAAACGTTATCATCTTTACCATCTTGTCCTCTAACCTTGCTCACAGGCAGTCTTGAGGACTGCAGGGAAAACACAGCTTGCATCCAGTTTATGTATTATTTATGCTCGACCTGCACTGTCTGAAACCTAGTACTGTGCTAATAGGAAATTTTAAGAAAGGAAAGCTCTAAAAAGGATTTAGGAACAAACAGCTGTCAATTGGTGATGCTCAGTAAGATGTAATTAGTGACGCTGGATCAGACAGGGTGCGTTTAAACATCACACTCACTTCTAAAAGCCATTGCGTATCCACAGAGAAAAGAATGAAACACATTTCTAAGTTTACCAAATTTCTAAGCATACCAAAATCACTCTTCTGAAGAAGAAGTTTCCCTGCCTTTTGCCATGACTTAGTTCAGCAGTAAGGATGGTATGAGAGAGCAAACTGCACTTGTATGTACAGGCTGTGAGGAGTTACATATTTAGCTCGACTAATATTTGCTATTGCAAAAGATATCTGACCTTTTTTGGAGGAGCTCAGTTGCTACCTCTGCCTGGTAGCAAGCCTTTGCAAGTCTGAAGGGGAGCGGTGACAAGTGCTCTGCCTGCCTTCCATGGAGCTCCGCTCAAGCTTCGATGACAAACAGTATTTTTCAGGCTCCTGCGTGCCTTCTGCCATCTGCATTTGCACCGCCAAGATCCTGCCAAAATAGCCGAGCCCGAGCCCGAACCCTTCCGAAGGGGGAGGACGGAGTGTGCTACCAGGCACAGATCATATAGAGATCCAGAGTGAAACTCTGCTTATCTATCTTCCTCATGGAGAACCTGTATGTATATATGCTTATCGATATGTATATACGCTCTTACATACAGCACTTATATAATATGCTTTAGACTGAGGTTAAACACTCTAGAATTATAAATACCACCTTCCATGCAGCCTTAATTTGGCTCCTTGTGTAAGTGCAATAAGAGATAACCTTTAATTAAATGTTCCTCTTTTTTTTTTTTTTCTTTTCACAGGGATCTTGTCATATGGTGAGAACAGTGATAAGAAAAAAAAACAAGATTGGGAAGTAATGAGGCTCCTTGCTTCATTTGCAATCCACTGTGTAGGAAATGAAACTTCTGCAAAGAGCAAAGGCAGAAGGCTGCAGGACAGAACATGTCTTTTGGAATAAAGCAAGTGCATCTTACAAAATAAAACTGAAGTCATGTCCGTGCCACTGCTACAGACTTCCTCCCTGACCATAACCACAGTTCCCTCAGTCTGCCTCACAGACAGTGAATCTACAGTTTAGACAGGACAGGGCGGAAAAGAAGCGTGCATGTTGTGGGCCAACATTAGAGTGTCTGGCAGCTTCAAAAAAAAAAAACCAAAACAGAAAAGCCCAAGGCTTTGTAAGAATAGGAAGACACAGAAACAGGACATGACACTCAGTAGGATTAGGTACCTACTAATACCCTAACTCTATGTGATATGATATAGTTCTTCCATAATAGAAAATTTGCATTTGGCAAAATTCCCCTTGGGCCAGTTTTTAAGCTCAACTCCAAGATGTGAAACACCCAGTTTTCAGAAAGACCATTTACTCTACTTGAAAACAACAGAAAGTACTTCCCCAGTTTTTCTTCCCATTACCAGCGGTACGTGACATGACTTCATTTCGGAGGTGAGCCAAGGAGTAGCTTAGCAGATCGTTAGAAGGAATAAACTGAAGACATGAAAGCATCTGTGTAGCAGATGTCACCTGAGCAGTCCCAGGCCTGTGCTGGGCTGTGCCTGCACGTCCAGCGTGGCCCTCAGCCTGCGTTGTGCTGACACATCCCTCGGCCGACGGACAAATTCGGCCACCTCGTTACAGCAGAGGAGCCTGCGGGCAGCTCCCGCTCGGTTCCAGGGATTATGCCACCCGCCTGGCCTTGCCTTTATCTGCAAGTGCAGCGAGAAGTCCTCCTGCAGACATCCTTTAGGAACAGCGTTGTTTTCTTGCAAGGAAATTATTTAGTAGCTGTAAGTACCAAAAAGGAGGAACCTTTCCTTGGAGGGATCTGCCATGGGAAAATCTGTCTGGGGCCTGTCCGACGCTGCACAAATGCAGGGTGCCCAGCGCCTGAAGGGACATTAGAATTACTCGCTGTCTATGTTCCTCTCTTTATTCTATCTCACTAAAATGGCCATTTTATTAATCCATTTGTCGTTGGATCTTTCCTACTGAGATCCAGAAAGAGCCCTGCACCATCTCTCTCTCTCTCTCTTCCACCTCACCACCACCCCTGGTGCAAAGCAATGTCTTATATGGGTTTTTTTTTCAATTTTTTTTTTGCTGTATTTGTGGGAAACAAACTCTGACAAGAAAAAAAAACTATTTGGAAAGCCACTAAATGTAAGTTTAGATGATACTGTCATTTGCACCACTACATCAATAAAGCAGATGTTCCAGTCAGGACTGGGTTAGCAGTGTATGACGTGCGCGGACAAATTCAAAGAAACAATATTTACTCTGGAGAGTTTCCACTCCACAGAAAAGCCCTTGTGCTACCTGAAAAGCCACAGGGATGGGCTCTGTGATGAGATACCTTTACAAGAGCTTTTTCTAGGATTTATGGGCTAAGACCTCTCAAAAGGTTATTTTGTCTACCTGTTATGCAAGGATGGAGATACTTTGTAATGTAACAGATAGGGTTATGCTGCTTGGGGATGGAAGAGAGCAAGAAGGGATGTAATTCTGTTTAATGTAAATGTTTGCCCTTGAGATACAAACTAAAACAAAAAAACAGAGACCTCTAAAATGGACTGCTGTTGTTACAGAGGCACAAACTCACACTTCACTTTCTCCAACGAGGGCAGAGATGGAATCATAGAATAGAATCACAGAACGGTTTAGGTTGGAAGGCGCCTTAAAGATCATCTAGTTCCAACCCCTGGCCCCTCCCACTAGACCTGGTTGCTCAAAGCCCCATCCAGCCTGGTTTTGAACACATCCAGGGACGGGGCTTGGACAGTCACCCCAAAAGCCACATCTCAGAGCCATGGGAGGTGGAGAGGCCACACGCCCACCCCTCCCACTGCAGACCACCAAGTGAGGAGGAGCTAGGTGGGTGCTTCCCAGATGGGAAATGGCAGTGACCCCTGAGCAGAGCCCAATCTTACAACTGTGGGGAGGACGGGGCTGAGCACCCAGCGGGACCTCAGGCTCACTCAGGCATTTCAGCCTGGGCTACCTGCCTTGAGGACGGGAATGTCCATAAATAGTGAGTGCAGTGATAAGACCTGCGATTTTTACTCTTATTGCCCCCTTGCTTCTATAGCCATGGCCGTACACATGGCTTGATCGCATCTGAACTGCCCCATCGATTCCTAAACACTTGCAAAAATAAAGATCCTGTGAAATGCAGAAGCATTCTTAGAAAATTGATGCAAAAAATGTATTTCACTGGTGCCCTCACCTTAACTGTAAACTACCCTCAGATTTTAGATTGAATAAAAACCTTGCCCTTGTACTATAGACAGTGGCTCGGAAATAGGATCCATTCACAGGCAGAAAAAAAGGAGGCAAAGAAAAAGCATCTCGAGTGTTTTTTACCAAAGAGCTTTCCAAAACCTCATCTTTACATCAGCCTCTCGATATTTTTGCAGCCTGACTCATAAAACATTGAGTGTGTGTGGGAGAGGTAGAGTGGGAGTGAAGGGATGGCACTGCCATTTAAAAAAAAATGATTATAAATAGATTAAATGCTAATTGTCTGCATTTTACCCTCAAGACATCGTTAACTGGCCAAGATTATTGCCATCATCTATAACTAATAATACAAAGATGATTAGTTTTGTTTCTTAAATTTAAAGGAGAGTGTCATAAGACTTGACAGCAACACACGCAGCTTGCGAGGTGTGGCTTGCAAGTTTGGGTGATGTTTCTTTTTTTGTTTAAAATGGAGATTATCAACATAGCAATTTAAAATACGTGCTTGCACGATCTCTAGCAGTCTGAATTGCAAGAAAAGAAAAATGTGCGCTATCATTTACTTCAGGCTGTTTATACCGTTTACTTCCTCTTGCTTCTGCCGAAGCGCGTGGGTTTCGTTTTCCCTTCCACAGAAGCTCCGGGTGCGTTTCACCCCCGGCTGTCACCCACCACCACATCCTGCTGGCGCTCGGGTTGGGCTGCGGACCGCCGGGGGGAAGCTCCGTCTTTGACATCCAAAGGCAAAGCTTGCTGTCTTTGGCTGTTTTAAAAACGTCAGGGAAGCGCATTGGGTACAGGCCTAAACTTAGTGATGACAATGGTATCACCATTGGTTTTTTTAACCCTTCATTTTCTGGGCCACATGTTGTTACACTTTTAGGACAGGATGTGTTCAGCAATGCCAACAAAGCTGTCAAGACCCTTTCTAGGGTGCACGTCTATGAATGGGGTCCCAAGCATAACTGGGCACTCTTTTTCTCACTGTGCAAGGTATCTGAGAGGGAACCAAGCTGGTGCGTGCTACAGACTTACAGGTCCCTTCCAACTTGAGATATCCTATGATTCTATAAACTGCCAAATGAAAGAGAAGAAAACAATTCTGAGAAGTCCCACTAGGGCAGTTCCTCGCTATCGGGCCAGCTGGCTGGGCTTGCTTGAGTGTAAAATACAATACAAATGTAAGCGCACAGAGCGTGCGTTGTGTTCCACAACACACACAGAGACGGGTTAGGGAATCCTGCTCCTGGCCCTGGGCAAACCATTCCACCTCGGTGTTGCTACCACAGGAGCACAGACCAACTTCCTAAGGAGCCTGAGGTACTGTTTCTTACACGCTGTCTTCTCTTCCTCTGCTGACATGTTTTTCAGTGCACCGGGTGCCATGTGGGGGTCAAGGACACAGGGCCCAGCAGCAGCCTGTGCTCATCTGCTGCAGGTGCTCACACCCTTCCAGCCAGAACCATTCACCAAAACAATGAAAGGTCTCCTAGTGGACAATTAAGAAGAAAATTACAGACATTTCTGTACAGGGCTGAGGACTACTCGGTGTCCATGCTTCCCAGAACAGATTCTGGGGGAGTTTAGGCATGAGTGTGGGCTGATCCCCTGTGCACATAAGTCTGGGACAGGGACTTTGGTGTTCAGCACAGACAAGGTGGCGATGGCTCTGGGTATATGGAAGTTTGCATGATTTTAAGTTCCCCAGTTCCAGTCAAACCTTAGATGCCTGTGGACTTGGAGCTACCTGAGTGCTTTGCAGATGTTATGAATCACATACTTGAATTTAGGTACTCGAATGCCACCAAAGGTACCCATAATGCAATTATTTCCATCTTTGGATCTT
>NW_009647763.1:2065492-2074558 GCF_000708025.1 Charadrius vociferus | reverse complement strand
AGCGTCTTCAACTGCTGTTGCTTTTATGCCTTTTTCTTTTTTCCTGAGAAAACCAAAAGCAGATTTCCAAGAAAAATCATACTGTGCTCCAAAATACAACTTTATAAAGGAAGCTTTTCAGAACATTAGCTACAGAGACAGACCAAGGCCTCCAGACTAATAAAGACCTGGCAATAGTATGTCTTCTATCTCCAAAGCTGCACAAAAGACCTAATTCTGCAAGACACAAATCCTCAATTATTCAGCAAAGACCACAAAATGCAGCTCACTATATTCCCATTCAAACATAATTATCATTTAGTGAGTGTTTCCCCACCGGCAAAAAATAGTCAGGTTTTGAGTACATGTTGTACCAACGCGTACGCATAATATGCATATACAAATACCTGGTACATACTATTGTCCTCTCTGGAGAACAGCTTTAAGGATGGCAAGGTGGCCCTAAGACTATTAGTGTCACTCAGCTTGCAGTGGTTGTGCTCCAACAAGGAGCAAGGTCATGGACATAATGCTGCTATATTTGTGAAAATGCTGTACTCGCAAACGCCCAGGTCTGACTCCAAGCATTTCTCCGAAAGGAAGTTTGATCAGGATCTGATCTGACAAGACTTTGGAGCGTGTTTGGAGATCGTACTACTCCCTCCCCAGGTACCAGCCTGGTATTTAACCTCCCCAAGCCGCTCAGGTGCTCTGGCGGAGATAAGCATAATTTGTGATGACATCTGGGCTACGCCGCAAGATAATGCTTCTTCTGGTGCGTTATTCAAAACACCTGCCAGGAGACGAGCTTCAGCTGCTTAAATATGCATCTACGGTGCATTTGTGGCTAAAGCTGTACTCAGAGTGGCAGAACTAAACTGAACTGCCACCCTCAGGAAAATTTTATTAGAACAATTTCACATTAAACAGTTTACGTAACTAGTTCTTAAATACACTGGCTTTCTAGAAACACTGTCAATCACTTATCCTGAACTAGCCCATTCCACTTTGTTTTTTTTAAAAAAAGGAGTATATGGAAATATTGACCAGATTCCTGATATCATTGCACTGGAGCGACTCTTTGACCTGCCATTGATTTTCTTTGAGAATGTCATTTCGGATCAAAACAGTGAAGACAGCTTGCCTTGAAAATCAAATCCTTAGATCCAAGTTGTTAGGGCTGCTGGAACTTCGCGCAAATGCAGACTGTCATTTTTTAGTGTCACCTGTAACATTAAAAGTGTTGACTTGGATCCTGTCTGCATGTTTTGGAGAGCATTAAGCAGTTCCTTTGTCCTTGTCTTTTTCTCCGGTACATAATAAATGCACCAAAGGGGACAGTTTGGCTCCCTATTATAAGCTTAATGGACATTTTCCAAAGTAAAAATTGACTGCTCCGTAGGGAAGCAGAAAAAAAAAAAAAAAGCCCAGAGTATTTTGGCATATATCATCATCTTTTGGGTTACAAAAGAAAGTATGTCATACCGACTTCTGTCCTGACAGGTATTCAGGCTTAAATATGTCACTGGGTCATCAAATTCATATACTTCAACCCAGCCAGATCATCTGTTCCAAATACCTGTCAGAACACTGAAACATATTTTTTGGTCTAGGGGTTCATTTTCCTTCTAATTGCTTTGTTCCTATCTAGTTGCACCCTTCATGGCTGACTTTGAAATTAATCGCTTTCTTACACATCAGGAAAAAAAGATCCATTACAGAGCAAATGTCCCCTATTTGCTTGAGAAGGACATGAACAAGAACATGAATTTTGCAAAATTATTGACTTTGCCAGCTTCCAAAAGAAATACATGTTGGGTTTTTTTTTCTTTTTTTGAGCACTTGAAACCACGATTCCCATCATACAATTATCAGACAGAGGAATTTCAGGCAACACCGAACATGAATTATGTTGCAGGGTGTACACCAATCCTTTAGGACTTTTGTACTAGGTAACCTGCTGTAGGTGACCCTGCTCTGGCAGGGGGGTTGGACTAGATGATCTCCAGAGGTCCCTTCCAACCCTACCCATTCTGTGATTCTGTGATTCTGTAAAGGCGATACAAAGATATCATTAATGGTTACTGTTTTGATATGGACGTATGAGGCCAGTCCTGTGGCATTCACTGGTTCACGGTGGGTTACCTTAGCAAAGGCTCTGCAACTGTTTAAACACGCTTAATAGTCACATTGTGCTGCTGGAGTAGAAGAGAATCTCAATCTCTTTCTGAAACGTCCCACTACTTTTAAATAAAACTGCTAAGTATCAGTAGCAAAATCGGTTTTCAGCATGTAAGAACTTCCTGCTCCTCTTAACTCTTGTTCTTTCCTTCAAACATTTTTTTGAGAGAAAGAAACCAAGTAAAGATAACCAACTTTGCACAGATATGAATGGCAAAAGTGACATTGCTGTCACTGAGAGAAATCCCTTGAAGCAGAAAGAACACCTCCAGCAAAGCTTTGGAGGGCAGATGAGAAACGAGCAAAACACAACATGCATTTTCAAAATTCATTCCAACATGAGAGAGGCATGGAAAAGATAATATCACATACATTTCAAGCCTTCTTTGCTCAAGTTGCCAGCAAAAACCTATGCTCACAGGAGAAATGGCAGCAAAGTTTAAGATGTTACCACCCCCTTGCCAGAGGTTACGCAAACCTGCACCTCAGCGCCTTCACAACTCGGTCAAAACCGCTTTGAAAAGCACATTTATCTCCAGTCACTGGATACTGCATGGAAGCAGCTGAGGTGAGTACATATACTCCACTCCACCGGTTACTCTAACAGTCCCTGCTGAAGACATTCCGGGGTAACATCTTAAATCGTACCAGCTAGATTTGCCTGGAGCTCACCTAATCTCTCTTTGAGGTTCCACCGTGCTCTCAGATCTTATGTAGATGGAGACTGAATTAGCTAAGCTACCCTTCCACTAATTTCCCAGCACTATCACAGGCAGGTAACAGCCCTACTGACAACTCTTTTAGGCTGTTGTCAAAGATCTCTGCATCTTCCTACTTCCCGGCAGTTGGGAGAAAGACTGGCTATTTTGGAATCCCTGCTGCTCCCAGCTGACCTACAAACTTCCTTCAGACCCATGGCTGGCAAGGTCACGAACTCATCACAGGGGACTGTCCTACTGTTTACAAAAATAGGCAATGTCTTCCCCATAGTTAGCTCTTCTATTATTGTGTCAAGTGCTCCAGGAACTACATCTTGCATCCAGGCCATTTGCCATGGTAATTATTTCCTTCACAGAGGCAAGGTCCCACGCACATGAAGCAATGTTAGTATTTTATTTTCTCTGCAAATAAAAAAAAAAAAAAAGAAACAAAGTCCACAGTGCTTGCATATAACCTGAGGTGAAGAAGTCTACGCAATTCTGGGGCCAGTAGACACGTTAAGCGTTGCACCGAAGGCAAGTTCTTGGATATACATCCTTGCAAACATTGTTCCTCTTCTGCTTTCAGAAACGAGGAAAACAAATCTCAACTCCTCTGGGCAGTACAGAGTCACATTCTCCTCTGGTTGTTACAGATTTCTTTTAGTGCCAAGTTTCTCTGTCTACTTCTACACAGTATTCCCAGAAGCCCTGAATCACTTATTAGCATTGTTACGAGGATAAACCCAAAATGAGAGAGATAAAGGTCTCTTCATAGTCCCATCTCAGCTCCAACTCAGCACTGAACCTTAAATTTACTGGGGTTTGGTTTGTTTATTTTGAGGGTTTGGGGTTGGTCTTTTTTTTTTGTTTTGCTTCCGTTTTTTTAAACTAAATTTTCAAGACTAAGGCCCCGTCAGTGCTTAAAGAGCTGCCGTGAACTCACACAGAGAACTATGTCCTGGCTGGGGCAGGCCGGTGCCCTCCCGTACCAAAACCAGCATCTCAGACAATCACAAAGCCCTCAGTATCTGTCAGCACACTCAGGCTGTCCTGTGAACGCAGACAATGACGCAGGCTTTCACCAAAATAGAGGCAGAGGAAAAAAACAACTGCGGATTTCTGGTAGTGCAGACAGAGCTGCCGGGTGTCACCCCTAAGGCAGAAGGCCTGGGTCTCAGTCCCCCTTCTTTCCACCTGTGGAGCACAGGGGTGCAGGCACTTGTCAGCTCAGGTCTGGAAGCAGAATAGCTGCACTGGAGTGGTAGGGACTGGAGCCAGTAAGCTGTGCTGAGCTCCTTCTCCGCTCCAGCTGGCTTGGACCCAGACAGCTCAAGTTTCTCTGCGTATCACTTCCCCGCTCTCCAGATTCTGGGGCCAGCACAAGCAGAGGCAGCCCAAATCTGTTTGCACACAGGATTTAAGTTGTTTTCCTGTTGTGTGAAGCAGAGCAAACAAAGATGAAAGGGGCAGCAGCTGGAATTACACAGCTTTGTAGAGATCCCATAACCATGTGTGCATTTCCTGTATCTGGAAATAAGGAGACTCTTTTTAAGCGCTTTACTTAGCAGCCTTTTACAAGTGCAAAGGGAAATTCACCCATCCTGCAACTTTAACAGCTGCAGCTGCAGAGTGGAAGCACAGAGCAGTTTGCTTACCCGCTGCTGCTCTCCTGAAACAGCACTTTCTCCCTACTGGAAGGGAGCATTTTTACCTGCTAAGAAGAATTAGCAGCAAGCCAGAAAACAATCAAAAGGGCTTTTTTTCCCCCTCCCACTTTCTCCCTGGAGTGATTGAGAGAAAGTATAATTTCTGTGAGGATAATAATCACAACCTGAAGCTACTGTACCATCTTCTGGTTAACGCTGTATGAAGCCATTCAGGGAGTTCCTCACCCACTTCCTTCAAAAGTCTAGAGGACAAAAAAAGAGAGTATATTACACTGCCAGAGGTGAATGAGGTACATCTATCATTCGTGGCTTTTTGCGCACAATCTGGTCACTCTGAAGGACGGTCATTCTTCAACTGAATCATGTTGCAAAATTATTTCTATCTCACTATCATGCTTTCTGTACAGTTATTTAACTATGTTCCTCACAGGAATTCAGTTTGCTTTAATTTCAGATTGCAAATAAAACCAGAAATAACAGCAATAAGCATTACATAAATTTAAGTATGTGCTTTTATTTTATACTTTCATGGCACATTTTGATTTGTAAACATTAAATTTCCAGTCCTCTTCTTCATATGTTGAAAATAACCACCAGACATTTCAGAGCATTACCTGAGATTTAAAAAAAAAAAAAAAAAGGAAAGAGAAAGATCTGGCATCTTTTACCTTGCTCACATACAGTACCATTTTAGGCAGAATTACAAAAGGGAATGTTTTCCAAAATACGATGGTTTCCTTTTGACTATAAAGATATAGAAAATGCATCAAAACACCTTAGAATGATCAGCCTTATTCAGAGGATGTTGCAAGTCACTGTCTCAAATAATTCTACTAATGCATAGCTGAAACACTGCATCAGTCCTGCAGCAACACGATATCAACGTTGTCATGAACACCTTGTAGAAGTAGCTCCCCTTGATAAGTGACAATTTTCCGCCGTTTTGCAGCCTTAAGAGTTCCCACTAGGGCTTCAAAGAGGTTGGCACACTTTTCATCAGCAAAGAGCACACCAAATTTCACGCTCACTTGTCCATCAGCATCTAAATCAAAGATACAACATGAAAACACATGCAGATTTTCTTGGGTTAGGAGATTACTGGGGAAACAAAGTAACAAGCAGTCAGAACATGGAAAGTAAACCCCATGGTGCTTCCCAGTTTTTTGGAACATATTATAAATGCTGATGATAAACAGCAGGCAAAACTCCTGCTTGGCATAACTTTCCCTTTTTTCCAGAGATTCATATCAAGGACCAAATACCTGTTATGTTTATTTTTACTAATGACTTTCTGAAACCTATGACCAGCATAGGCTACTGAACCTCTTCAAAGCATATGGAGGAAAGTAGTTTTAAATCATTAAAATGTTAATTTTTTCCCCATTTTTTTTACTTATTAATATTTAAAGTTCATATTGAAAAAGGCACAATGTGAATTCATTTTTCACATAAAGCAAGAATTTTAAAATATATGTGAAAGTTAGCTAGGTTATTTCTAAAAGGCAGATGCAGTCATACAAAACGCAAGATGTATCCATTTAACCTTTGAAAAACAAATGGAACTGAACTGAATTGCCTCAGAACTGAAATATACAAGCAGGTAGAACATTCACAAATTGCATAAATATTTGTAAAGAAAGAGGAGTTTTAACAATGAAAAACAATCTTCATAGAAAAGGCTACCTTCTAAGCAAGTTTAAGGAAAGCTGGAACTACATCTATAACTCCTGGATTAGTTTTAGGCATACAGGTCAATTCCTTCCAAATAATATTATGATGAACAGAACTGAAGTGTATGAATTCTGAACTTCAGAAGTTACCAAGGAAGGAGGTGGAAGGAAAAAGTGAAACTTTCTTTGATGGCTGTGGCAAGTATTGGAAATCTCAAGAAAAGTGTAATTTTGCAGCTGATTTTATTGGGAGACGGATTTCAGGCCTACAGCCTCTGTGCTGCAGAGGCTTAAACATTTAACTTCATAACAGAACTACTTTAAAGGATGGGACACGGGGAGTAACATACAGTCAAACATTAAGGAAATAAGCAAGTTTTCAGGTTACCTGAGCCTGTTTAATTAAATTTGCTGAGTTCATAGGTTGAAAGAACATGACTATATCTGTATGACATGTATGTCATATACATACATGCATGTGTAACATTACTACATCTGTATGGTCAGAGATATGACAATACTTACTTTTGGTCCCCAACCGCCGGATCTCCTCAACTAAGAGGCTAATTTCATGTTCCACATTCATTGTGGTCTAAAAAGTAAAATAAATTTTGATAAAGTTATTAGGAGACCTGTAAATCCTTTGCACCGTCCTGGGCTGTTCTCAGTTCATCAGGAATGTCACAGCACTTCGTAAATCCCAGTAGCCTGGAGACACACAGCTACAAGATAATCTGAGATTTCAGTCTTGAACGGATAAAGAGCCTCCACACCTCCACGTTTGAGAGGATGTAAACAGAAACTACAACCTAAGTAAATTCTAAACACAAATATAAGGAGTTAATCTCAAAATACAAAAAAAATGTGGGAAGGTCAGGGCCGGGGGGAGGGGTTGTTTGTTTTAAAGAATGAGGTCAGGCTGCCACAGAAACAGAGCATCCTGGTAATGTCACAGGTCTTCAGGGGCTTTGCAACTTTCTATCAATGCCCTCAATAAAAATGGAACACCTTCCTTTAAATTCCTCTCTGGAATATGTGCTAGATTTGGGTTTTAAACCACACCACAGCTTTCCACTTATCCTGGCAAGATACTGCAGACATCCAGCTGGTTACAGCAGGTTTGCACGCGCCGTGCAGCAGCTACCACACGCCTGCTGCTGAGAGCGGAACTGAACTGGAGACAAACTACGTAAGTGTCCCAAGAAGGCCAACATTTACTTCCATTCATAGCAATCCCAAGGAACTACTACGCTGCCAAACTTACCCTGTGCACCTCTTTGCTGTGAAACGGGGCAATTTTCAGCAGTGTGCACCAATGCCTTGCAACAGTTGAGCCGCGTGCAACTTCGTAGACGGCAACACTACAGTCGCACAAAACACTATTGGGCTACAAAGCATCCACGGTTAATAACTGCAGGCACCCAAAAGGTGTTTTGGGGTCTATGCTGTGCAAAGCAGCACCAACACAGTGAAACCTTTAGGCGTGGAAGTCCTTAAGCAAAAACTGGCATCCAGGTTAGCACAAGAAACCAGGCCCCACAGACACAGCAAAACATCAAATGCAGCTTCCGCAGGCACTAACAATGCAGCCTGGAAGAGCAGCTGCGGAGAGAACGCCTGGAGCTGAACACTGTCCAAAAGGGGCTTGGTAAGCACCAAGACCCTCTCACTCAGGAAACCAGGAATTCTGCACAGATCTGGGAAGTAAGCGGAGTTAAAAAATTGACATCTGGATGCACCACAAACTCTTCCTAAAGGAGAAGCTTCCCCTTCTTTCTTTTTTTTTATTGAGTTAAAATAGGCAAGAGTGACATAGTTCCACCTCCTGACCCCTCACGCTTTATCCAGAATGCAAAAAACCTTTGGCTTTTTTTTCTGATTTTCAGATCCCAAATGCACTTGCAAAAATCTATCTTTTTGATGTGCAAAATCGAGCAAGCTTAGTATCAGCATGGGTTTCAGGCAAAGCCGCATCCAAACCACAGTTTCACCCCTAACGCGTGTCAACGACACACACTCAAACGGTGGATGTCAGCAGACTAACAGCGAACATTGCAAGAGGATGCAAAGCTGCTGCGGTACCACCCCGGCAAAGTTGCCTTAAAAGGGCACGGCAGCAGGGCTGCAGAATTTTAATTGCCTTGGATGATTTTGACAAACTTTTCGATTTTGTTTAACTGAGCAGTGAATAAGTTGTTACAAGCCACAGAGGAAAATATGACCCATCTACCAAAAAAGCTTACACTATCGTTATTAATTGGTCAAGCTGTGAATTTTAACATTGCTTATTACAATGGCATAATTAACTTCTCTTAGAGATGTTCTTTTAACTTTAAAGGCTCTTTAACTTTTACCTCTTTAAATCCACGTTGATTTAAAATTATTTTCCCTCATACACATACACTGACAATTTAAATAGCAACAGTTAGAATTAAAAAAAAAAAAATTAAAAAAAAATCTCCGAGGTCAGAGAAGCGCGGCTGCGTGAGGAGTAAGGCAGAAGGGATTCTAGGTATTTTAAGCACACTTAAAATATTTACTTCATATTGTCATAGAGGCGACACACCAATGACCAGAAGCGCACTCCAACAATTAAACTCTAGTGTTTCCGATGGCAATACACTGCTGGAAGCCAGCGTGATTTTTTTGCAGTACGTGCTATGAAAACTAAACTTTCTCTTTATCTGCCGGAAATCCACCTCACGGTTACCGAGCACAGACCCATCTTCCCAACCATCCGCACCGACCTCTCCCGGTGCGGACCCTGCAAACAAACACCCGAGAAGACGGAAGATGGCTCCCCGGCGGGCCCGCGCTTGGAGGCAGAGCGCGGCCCGTCGTTCCCTCCCCACCACCACCGGCAGGACC
>NW_009647763.1:2051356-2065168 GCF_000708025.1 Charadrius vociferus | reverse complement strand
CCGGGGCCCGTGGCCCGGTGGCGTGCGAGGGCTGGCGGGGGGCAGCGGCCGGCGGGCACCCCTGTTTCGAGCGCCAGGCCCGGTTCTCCCTCGGCCCCTCGCAGGGGGGGGGAGCCGGCAAGGCCGAGCGCTGGCCCTGCGTTCCCGGTTGAAGGGCTGAGTCGTTCTCCGCACCCCCCACCCACACCCGCCGCGAGGACCTCGCTCCTTTCTGCAGCAGTGACTCCCAACTTTGTGCCGTCTACAGGTTTCCCCAGCGCACCTCGTTTCCTCCGTGTGTTGGGTAAAATGCCCCCCAAGGCCAGCTCTGCCCTGACTCCCTCTCTTCCAGTAGGTCCGCTCCCAACATAGTACGCTGTGTTGCTTTGGTGGCTTTGTCACCGTGCCCTGCCTCATACTCTCCATCCCCACTGGCTTCCCCTGGTGACAGTATGCCACGTTCTTTTCTTACACTCCTCCCTGCATTAGTTTTCTCCTAGAAAAGCAGCTCTCTTTCCAAAGAAAGTGAATGAGCTAGGTTAGTATCATTTACCTTCGATACAGGCACGTTGCGGTTTATCTAATTTTTCATCCAGCGCCACGTCCTTGCACTCTGCACTGCGGAGAGAAGGCAATTTTAATTTCTTCCGTTTTGTATCTGGGTATTCGCTACTGCTCTTGTCTCTCTTACTTCCTCTTCACCTCACAGAAATGTTTACATCTTCTCTCAAGGACAGAAGCACTAAACCCGCAAGCTGCCTTAACTCCTGCGAAGCAGCGAGGCTGCTGCCAACCCGCTCCTCAGAGGCAAGGCTCACACCAGACGTCTCTGGAAAATTCTCACCGGCACAGCTCAAGACATTGCCGCTCCCAGCTGTCTCTCCCACCTCCGTGTCAGGCATGACTGAGAAGCTATTTCCAGCCCTTGCAGTTCACGTTTTCATCCATTAGCTTCTGAAGGTGAGGCTGAGATACTCTCTCAGGCTGTGAGCTGTGCCAGTTAGGTCTGGTCCCTTCCTACAGTCTCCCATCCCCGGTGTATGGATGAATATTGAGTTAGAGGCACCTTCACCCACTATGGCAAGCTCTGCTAGGGCTCGTTTGGCAGAACCTGCAGCTAGATAAATCGAATTGCACAGTAGAAATGATGCCAAGAAGATCACATTCTAATCACTCCAGGGATGTATAGCTGGAGTCCAAGCCCTTTCCTTTTCTGAGGGATTTTTTTGATCTTGGTGTTTTTATTAAAAGATTAACTTTTCCTTAGAATAATTACTGTTTATCAGTAACAGGATCTTTGCTTAGTCAAAAAAAAACCCATGCTGCTTTCTGCTCAAGAAGCTCAAGCAGGTGATAGCATATCAAAACATTTTCTGCAACAGATTAGCTGTATTTAACATCAGTAAGGGGTGCTCTTTAAAAAAAAAACAACAAACAAACCAACCCTGATAGTTAGGAAAACAAGTTAAGATTGAAAGGGCTACATTCCTAAGTTGATAATGAAATTAACGAAATTTAAATTTCTGAACTGAATCAAAAGGCTGTGGAGAATCCTCAGAAAAATCTGAAGGGCATTGACGCTCTGTGCATTTGACGGCGTAGGTGCTTATATTAAGGCATACTGCTTTTCCTAAGATCATAATTTTGTTGGCCAACACAATGTTAAATACTACAGTAAAAAGGATAGACTTTTAAGGAAAATTTGAGATAAACCTTTTAAAAGAGAATCTAATTAGCATGTTAGCAAATATGGTAAATATTCCAGTTATTTAGCAGTATAGAATAAAAGAGCTTATTTTCTGTTTTGATTGTTAAGAACATGCTTTCAGTTGTATCACGCGTGTACTCTAGGTTTCTTAAATCATCAGAACACCATTACATTTGCACAAATAATGTAGGCCTTTGCTCTGCATAATGTGATTCTCATTATGGATAATTATGTTTGATCAAGTGAAAGTTTGGGACTTTTCAGACCAAAGGTATTATTATGATTATGATGAAATCTATGTTAGAAATTATTTTCTAAGTCTGTTTTGAATCATAGCCCGTAATTTATAAGTAGATCAACTATACATCTGGGAAAGATGAACAAAAATCTGTAATTTCCTATCTTATTTTCTTGTAACCTTTTTTTTTTTTGAGGAAGTACGATTATTTTTTTAAAAGTTCTATCTTTTGAAAAGTGTCATGTACCCCAGTATTGGTCCCAAGGAACACATCAGGAGATTATCGAAACACAGTATGCTTTCATTACTGTTTCTTCCTTGGCCCTTCCTTGTCATGTAATATGAAAATAATTCTACGTAAATCAGTGCTCAAAAACATCTGTCACCGTGACAATTAAGGGAGCAGTGATGCTGCCAAAGTATGAAAATGAGCTGGGCAGCACCAGGACTATGTGACTGATTATGTCCTTACAGGGGCAGCAGCAGTCAGCAGGCAACGTGAAAATTATGGAGATGGTGAGTTTTGGTCATTCTGCTTCCACAGAATGATACTTTAAAAAAAAAAAAAAAAAAAGAGGTGCAGAATAGTCCTATACAAGCACACAGGACAGACATGGAAATATTGCTTATACACATTTCATATCACTGGTTAAGGTCATCATTGGACTCATAATTCATATTCCCCTTTCTGCATTTACTAAGAGTGCTCCCCAAAAGTCATGAGATTCTGCCTTAAAACAGACTATTCTAATTCGACCTTCCTTGGCAGCTCACTGTACTGTTACTGTCCCCCCAGATGCACAGTCTTACATCAAGGCAGCCGAACAGAGGAATGATGCAAGATTTAAAAAACATAGCTTGAGAACATCACAGTAGATGTACTGGATCTGATCAAACAATCAATTTAACCCAACATTTTGCCTCCAGCAGTGACCAAGAGCAGGCATTTGGAAACAGTATAATCAACAAAAAGTATTGCCGTTTATTGAAGCAAGTCATTATTCTGTCTTCTCCCTTCTCCATCATGTTCATGCCTATAGCTCTCCCATCACTCATCTTATTTTCAAGCTGAAGAGCCCTAGTTTTGTTTAATCTCATGTAAGATGAATGCCTTTCCATGCTGCTGATCCTTCTTGTTGTTCTTTATAATTTTTCAAATAATTCCATGTTCTTTTTTGGGAATGAATTAGCAGAACTGTCAGCATTATTCAGCATATGGGTATAGTATATACAATGACATAATGATTCTCAAAACTTTATTTGCCGTTTTGAAAAGTGCTGAGCACTATTCATACTGATTTCAAAAACTGTTTCCAAAGTGTTAGTAATTAATTGTTCTTTCACAGATAATTAGGATTATTTTCCCCCCAGTGTATTACTTTGCATTTTTCAGTCCCACCAGCTGTTTTACTGTGTGATTTGAAATAGGACCACACAAACTTTGTCACCTCTTTTCCCATGTCATCAGTGACAGCTTTGAACAACACAGGTCCAGAGCTGGTACTAAGAGCCCACTAGTAACCTCTCTCTCATGAAAGTTCACCACCAGCTCTACCTCTTTGTCTCCTCTTACCTTTCTGCTGCTTATTGATTCTGAATGGAGCCTGTTTTCTTACCCTATGAGAAATTAGTTTTGTAAGTATTTAATGTTTACAGTAACCCTGTTGTAAACATATCTGTTGTAACAGGTTTCTCCAGAGACAGGCATGTAGCAGCATGGGCCAAACCTGAAAAATGTAGGAGAACGTTACAAGGCCATTTGCTAGGTAATGGTCTTTTTTTTGTTTGTTTTTTTTTCTTTTTTCTGTTTTCCAGCATATATTAACTAAATATTCTCACTTTACTGGTATTTCTTGATAACCTGCACTGTTCTTGATTTGCACAATACTGTTGTCTTGAATTTTTGTTGCATTATATGTGCTTGTGAACAGGCACACATATGCACCACACATGCATTCACAGTTTTCTGTTGAGATCGTCCCCAGCTAAAAACCTTTAGAACTGCCACCGTGATTTGCAGATTTCACTGCTAGAAGATATTATCTTATCTATCTTCTTACATAGTCCGGGTCTTTGTTCTTCAACACGTTTTTATTTGACTTGTTGATTTAGTAGAGGCATGAGTTCCTGCCATGTGTGCCTGCATCCAATCCCTTTGCTTTAACGCTAGCAACTTATACCTGTGCAAAGTGCCAGAGATTTTCCTTACTGTCTCCCAAGCTGGACAGAAACTACAGTGCTGTGATTCAACCAGGAGTGTGCGTATGTGTCTTGTCTTACCCAGCCCCATCACGTATCTGTGCCATTGGCCTGCCGTGAGTCACTTCTCCACCTGGGTGTGCTGTACTATGCAACCCACAGTAGGGTTGTGACTCAACATGAAGTTGTAAAGCCACTTCATCCTAGGCTAAAACAGGTCTTTAAAAATATGTCTTCTCATGACTTAAAGATTTCAAGTGGTAAAGGATCTACTACATTCCTTATTCCTGTGGACTTTGGACAGAAAAAGTAAGATATCTTTTTCTCAGTAGAAGACAGGGCCTTTGGCTGCAATAGGAAATTAAAAACCACAGCAAGTCAACACTGCTACAGAAATCTGAGGGGAGTAAGCAATATTCAGAGAATATTGTTGCTAGAGATAGTCAAAAGAACAACTATATTGTTTGAGACAAGCCAATCAACCAGGAAAATGGCACTCTATTCTCTTATGAACTCCATATCCAAAGCATTTTCATAATTTTTGGTCCAATCATTAGTCTTACTTGGCCACTCTCTCTGTCTTAAGTCAGCAGTTGTTTCAAGGGAGAGATTTTTTTTACCAAAACAAAAAGCACAGTGATGCTGGGGAAAACTTCCCAATAATTTTCTTGTACAGCCGTGTTTTAAAATATGAATTGTATGGCCCCTTTGCTTTACTTTTCCTATAATGACCAAAAAAGCCCAAACCAAAACCAAAACAGAACAACAAAAAAAACCACTTTCTTTTTTTTCTCTCTTAGTGAGTTGAAAATGTAACCTAGCAAAACATAAGCATTTCTTTTAACATAAAAGCAAACATGACGGACCAGCCTCAGAACAAGAGAGACTACAAATACAAACACTGTGACTCCTGACAGTCTTGGCACTTGAATGTGCACTTCCATTGAGGTAAATGGAATGATTCACTGAGGCTGTTACTCCCCTGGGTCTGTCCAGGAGAGGGGACTTATTTCAGAAATGCCCTCAGAGCATCACACCCGTCTTGTTATCCACTAGGTGCTTTGAACAATGTAATGCTGCTTCTTCCTAAATTAAACACGTAAATCTTTACTACAGTTGAATAGAAAAGAGACAGAGTACTTAAAATCTTGATTTAAATCACTGAAATTACTTGCACTACACCTAATCCACAAGTAAACCTCTATATGGAATGACAGAAAGATGCTCTATAAGTACAGGCTAAAAGGCTGGGCCCATAATGTTAGTTAAATAGCACACACTATAAAAAGAACTATCAGATGACCCTAATCATGTGTCTGAGAGTAGTTACTTGAAAACTGTAAGACTGAACTCAAAATCTCCCTAAATATGCACAAAGTCAGAATTAGTAGAGGGTTTATTTTGAGCGCGGGTGATGCTTTTCTGCACAAGAGGATGTGAAGTAGAGGATGTGCAGTAAAGTCTTGAGGGAGCTGAGTATCAAAAAGTGTTTGGAGACAGTTTACAAAGAGAAAAGGGAATATATAATAAATATATAGCTGATATAGATATCAGCTGCAACAGCTGATTGTATTCAATGTGTTTTATGGTGTTCTTTGCTACAACAGCTGAATATTTGAGAGAGAGGAACATGAAGACTAACTACTTTCTCAGATTCCTGGTATCAAAAAAATCTCTTGTAGCAAGGGAACAGCAGTAGATCTCCTGATCTCCAGACAGCATGGTAACAGCTGAATCATCCAGTCCCTCTGTCCTCTTGTTTAGTATGCATCGTGAAAAAAAAAAAAATCACCTCCCCTTCTGCCTTTCCTTCTACATATATACATAGACATACTGACATTTTGGGGACTTTTTCAGAAAAATACTGGCTTTGCATAAAGATGTCAAATAATGGTAGCAGAGATGACAGTTACATTTATATAGAACTACTATTCACATTCACATCAAATACAGCTCTAGGTGTAATATCTGTATTTATTAGTTTCATATGAATTGCCTTCCTAAAGCTCAAGTATTTATAATGACTCATGACAGAAGTACATCAAACCTTTTCCTGAAGGAAATCTTATTGAAATGGAACTGTGGATTGACATTTGTCAGAATGCATTTACCTAACATATGAAATCTTGTCATGGCAAAAGTCATTACATTAAATTTTTTTTTTAGTGAAATGTCAAGACCTCCAGCTGGCCATACAAGCATGGTTCACAGAAGTTTAGAGTTGGCTAAAAAACATAAGAAAACTTTCTTTATCACTGGATTAATGACAGTTAATAATCATTTAATGCAAAAATCCCGTTTGTAAGCATTTTTAGGGATAAACCTGTAATTTTGCTAGTCTATATTCCAGGTTCTTAGCTCAAAAACTGTGTTTAAGGTGCATATTGGATCATTTGAATCTGATAATCTTTGCAATTACACTGAATTTATGCTATATTTTGCAGTCAAGTACAGGAGCATTTTATTGGTTCCTGCATATGGGGAAGTGTATTTTTAGGGTCAAATTTATATATAACCTGCCTTTTAAGAATTCTTTGGTTTCAAGATACAATGCCAGCTCTGAAATCCAAATGAGGCTCAAATTCGTAACTGATCAAACTTTATTAATCTCACTGGCACTGCAGCTACAAGTCTTTTGACCCTAAATAATTTGATTTCCTGCTGTTTGAAACTGCAACACAGAATGACGATCAGACTCCCAAAGCAGCTTCCCACCGAGCACTGCTAACAGTCTCACCTATTGACCAAATAGCCTAGGAGGATTTCTGTCATGGTGTAGAAGGTCAAACTGTATACTGATTTCAAATAGTAGACAAATATCTACCGGGGAAGTACTATGAGAACATCACATTAATTTACACTTTTAAACACACCATATGGTTTGATAACAAATGATGTGCCAGTTTTCTTCTTCATCTAACACCTAAGTTTTATGAATTTTCATGAATTTTTAATCTGCAAAGTTAATTGTAATTGTGAATCCCAAACTTCTGGGATAAGTCTTACCCTTTTAAACTTTTCTTTGAGGAAATTTTGTCCAAGCACCTCTGACGTGTTGGAGAAGCTTAGATTTAAAAACATAGTTAAGAAAATTACGTATAACCATCTTCTTGTTTGGTTCATAGTTATTCTATGTAATTGTGTTGTATGTATATAAATAATATTTGCTTCTCAAGGCATTGTGACATCATATTTTGAAGAACATATTATTTGTTCTCTGTCACATGAATAGCACAAATGAATCTCATTTCCCTTACTGAAGGAAGCACAAAAGCTGCCTTGCACATAGACAAGTGTTTTCTTTGTGAACTGTTACAGAAAATTCCCAATGCACTTCCTCTGAATCTGTCTTCCTTACGTAAGTTTAGACCACCTTCAACTTCCTTCCGCTATCAGGAACCAGCATATTACTCCATTTTATAAAGTTTATCTCCATTTTGAATTTAATGGAAGTTTATAAAATAATATTAGATGACATGAAAGTATACTTCTGATGGTGTGGAAATTTGGGGGGGGGGGGGGGAGGGGAAGGGCTGAGGATTCCAGACTTTATGTATTTCTGCTCTAAAAACCTTAAATAACTGTAATTACAGTGCTAACAGGAAACAGAAATGGGAGGGGTGGTTTTATTTTTTCTCTAGTCAATCAGTTGCATCATAGACTAAGCAAAGTCAGCATACCATGGAGGAACTTCCCAGCTACATAAACAAGGTGTGCATGTCCATCAGAGGGAAAAGGTATGTGTGGGCACAGGTACAGTATTTGGGATAAGATACAGCGAAAATATTAGCCATCTTCCTCAGGAGTGCATTCAGGACAGGTGGCGTCTTAAAATGGAAATAAAAAAACAGAATAGGGACTTGTTCTCAGTTATTTTATAGAATCACATAGCTGGAGCTGTGAGAGGACAGTTGACAGAAGTCCTCTGGATGGAGGAAAACTGGAGAAACAGACTCTAAAACAGAGGCAAGTGATCATTAGGTCAATCTGTGGATCAGTTCTGTCTAGTACTAAGGAGGCATGCAAAGCCAAAGACTCCAGCCAGCCAACTTTCCCTCTTTCCTCCTATTGAATTATTTCACTTGCCAGTGGAAGCAAAGGGGAAAAGAGATCTGATGGGAAAATGCAGTGAGAGCCTAACCTCTTGTTTTTTTCTTAGAAAGGTGGGTTGTGACCTTTCATGCTCTAATCCTTTAGAAGACTTTGCTTGACCTCAGCTGGCAATTTCTCAATGCACCTTTCAGAAGAAAGACTGACCATGATGCATGCTGTTTAAAATGGCTGATGTTGCACTAGGATGTACATCAGCCATGGAAAACTCTTTATCTGCAGACGCTAGAAAAGTAGGACTCCTGTGAACTGCACAGAGAACAATCTCCCTGAAAAGTCAGTGGGCATTTA
The DNA here is from genome assembly GCF_000708025.1 of Charadrius vociferus. Taxonomy (NCBI): domain Eukaryota; kingdom Metazoa; phylum Chordata; class Aves; order Charadriiformes; family Charadriidae; genus Charadrius; species Charadrius vociferus. The sequence goes on along the minus strand of NW_009647763.1, from coordinate 2,056,643 downwards.
AGAAATCATTGGGCAAAGTGCAGTGGCTAAGATTTTGGGTAGGAGTTGAAAGATCCCTAATTTTCAGTCAGGATTTTAAATTGTATTACCTGTGTATAAACCTTACATCAGTATTCATCTCACCAGACTTTAGCTACCTGAAAGTAAGGTGTCTATTTAAGTTGGTTACTTGACTGACTCTCCGCATGTACACATAGTTATGTCTCTGTAGTAAAGAAGAGCAATAAATACCTCGCCTTCCAAAAGGCACCACTATAGAGAGAGCTTCAATAAGTAGGTCAGAGAAGACAACTAGCTTTTAGATAGCTGAAGACACATGGGACAAATAATAGTTCTTTGGTCACAGCTATAAGCTGAGACGTAGCAACTAAAGTACCAAGGCTGTATTGTTGACCCCATTCTGTCAATTAACCAAAGATTCTCCAAGCAAACACACAAATTACCCTCAGTATTAACAGTTTATCACAATAAAAAATAGTCATCAATGAAGACTTGGTACATCAGTTAATTGGTTACTACAGATCAGAATGTTTCTGTTACAGAGGTGAACATAAGGTGGAAAGACTAGTATTTCACACCAGAAGAAACGCAGGCATTTTTTTGTTCACTTACTTTCTAAGGAATACACATCCTTTATTTCATTACTGGGAAATAGAGTTTGTATGCGTTCCCAAGCCAAAAACTGACTGCACAGGCTATTTTTCTCACAGGTCAGATGTGAGGAAACAGAGTCATTTCACTTCCTTCAAAATCTCTATATAAAGAGAAGAGGAAAATGGGACCAGACCTATTGTTCTTATGGTTTCCTGCCTCCTTTTTCACCATACTTCATTCGAAAAAGCAAGGGTCTGCCACTTTGAGTGCATCATCTCTATTTAGTGTATTTGGGTATCTAAGAATATATAAATGGCTCTTGCAGCACAGACAATATCAGAAAAGCCTTTATTTGATAAGAAGGTTGTACATCAAAGGTAGCTGCTGCCTCTCTTTTTCTTTCATATAAAACATAGTAGCTCCTCATTCAAACTGTTCTCTCTCTTTCAAGATAATAAGATCAAACTATACAAATAAATAACCTGCCCACAAAATCACAATAAACCATTTTTGCATTTCTTTTTCTCAGCTGTTTTTCCTAAGTCTTCAGTCATTTGAATGGCTGCAGTATGTTGATGAAATATAAACAAGAGAAAGGTATGAGTTATGAAGCACATTTGGCCCATTCTTGGCTACACTAGTCCCAGGCTTTTTGCCAGGGTTGCAGCAATTCTCATTGGAATGAACTGGGAAGTGCTACAAGAAGTTTCTGCTCTCTCTCAGTGACAAGATATAACTAGAGATGTGGTGAAGTGAGCATGAGCCCTCTGTACGCTCCCAGTAAACCCTGCTTTGCTGTCCGGTGCTATTTCTTCTATCTGTACAAGAATCTCCGCAAAGGAATTGCAGGCATCGTGCCCAAGGCTTGTCCTCTCTGTCTCTCAGACACCTATCAGTACAAGCACTACCCAGACATTTCTAAAAGCTGGCCATGAAGTAACCTACTAGTACATCTCTCTGGGTCAGGGGAGGAAGAGGAGGATGAGATAGCTTGCTGCCTTCTAGCACCTGTTCAAGCTAGGAGACGTAGGCTGCCACCATACCAGGGAACAGCAGTGCTTGGGTTCCTGCAGAGAATCAGTGTTGCCTTTTATCACAACCATTGTTTGATCTGTTGGGGAGTACAGAAGAGATACCAATTTGGAACACAACAAGGGCACACACAAGTTAACAGTTACAAGAAAAAATGTGTGGCTAGCAAAAGATGCTATTGTCTCTCTGTATGTATGCTCATATATTCATTCTATCCTGCCAGTTTCTAATATGCTCATTTTATGATTAATTTAAAGAACTGTAAGATCTGAACCTTTTTCTAGAAGGAACAAGGAGAAATAAAGTACTTGGCAATGATTCCACTTAAATTCAGAGAGACGTAGCACTATGTAGGCTTAGCCCCAATTCTACCAAATATAGTCCCTGTAAAATGACTGGAACAGAACATGATGTTTCAAAATAAAGAAATGTAATTTCTTCAGAACATTTGAATGTGTGTTAATTAAGTATATTTCCACTCTGCTTAAATAATAGGTTTAGTTCAAATAACAATGACTGATTTTACATTACAGGGCTGTCATTAGCATTTGCTAACTGAGTCAAGTTTAGCAGGAAGTTATGATGGTAAGAGCTTTGCTTCAGGAATTATTTATACACTAACAGGAAAACTGCATCTTTCTTCCTTGACATCTCGAGTCTCTTAATGCAAACAGAAGAAGTTTCAGTTCTGTGTATGTTGTATATATCTTATTGTCAAACTCAAAAAAAATTTTTTTTGTGAATAGGAATGGTAATGCAATGAAAATGCTGCCATGTTTCAAAATCAATTTCTGCTCCCAAGTACATTAATGTAAATGCAAAGTTACACTTCTCAATGTGATTGAATTATTCTAGTTTTTACAACAATATACGTAAGTTGGGGACATGGAGGTGAGGTCAATGACCTAAGAGTAAGTGGGGTTTTGGCTGTGGGGGTCAGAGCCACCTGCGACCCAGCTGCCGGAGGGGCAGCAACAGCCAGGGCCCACCTCGTCCCATGGGAGCTGCCTTCACCTGAGGCTCTGCCACAGCGCCTGGCCGGAGCTGCAGCCCCACCACATCGCAGCCCTGCCTGTCCCTGGCCATGGGACACATGTCCAGACCTCCCAGCCCTGCCCGGTGCCCTGGCTGGGGGTGGTGGGATGGGACTTCTGTGGGCAAGATGGCCACTGCCTGTCTTGTCATCACCCTTGGCTCCCAGCTTCCCTTGCTGATCCCTGACAATAAATGTGGATAAAGAGATGTAACTGCAAATAGATCTTCAAAATAACTCAAGACGTTTGGAAGAAAAAAAAAAAGAAAAGAAAAAGACAGGACAGAAAAAAATAACATAAAAATTAGAAAGTGTGAAGAAATTAGTCTGTAAAACACATTAGAGCAAAGCTATATATAGAGACCTTTAATTATTAGGCTCCTTCCTACAGCCACCACAGATGGAGCATGCAGCGTTCTTAATATCCCTCCCATACCTGACTCAAACAACAGAGAAATAGCGTAACAGTGTTGTTTTTAACAAAAGAAGCAGATTTGAAAGCACACTGGGGTGTTTCTGATCTAGAGGACTTTAAGAAAAAGAAATAAACCAGATTATTGCTATCTTAAACAAATACAAGACACAGAGGGAGTTTTACATTTTATTTATCTTAACATATCAAGAGCAGCCCACATGGCCATGGAAAAAAAGGAAGGGATTAAAATCCTTGGGAAACTGATCTTAATGGAGCACAGCTAAAAGAACAGGCTGAGTTAAAGTCTGACCAAGAGGCAGAATCACACTGTGAAATAACAAACTGGTGAATCCAGAATAGAGAAGGTACCAAAGCACAAGGAAAAAGCGAGCTGGAGTACAAATCCCAAGACTACCAATATTGTGGAGGATTGTATTGCTGGTGTGAGGAAGAAATATGTAGAAAAAAAGCTTAAATGGGGGAATTAAAATCCTTAGTAACTGATTATAACTGAACACTGTTAAGGAAAAAAATAGTAAGATGGAAAATAAAATATAAGTGAAATGGAAAAGGAAAGACACATTTATACACACAGCTAAAAGCTGAGCGTAGGAAAAGGAAGGAGGGGTGAGTATGTGTGTAACATTGGAGAAAGGTGTGAAATTTTGCTTTCAGGACTTCTTCCCACTTCATAACCAATTTCTGACAAATTCAGTAATGTGCCAGAAGTTTCCTGAAGTAGCCATTAACAACCCTTCCAGATGGAGATCATTATTCAATGGAATAATGATCCACTAGGAAGGGATAACATCCTCTTCCATCAGCAAGTAGCAGTGCACTTCCACATTCAGGGAGCAAGAGGAAAGAATAAGTAGTACGAGAACAATGAGAACTGCACAAGAATCCAGGGAGACGGGAGCTAAGTAAATAAAAGTAGTGAAGGAGGTATAAGACTGTTTTCAGACTAGCTGGGGCTTCAGTAATGTAAATTTTAGGGCTTCAAAACAAAGAAAGATATTAAGGGACCACAAAGGTAACCCAAATCATTAAAAAAAATAATTTGAATATAACCTTATCATACTTCAAGGCAGTTGTCAATATATAAATAATTTTATGATAAATTATCTATGTCAGATAGTGCCAAATATTACAAAGAAAAGTTAAACTATCTTACCCCTCCTGACTCTACAAAATTATAGAGAATATATTTGTAAAAGAGGATGTAGACACTGTCGTGAATAATCTCGAAATAAATAAGGCAGCAAGACCAGATGGATTTATAGTTAAAATGTTGAAAGGCTCTAAAAGGAGTTTTAATTTCTTTAACAAGAGACTTACTTGATAGTATCATGCAAGCAGGAGGCATCCTCTCCTTTTGGAAGAAACAAGGATAGTTTTAAACTTGAAAGAGAAGAGGGATTTGACCAGGCTTTTGAGGTGCCCAGGTAAATATGAAAAGTCACCCTCTCTTCAATTCATTCTCTAAAGGAATCCCTCTCTGGAACCTACCAAACACATATAGTTGTGCTGGGGTGAGGGTAGATGCCCCCCACCTTCTGATATACAGAGATGAAATCTCATGTAGAAATCTGCCAAAATCATAAAGGAGTAAACGTTTCTCCTTTCCAGTATTTTCCACTTTGATTTTTTTAATCAAAAAAGTTTTCCTTTAGAGGTTTTCATTTTACTGCTTAGTCCTTTCAATCAATTGACGTATTTGAAAGAGAAAAGGTGGCAATTTTTAAAATATGTGCAACTTTTACAAGCACCACGATAGATACACAAATAAAAAGCTTAAAGGACAGACTGAGGAAAACTGAGCAGGCGCAATGGTGAATGATATGGAAAAGGTATTATTCATTCTCCATTGAGGAAATTTACACAGAGAACTATTATTAAATACTCCACAGATAGTAGATGTCTCCAGCCAGGATCCCATACATATTTCAGTGGTGACACAGCACGCTAGGGAGGCTGCTGAGAAAGAAGTTATTATTTTCCCTTCCGGAATGTGCCTGCACAGAGGTGCAGGAGGGACCAGAATCACCACATTGTGGTGAGTAACAACATCGCTTTAGATCCACCGTTTGCGTGCTGAATGCTCCTTGCACAGAAGGAAAAAACAATACTCACCTCGTTGTTACTGTCTGCTACATCGCTCTGTGTGGAAAGGATTTTTTCATCCACCATGGAAAATCTCATAGCCTTAAATG
>NW_009647763.1:2047606-2051325 GCF_000708025.1 Charadrius vociferus | reverse complement strand
GGTAGGTTCTTTGAAATATTGATGCCATTTTGTAGAAGGTAAAATTAGCAGCAGGTGAAACCAAATCATAAGACAAAACTGATGTTTTTCAAAATTGCAAGAATGTAAACATCAAGGTTGGAAGGAGGTTGTAAACTGTAACAGAACAGACATGCAGAAATTTAGAAAAGTACGGGTACAAACATCTGTAAAGTGGCTATATTTGCATTAAAATGTTGCTGCTATACAAAGGAAATAAGGATGCTTTTAGAAAAGCAGAACAGGGACTTCTTTCATTTGTAAGTGTTAATACAATTCTCAAGATATTCTTCTGTCTGGGAATAAAGGACCCTATCTCCAAAGCTATCTTCTTTTTCAAAAAGATCAGGCAGTAACAACAAAACACCTCTAAAGTCTGAGACAGCAGGTATGTTTAAACATCTCCCATCCATTTCCAGCCTTAATCTACTTGTCTTTCCACTAAAGAATCAGGATAGAACAAGTTCCCATAACTCCTGATGAGATGCAAGTAAAGGAGTATATTGACAGAGACTGTAAAACCTGCTCCGCAGCATTATGTATGCGTAAGAATTTAGAAAGGCAATGACAAATAACCTCGGGGCCATTTTTCTAAACTTGGGGAATCAGATGCAAGATGGAAAGTGGACCTGAATACATACTTAATATGGTTGAAAGTTATTCGAAGGTATTTTAATAAAAAACAAATAAATCTGAGCATATAGCTTTCTTTTGTTCAAACAAGGTAGTACACGAGACCCATTAACTATAATAACAACTTAGATTCAGAGGGCCATCAAAAGCAGGTAGATCCTACACGTGGCACTCCCATGACACCTGATGAACACGAGACCCTGCATATGTATATGAGTTATGTTTACTTTTAGAAATGAGTCTCAGCATGTGTAACAACTAGTTTTTAGAAACCAGTGTTAATTTCACAGCCACTAAAAGATACTGAAAATTGAGCAGTGTTTTAACTGGCATTTCCCTTAAATGCATAAAGCATTACTTTTTTTTTTTTTTTAGTAGCAATAGATGTACATATTTCTGGTCACATATCAAGTTGTAAAAGTATTCCTTTTCTGAAAAAAAAAAAAAAAAGTTTTATTGATGTATAATTTGGCTCTGATTCTAAGAGTTGTTATGGGCAGCAAAACAACCTTGCACTTCCTTCCATCTGGGTCATTAGATTTGGCCATCCTATGACAATGAAGATTTTCTCTGACTTTGATCTCTCAAAAGGATAACTGGTTTGATATCAGTATATGTCATCTAAGAGTTGCTTCACAGAAAGTAAAATACAGTAAAATTAGGCACCATGTGGAGAATAGCTTCTCTTAGCTATTCAGAGTTCTGAATTCTAAGATACATTAAAAAGAGAGAATGAAAGGTATAATACCTAAAAAGCCAAGAAAAGTTCCTCTTCTTGCTCCTTTTAAATCATAACTCAAGGCAGTTACGTTTTTAATATACCAAAGGCTGAATCTACTATATCAAAAATGTATCACTAATGATACATTTTGGTGGGTATTTTGCCAAAAACCTTCTTTGCTTATCTAATACCAGCTCTGGGAAATGCTGAGATACAAATCTTTCCAAACCAAAAGAACTAAAAATAGAGATATGGTTTCATTGTTTGGATCAGATGTGCTGAAAAGTGCTAACCCTGCAAGTGCTTTCCCCGTTAACCACTGAAAAGTGCAACTACAGAGAAGTTAATATATCTTACAAACATACACGAATACTATTTTCCTTAGTTTGTCCTGTAGCAAACAGCATATTCTCCAGCCAAACAAAACAAATCCTCATTGAGAATCCACTGAAAAGATTTATTATTTTTTTTAATCTCCGTAGATGCTAAGCCTGACCTGATGGGAACAGGTATTGTTCTGAACAGCAGATCCCTCCTCAGCCTAGAGGATTGCAAGGGGCCTGTTGGGTGGGGGGGATCCCACAGCCAAACACAGAAACACTGTATTGGGACTCTCCAAGGCAAAGATGGTCCCCCAACATGTAGATCTTGGGAATTAGAAATGAATTTGCTACGCGTCATGTCATTTCTATTCTTTCTGCTCAGTCTTTGAACTAGCACAAAGCAAGAAGGTAAATTTACAGTACAGGAGTTGGAAATGAGACTCAACAACCTGTTTTCCAAAATAGCTACCTAAATGGCTTCAGACTGGCGCTATATGCAGTGAAAAGCCCAGCATATTCCCGCAAAGCATACAGCTCTCCAGTAAGCAATGACATGACATTTTCACATGACACATCATGCTTTTAGTGAAATACACAGTTATTAAACTTACCTCAGAATTGTTTGGCATTTGGACATGTGGGAATAGTCCATTGTAGCGAACCTCCTCCCTGTATTATTCTTTGTGCCTTGCACAAACTGTGGCAGCCAAGTGATCATCATTAATGTCAAAAGAGTGCATCCACTGCAAAAAGGCAAATAATAAATTACAATTAAAATAGTAAGATGTTCAGATTACTTTTAGACATAAAACTCAAAATTATCTTGACAGTAAAAGTATTTTGGGGTCTTAACACTAACTTATGAAGAACAGCTACAGATATATAAATATATTAATCTTTCAAACTCCAGTGCCTGAACTAGCATACAATCACTGAACCTGTAAGAAGCAAAGGCATTGAACCCAATCATCTGCTAATAAGTGATTTAAAAACCTCCTTTACAAATGGCTCTATATAACTAATTGAATTGCTGTATGCAATTTAGCTGTGGCGGAAAGGTTACATTCGTTTTACTTGCAGAGATACTGATGTGACAATAGCTCCAATTAAGTGACCTACAATGCTAAGGTGGCTTTATCTAAGTCTATAAAACCATAATAACTAGATAAAATATAAAAAAGTTAATTTTTTTTATAGCCCATTTTGTGGAATTTTAACTAACTAAGAAATGTGATCAATCTGTGTGGTTTCATCATTAATATAATTTGGGGTTGCAAAACTTGATAATAGTACATTTCCAGGAAAATCCTTCTGTCTGTTATTTTAACTATAACATACACTGGTTTTCAGAAACTAGTGAGCAGCAAAAAGATACACTGTGTATTTCAAACAGCAAAGAAGATGATGAGGCAGAAAGGAGGAGATGCTTAAGGGAAGTAGAGCAATTGGCAACCACAATCTGGAAAAACTGGAAGAGCTGTGAAGGAAAGTGAAGTGGAAAAAGGGAAGAAGGATAAATTAAAAATGAGAGGATGCCTCTAAGTATGAAGTACTGCACTGCCACCTTAGTGGGATTCAAATCAGACCAGGCAGTCAGAAGGGTGTAGCAGGAGACCATGGCATTCCACATAGGCCCTTTACTCGGTCGGGGATGTCAGACTCCCTCCAGAAACCAAACTAGCTTGGAGGGAACTAACTTTGTTGGTGTAGTGCAGTGAGAGCATGGACGTACCCAGAGAAACACACAAAATCCAAGAAAACACAGCCAAGAGACAGAGTGTGAGACCTCTGGCTGAAGACATACAACGAGCTCTTCTCTATTCTTTCTCAGAAGACTGATGTACGGACCTATTACCCAGTCCACTCCTTCTGGTGTGTTAGGTGGTGCTGCTGCATAAGGCATTGATGGCGGGGAGAGACAGCATACTGAGGAAAGCAATCACTTATAGCCGGGCCTACGTAGCCGAACGGATAATTCCTCACCAGTTACTCGGGAAAACCCGTACCAGTGGCGTTCCCGCGTG
>NW_009647763.1:2039771-2046254 GCF_000708025.1 Charadrius vociferus | reverse complement strand
GGCGGGAGGGGAAGGCTGAGCCTCTCTGGCGGAGAGGGAAGGGCGGGGGGTGCAGGCAGTTGCTGCGCTGAGCATGCCTGTAGCAGGGCCCCGCTTATGTGCTTGTGGGGCCTCTGGCTACAAGGCTAGGAAGGGGCTGTGGGTAATCTGCTGGTGGTGTCCAGCAACTGGTAGGAAAGTGTCTTGTTTTCTTCGGGTCGGCGGAGGCCATCCAAAGCGTGAGAACCCCAAAGCATTTTGGGGATGCAGGGGAGATTCATCCCACAGTCTGCTGATGAAAAGCAACACAAGAGGAAATCTGGGTTTGTATATCGTTGGGTGCGACTGATGCTGATCCACTCCACCTAAGTCGTGCAGTCTTTTTTTGACATCAGTTCCCGGCAGGTATTAACTTAACCTGTAGTCATCAAAACATTTCTAACAATGAGGAATACAGTGTTAACAATGACACGGGCCCATACTTGCAATATGTATGTGCACAGTTTTAGCACTTACTTCCTTGGTCAGTTTATGTCTAAAAGGTGTAGCAGTATCGCAGAGCTGCCAACACAGTAAAGGGAAAGTCTGCTCTGATGTAACTTGTGTAATTATTTGAGGAAAGTATTCCCAGTGAATTGTTCTTATGAACAGCTATTTGTAGTAATTTGCTGCTTCTGCAGTTCCCTCTGTCCCTGTTCAATGCTTTAAAGTTTATGTAGTGTTCGAGCTGCTGTGGGTAAAACAGTATCTAAAAAGCCCTGCTGCCTTTTGTGCAGTTTCATCCTCAGCCTAGTGAGATAAGCAGCGCTTTTAACAGAGCTGGAAATACAGTACACAAATTTCAGTGGTCTGCAATTTAGTACCGGATTTCAGGAGAATACTTATGCTTAACTAGGGTTACTGTTGATGTGTTTGGGGCTCCTAAGAGCAACTTGGTTTGTTAAAATGAGTTTAAGATGCAAAAAAAAAGTGGAAGAGGGATGAATACGAAATGATTCTTACTGGTAAAACTAGTAATCTCTTATTTGATGACTTGCTAGACTGGACTTTATGGTAAGAGAGTCTGCGTGCTCAGTCTTATGAGTGAGGTTTCTCAAGGGCCACCCACTGCTGCTTTTTGTGTGTGGCCAACCGATTTCAGAAAAATCAGCTCGGGAAAGTGAATGTTTACATGTTTGTTATGGTTAAAATCTATTTTCCATCGAACTTGTCTGGATCACTGTAAAGACAAAGTAGGCTAGTGCTAGAGATTTTGGTTTATGCAGGGATTTTGTGCAAGAAGTGGAAAGACTTTGAATTTTGAATACTAATGGCCAGAGATTATATCCTTATCTGTTGCAGAGGAGGTCAGATATTTTCTTGCAAAGTAGATCGCATCTGAAGAAGAGAAACTACTCGGGCATCATTCCATGGGTTCTAAATAAATTAACTCAAGAAGCAGACCTGGCTTATCACTGTAGTGATCTCAAGGAAAACCTTGCAGTTAAAACAGCAAACAAGATACTAGATCGCCTGAGGAATGAGACTGTAAATAATACAAAGAAAGTCAAAATGCCCTTAGCAGCTTGACCCATTACAAATATCTTGTGCAATCACTGCTGGTAACCTGTATAGTACCTTGTACTTGTGAGGGAGAGTATCTAGTTGTCTAGTTATATTATGTTCTCCTTGAAGTATGGCTGTACCTCGGGATAACACAAGCATGGACATTGGATGGGGGTTCTTCCAAGGGCAATTACATTCGATGCTTCTAGAAGCTGTGGCTTTGTAATTGAAACCTCTAGGTGATACAGCTTAAGAAATAAGGAAACCGTGTGAAGAAGATGGAATTTTCTTTTGACACATGGTGCTGTGTTCTTACCTGTTCATTTGAAGCACCTGATGCTTGTGGGGAAAGGAGCTTGATTCAGTTACCCAATTCTTATATAATCCTGGAATGCAAGTGTAGTAGTAGTCACATGAATGCTAAGTCCCTTTGTAGGTGTGCAAAACATAGTACAAAATTACCACTCTTCAAACTCACAGGGACCAAGTGGTCCAGAGGAACTACCTTGAAGTTTTTCCTCTTCAGTAGTACAGTTCTGTAGATACCTGTGAATGATTCAGAACTGATTCCGTTGGAAATGTAAATGCGTGCATTTTTAGACCCACAACTTGATTTGCTTGCAAATCTGTTGTTTAAAGGCTGCATACACATGCAACCTTTCCTGCAAAGAGTTATGTTTGTGTGAGATATGTGTCTTGCAGCAGGAAAAGTTAATACATGTGGCTAATTGTTCCTACTCATTCTCATTTCTTTCTCTAAGGGACACTGTCAACTGCGTATTAAATGGGAATAAATGAACATTTAGAAGACAGAAACAATTATGATTGCTGCTTAAAAGTCATCTGTTCACAAAGCAACAAAACCCTGGAAAAGAAAAGCTGTATGTCCCCTTAGTACACATCTACAAAAGGACAGCCTTATTACCAGAACAAAAATACCACAAACTCTGTTACAATCTCAACTGCACATGTGAGACCAGCCTTTATTAAACCACATTTCTGCCCTTTTGTGCACATCCTTGAAATTAGCATTAAGGTAGAAGATTTGCATAAAACAGTGAATACAAGTATGTGTGTGTTGGGATAACAGGTCCAGCTACTTCACAACAGTTACATGAGTCTTTAAATTGCTCTCAGGGTGTGGTTTCACATTGCAGCTCAACCATCTAATGGTGAGTTGCCACTGGAGGAGGTGGTTCAGTCTTTCCTCTTCCCCCAGCTGTGTGCTCCTGTTTCTGCTTGCAAAGACACTAGTGCCTGTAGATGCATCAGGAGCTATGCGGGCAGAAAATTAATCACAGTTTTTTGTTGATTTTAACTCTGTATCAGCTAACAGTGGGTTTGAATGACAGTTCTGGCACAAGAAAGGAGGCAGGAAAACCCTTTGCTGATGGAGGGGAAGAGGAGAACTTTCTTTTTCTAGTGCGATTGAGTATTTAAGTTGTGACTTAGCATGGATTTCATGGTAGCTTAAAACACTAGAAGCTGGAGCTACCTTATGCTGGCGCTGACATTCACTTGACAGTGAGCTGGTTCAGGGAGCTTGTTCTGCCAAAAGTTAGGGGGTTTTGTCAAGTTATTTTTCACTTGACTCAGCTGCCTGAGCTCATGGCTCAGTTGCATGTGAATTGGTGATTGTATTGGCAAGCAGTATGACACAACACAAGTGATACTGAGGAGCTGCCATCCACCCTATATCTATATTTCAGAAGCTTTCCTTTGATAAAGTTCTGGCCTGGTCTTGTAGACTGAATGTTAGCTGAGATTCATTAGGTGCACTCCTAGGGTGTATCTTCTAGGTTAGCTTCATACAAAAGAAATCTAGTTGCCTATTCTGGAGTGGCTGCACAGTATGAGCCAGAGCAGCGAGGGTGATCAGGAAATTGGCTTCAAAAGCCCATTTTGCATCTGACCTGAAACGCTAATGTAGGTGTGCTATTGAAGTCAGTTCTTGGTGCCTCTGTACTGGTGGTGAAGTTGCTTGTAAAAGCTACAGTCAGCCAAAAAATGTATTGTGAAGTTCATTAGTTGTGCATGAGATTAATATAAAAGTTGTCCCATTTGTTCAGTTTGTAGAATTCTTATTTGGGTAATTTAATCACAGAACATTTTATGAACTTGCACTCTTTTCGTTTCTTTGAATCATAGAAACTTTACAAGACAAGAAGCAAATCAGTTGGGCATATGATGCTCATCTAAAATCAATGAGTCAAGGCATCTTGCTTTAAAATGCGTTACTATAAAACAACAAATATGCAAGTATCTGCATGTACCTTTTCTAAAATGAATGGTCATCTTCAGTGTTGGCATTGTACAGCAACATTACCTGGCTTCTAATTTAGTGTTAGAAAGTCTTTGAAATGACAGATGAATCATACTGTTATGCCCAGTTTCTTCAATTACAATATGCTTGCATTAGCCCGTTGAAAACCTTGTGTAAAGCCTATTTTTGGCTCTTGTTAGCCAGTTTCAAACTTTTTTTTTTTTTTAATTTCTAGGGAGTCTTTACAGACAGATTAGTTTTGATTGTTCTTTTGTCATTGATGGAAAAAACGTTACCTCAACTCTCTGACATTTTGCTGCCTTCACATCAAAAGTTGTAAGAAAGTGCATACTGCGATGCTGATGCTTCGTTGTGAAGTCCAGACTCTTAGCGTAAAGCCTCATTCACCAACTACAATTTCTGCACTGTTCAGAAAGCCAGCTAACATGCAGGCATATGCTGTCTTCTGTTGCTCTTGGGGTGATAGTTTTTGCCAAGCATAGGGAATGGAGAACATGGAATAGTAGTTTCCTCAGATGCCAGAGCTCATCTGTGGCATGCGGTGCAATTGTAATTGGAATTATAATCCATAGGCAGAACATGGCAAAACGAAATTGCACATTCTTGATTTAAAATGTTGGCCTCTGTTGGAGAACGGAAGTAGGGAGAAAGGGATCTAAGAAAATAAAGACTCGTTCACAGTGATTTTATTGTTGCAGTTAGTGTTTCAGTGAATTTTCCTACACAAAGGCTACCAGCTTACCAAATCAGTAGAATTTACTAAATGCCTACTGCAAATGGAAGCTGAGCCATGCTTAGGATTACCTGTGTGGTGGAGACATGCAGAAGACTCAACCTCGTTCTGGTTAATTTGCTGAATTTATTATCTCTTCAGAGCTGGCTGGGTAAGCAGTTAGAATTCCTTATGTGCTGCAAATCCCATGTCTTCCTTTCAGTGTATATTTAAAAATACATAGCACTTTCAGATCTTTTTAAAAAAAAAAAAAAAAGTACGCTGTGTAAAAAGCTTTCCTCTCTTAATACTGACCTTTACCTAATCTGTGAACAAGCCCAATTTTTAAAAAGAAATCACTTAATTGAATCCAACCCGTACATTTTGGGTTTATATTTTTTATTTTAAGGCTTACAGTTTTTCTATGTGACATTATTTTAAAATGAAATTAGTTTAGATTTCTTCTGAGGCAATATTTACAACAGGTCATTACTAAGGAATTCTTCCAGTGTAGAAATGTGTAAGTGTAGCATTTTTCTTACTTGTTCTTAATACTTTGTTAGCCTGAGCACCATAAAGTTAAGTCTGTAGCCTTTTAGGATTATAATCATAGATAATTTATATATAACACTTATATATAATATTTATATATAAAAAGGATGTTTGTACATACATTACCCTGTATCTCATTTCTCGTTTAGGAAATAAGAATTGTTAGAAATATGTTGTAAATACAAACAGTATCTGGATCCACAGTTAAGAATATCCAATTTATGAATTACATATTTTTTTCCCCTCAAATGTTATTGTAATAGAGTATTTTTCTTTCCTCTCAGCTGAGCAGTAGGTTAGTTTCACTACTCTGTAATGATGAGATATATAAGCAGTCTTATTTTCTGTGAGTGCCAGAAATGACTCTTAGTCCTCTTTGTATCCTGTGAACTGTGCTTTGAGTTTTCTGCCGAATTCTGGTAAAAATGTTTACTTTAATGATGTTACCTTCACAAAGACTATAGTGGGCTGCAAATTGTTTTCTCTTTACAGTTAATTGGAGTAGTCTCATATCTCAGCAGTGTTTAGTCAGAGAATAATCATTGTTTTTTAAATGAAAGGCAGGAAGTTAATAGCAAAACTTTAGGAGTGTACATTAGGTCTATTAGACTTATATTTGTTTTCAGCTGATTTCTCTGTGTAATTGACTGACATTCATACTGTATAGTCACTTACATAGTAAATAAATCCTTCATAATTCCATATGCCAGCACAGCACTCAGCTAATTTCAAGTATCACAGCTCAGCTTTGTTTGCAAGCAGTTTTATTTTTGTTTCTTTTTTAATGTGCTGTCAGACGACAGCAGGGATAATTAATGTCCATTTTAACATAACTGGATAGAATTCTAAAAATCTATTCGGAAATATCAGGGCCTTTGGCAAATGCAGCTGTCTTAGAATCAAGTGAGCTGTACAAAATTATGGATTGTAAACTTGATCTTTTTCCTGTAAAGGTGATTCTTTTGTATTAGAAGTTTTGAGCACTTCACCGACTCTCTGTGAAAAATGGCAAACGTGCCTTCATCTTAGTCTAATCTTCAATAAATATTACTGCAGATACCGTGAAATTCGAGGACTTTTCTGGCAGTCACTATGACTTTTCAATTGTATTTGCTAGCTTTCAAAATATTAGTCCTTACAAGCAAGTTACACCTAGGTTATAAATATTTGCTGTTTAGATTAGTCCTTCATGTAGAATTCCTGGACTTTTAATTGGAGTTTTGCTCTTTGCTTAAATGAGTTTGAAGTCAGAAGTGAGTGTGGGAGCAATATGTTCACAGAATCACAGAATTTTCAGAGTTGGAAGGGACCTCTAGAGATCATCTAGTCCAACTCCCCTGCTAAAGCAGGATTGCCTAGAGCACATTACTCAGGACTGCATCCAGGCGGGTTTTGAAAATCTCCAGAGAAG
>NW_009647763.1:2031865-2039668 GCF_000708025.1 Charadrius vociferus | reverse complement strand
CTCCCCTCAGCCTTCTCTTCTCCAGGCTAAAGAGTCCCAGCTCTCTCAGCCTTTCTTCATAAGGGAGATGCTCCAATCCCTCAGTCATCTTGGCTGCCCTTCGCTGGACTCTCTCCAGCAGTTCCCTGTCCCTCTTGAACTGGGGAGCCCAAAACTGGACACAGTATTCCAGTTGTGGCCTCACCAGTGCCGAGTAGAGGGGGAGAATGACCTCCCTCGACCTACTGGTCACACTCTTCCCTATGCAGCCCAGGATTCCATTGGCCTTTTTGGCAACAAGGGCACATCACTGGCTCATGGACAATTTCCTGTCTACCAGGACCCCCAGATCCTTCTCCTCAGAACTACATGTTGACTATTGGATTTTCCTCGCTGGAGTTCCAGTAATGATTAGCGTAAGAATATGTTTCCCACTTATTCTTTTTCCTTTTATCATTTCTTTAGACTACGGGGATATTGTTAAGCCAGCGGTTGTCATTCTTTCTGAACTAATGCATTGAGCTGGTGATCGTGTTTGTGACAGGCTTGTTTTTCCATCTGGGGTTGGTGTCTAAGGAGTTAAATTATCCCCTGCACTTGTTATACAAAAAATACATTATAACTTAAACATGGCTGTCTGTATATTGGAACTGTGTTTTGATAGGTTAAAGGACTTGGAAAAGATGACAGTCTGACCTGAATCTCTGGAATGATTGACTTCTGACATCTAAAATGCTTCTAAAGTGTGGTAACAAAGCAACGAGTAGACTCAGTTTCACATCTTTCAACTTCAGTAATCCCAGAAAAGGATGACCATGACAGAGCTGTGTAAAATGTGGCATCAGGTGCTAACTTTCTCCTGCTTCAGACTGTTAGTTGTGAATTTTGTAGAAAGTCTGTTCTTACTGCAATAGTGTGTGAGACTTGTTTTTTCTGAATTAAAATGTCTTAAATTATTTAGGACTCGGTGTTAGCAGCTGTATTCTGAGTCTCGAATGTAGCTCTGTAAGTGTGCAGTTTTAAAAATTTTAACTGAGGTTTGTTTAAACTTTGATAGACACATTGTCAAGGCTTGTAAAGGCATTACTGGGAGAAAGAGAGCAGGGCAAAGCTAAGTAACTAACTAACACTGGTCAGATTGATGCTCAGAGGAAAACAGATTGAGATGGGAAAGCAGCGTAAAGTAATGGGCACAGTAGCTTAACGTAGACTTGTATGGCAGTGCTCAGGATTATCAAGCCAGGATCGGAGCAGTCCTATTTGGCCAGGCCACAGCATGACCACTAATTCTGGGATCAGAGAATGCCTTAATCTTCATTTTATGTTAGCAAAAAAGCAGAAGCTTGTGTTCATTCTTTGAGGCTTTTCTGTCTTAGTTTTGTTCTGCCATAGTGATGAAAGGTGATGTGTAGAGAAAATATTAAAATAAAAAAGTAAGAAATTAATTATTAGCAGGCGGTATCAGTCACTGGAATGCTTAAATTATAAAGCAGCTCTGAAAGGAATCTCTGAAAAGCTCTCTTCAGCGTGTAGCACTTAAGTAGTAATTTTGCAGGAAAAATATTTGACTTAATGCTGCATGGCAGGAGCATCCACAATTAGAACATCCATGTGACCTCTCTTGCACTATTTGTTATTGGAGTAATAATTTGTAATACTAAGTATATTATTGCTGTAATATACCTCTCCAGTGCCTGCTGAAGCTAGATGCTTTCTTGGCACTTACATGGGTACTTTGGCTGCTACTTTTTGTTCCAGAAAATACAATCACTTAAATGTTACAGAGTCATCCTGGAGCCTTAAATCGTAACAGACTGGTGCAGGCACTGACGATTCTTGCTTAAGTGTGTTTCTTCATCTCCTATTGCTTGAACTCTTCATGGCACCACCAGGAGAATGGAGACACCCTTGTTTTGAGGGCAGTTCTTCTTAGCAGCCTGTTACGTAAATATATCTTTCCCTTCTAAGGAGGGTTTCTTTGGATAAGGCAAAGAAGGTGGAGTTGCAAGTGCTTTTGATGCGACATTCTGTTCAGTTGCCCTATTTCAACCCTTTCTGCCCCTCTTAAATGCTAAACACACAACTTTCTTGAGGGTGCAGCCTTACAAGAAGTTTAGAGTTAAATGAACAAACTGTTGCTACCAGCCACGTGTTCCTGTGTATCGTAGCTGCTGAGGTGTTCATTGGTTTACAGCAGTCAGATTGAATTTAATAAAAGAGCACATAACTAACACAGTAACTTTTTGCTGGCTTACTGAGTAGAGTAATCATACTGTGTGGTCAGGTAGATGAGCAACACCGCTCAGGAATGGGGAACTGTGCAGCTGAGAGCATGGGAAGGAGGAGCTATTTAGGTTAAGCAGTAATGTAAAATTGCATAGGAAGAGGAGACAGGTATGTGGAGTATCTCCTTTTAAAAGAACCTCTATACTTCAAGAATTAAAAATGGTTCTTGTAGGTCCCCAGGCTGTCTTTTGTTGCTTCAGTGTTTTTTTTTTTATTTCCAGTTCTTCTTGCTGCGTTATTACCAATGCTGCTCATAAGGTACCTTTCTCATGAGCACCTGCTCTGCCAGAAGAACAGCAGTAGAGAGAATCTTAATTCAAGCAAAGATAACTCTGCCTTGAGGTCTTACAGCTATGACTTTTTACTTGGGAGGGTAATAGTTGCTTTCTAAGTGAATGTTCATCTGGCTGTCTGAATTTTCCTTTGTTGGTGCTATTGAACATGTCAGAAAGGAATATGCTTATTTATTCTGTCCTCTTTTTGAGGGTATTTGGCAATAATTTGTTTGAGTTATAGTCAAGTAGGACATTATAGATCTTTGGAGAAATGGCCCCTCTAAATCAGTATCTTGAACTTTTTTGTAGTTGCATGTAGGGTGCATCTTCCCCATCTTTGTGGATTGATTGATGGTGGTTACCACATACTACCAAATCAAGAAGGGAACCACTGACCTCTAGAGAGCTGTGGAGCTCTGCATAAGAGGCTCTGCAGGTAAGATTTATGTGTATGGCTTGTAACAACTGTTGCAGGGGCTGTTAGGAAGATCACAAACTTTGATTGCAAATGGAAGAATCAAAGCTACTGCATTAGGAAGCATCTCTGATAAGTGAGGCTAATCCACCATGAACATGCATGCTGCCAGGAACAATAGGAATCGCTACAGACCCCTTTTGGAATTGGTTGAAGCCAGGAATGACCTAAAATATAACTGGTTCAAAAAGTACCACTGTAGGTGAAAATTCTGTGTGGTTTCTTCTGTGTGTGGGTGTGGTGTACAACATACTCACTTGTTATGATATGTATTTATTATGTGCATCTGTCATAAATCAGAGTTTTAAATTTTCAGTGCTTTTTATCTGCTGCTTTTCTTTTAACAGAGAACCTGCCAACCCTCGCTTAGGGAGTGGACATCCTTGTAAAACAGATCCCAAAGTACAGGGGCAGAATCTTTCCTCTGAGGATTAAAATACTGGTTCATTTTTTGACCAGCTAATTAAATTCTTTCTTTCTGATGTGATTAATTCTGAAATTTCATTTGATTGAAACATATGTGTGTTTGAACCTGAAATGACCTGTAGAATAGGAAAGTTTAGTTCTAAGTATCTATAGAGAATTAATTGTCAGAGCTGATGAGTAGTTTTTTCTTCCTATTGGTGTTTTAGCAGTCTGCTTCCACTGTGGATAAGTGCAGTGTGAAAATCAAGGGCGGAGAAGTATTAGGAGAGGCTCAGACAGTAGGAGACTCTAAATAGTTCATTGCCAGAGAGCGTGTGTAGTCTTGGAAGTCTTCCAATACTATTGGTTTTATTTCTTTAAAGGCCTGTGTTCTGAAGTCAGGTTTGTAGCATTGACTGAGATCCATCTTCATGGAACAGTCAGACTTAAAAGGAAGACCTCACAATTCGTTGTGCAACAAAGTACAACGATGTCCCAAATAATACCCTGGGCCTGGAAATTCTTAGTATCAACTAATTAAGTGTATTTGCTACTATGCTTCTTAAGTACCTAATAAGATAAATATATGTATTAGAAGTAATGTTATTCTTGCTGTTTGGCACATGAACATTTCCTACTTCGCACTTATTGAATTGCACATAGGAGTTCTTGATATCCTTCATAAATGCATTTTGCAAATGATCTTTGGATAGGAAGACTTTAAATGTTTGTTGTATACTGCTGTTTGTGCTGAGACATAGAATTCAGAGCAATACTTGGACTGTTTCTTTTAGTGGCACTTTTTTGTCCTGTCTTCAATTTTTTTTTTCCTTGTGTGCCACCATGTGCCAAGATTTGTGGAGTCTTGCGGAGAACTGGGTCAGAGACTTGACTTGGTTAAAAATAACCCATCAAAAGAAGGATCTTTGTCAGTTCTCTATCTTGTTCCTGCTGTGCAGTGCTGTAAGCTGTTGCATCTGAGAAGCTACCTGTCAAGTGAGATTTTTTGGAGGACAAGTTAAAAATTCTTGGTGAATAACTAATCAGTATTGCTTTGTCCAGTTGATGGTAGGTGAGAGACTGTAGTTAGAAAACTGTCAGACTGTGGTCTGCGATTGGTGAGACAGATTGAGATAAATGAAGTGACAGGAATTGATCTATTGAACAGTGGTTGCAGAATAACAAGATTAGAAGCTAGCAAATTGTGAGGAAAGAAATGTATTCAGTGTAGAAAAAAAGTGCAAAGGAGTTTTTCATAGGTGTTTGGTATGTAGTGATGGTCAGGGTTTTTTTTCTGCTACGATAGGAATGATAAGGAAGTATTTTTTCATCTTCCCTTACACATCCCCAGGTTACACTACTCTGTAAAGATCCGGTTAATTTTCGTTGTAGCTGAGGTGAGTGGATGACATGACTTCAGGCAAGCACCTTTGTAGGACAGCACATTCTAGTACCCAATTTGAGGCTGTATTCCAATAAACATTTAATTTGCAAAACATCCTGTCATGTCTGTTTAACGCTTAAGTTCGCAAAGAGCTTTGAAATTCTCATCAATGAATTGCTTCATATGGGACACAGAAATAATGTAGCTGATGTGATAATGTTTTTGATTTTAATCTGTGAATCAAAATCAATCTGTAATCAGTTACGTTTTTATTAAATAACCTAAAACTGAATGCAGGTTATTCTTTTAAATTTTTTAGCCTTTTTATCTGAAGTAAACAATTAGCTTTTTTAATGTATTGCTTGCTTTTTAGTAAAAGGTTATTGTCAATATGCACAGTGAAACTCAAAAATCATGTACTAAATAATGAAGCACAGGTATATTCGTATGGTCTGGTTTAACTCAAGTTTGTATCGGATATTGTAAAATGAATGTGAAAACTTGTTTTGCGCCTCTGGTGTATGGTTTATATGATGTTCATGATGATTGTTTCATTTAAACGTAAGAGAAAACTATTTTAGTGTAAGGGTGGTCAAACACTGGAAGAGGTTGCTCAGAGAGGTGGTAGAGTCTCCCTGCTTGGATATACTCAAAATCCAACTGATCATGATCCTAAGCAACCTGCTGTAGCTGAGCCTGTTTGGAGTAGGGGTAGTGGAGTGGATAATCTCCAAGCTCAATTATTCTGTTATTCTACATAGGGTTTCTTTGTGTTTATTAAAAAAAAAAAAAGTAGTCTTACACCAACAATAAAAACATGAAAATTCCTGCCAAGTCACAGTAGGACTACTAGAATACCTCAAATTAAGAATGAGTTAATAAAATCAGGACTGAAATGTATATGCTGAATCCCAGTTCTCCTTTCTTTCTCTGCATCACTGTGATTTTTTTCATTTTTTTATTTTTAGTGGATACACTTGTGTTAATGTCCATGTTCAGACGAGGTTATACAAAAGGTCTTCCTTTGACTTTGTTCACTCCCCGCTCCTGTCAGCATACACTGTGTGTTGTAACTTCCAGCCTTCAAAAGTCGCCTTAAAGTCTTGCCTCTTACCACCCTCTGGTATGGAACAGTAGGTACTTCAGTAACTCTCTCCAAGCAGGTGAAATATTTTTATCTTTACTATGTAGGTGGTATGAATGTTGCTTCATTTATTGTTTTACCATTGAAGTCATCTCTGCTTACATACTGTTGAACTTCTGCATGGGTATGTTTACAGATAATGGGCTTGATTTGCCTTGTAGAAGAACCTCAGGCAGGGCGACTGTGATATTCTGGAAAGACTCTCCCAGAGAGGATTCTGTGCTCTGGAAAGTGCGTTTCACTGCACTTGATAGAAATGTGATTTGTTCCACTTCACCTGGAATTTTTAAAGGTTCTCAAGTCTTAGTTTTTTTTGGTTCGGAAACCTTTCCAAGTTCAAGGACCTCTTATTTGAAACCTGCAACAGTTCTAGAAGGTATGTGCTTGAAATGGTGCCCTTTGTCAATATACTGCTTCCTATGTATGTCTGATCTGCACCAGCTCCTGATGTTGTTGGTGCTGCTGTTACTTCTTTGCAGTATGATGACTGAGTGTGGAATTTGGTAATTTGCAGCTGCTGCACTGAGGTTTGTGGGTCTTTTTTTTTGTATCAACAGCTTCAAGCAATTCTGGAGCTTCACAGAGTTGTTGGCCTTAATCTGGTTAATTGCGGTAATGTGACCTCAGGTCTTCATATCTAGAGAGATGAAAACGGGCACAGAGCATTTTGTCTTGAAGATGACTCTGCCTTCCTTGAAGAGTTTAAGGAAATTCCTTATCCTCTCTCTTCCTAAGAAGATGAAAGCCCTAAACATAAATCTCAGAAGCAATCCCTTGATTTTTTTACTATTCTGCACCCTCCCTGCCCCCCCCACCACCCCCGTCAGTATAGCTTATTACCTGTTGAACGTTTAAATCCTCCTTCAAGGAGATTATAGGTAGGCTGTTTTGAGTATGTTCAACCATGCTGTCACTCCAGAGGAGTCTCCATTAGATGTTTGCATTTAATGATTTTACTGAACCTTCAGTCATGTTTCTGATTGTGTTATATTCTGTGTTTGAAATAGAGGACTCCTTTAGCTATTTATGGGTTGATTTAACAGCAACTTGTTCAGCACCATAAGGGCATTCTTTTTGTTGTTGTTGTTGGGGTGGTTTTTTATATCCTTAGCTTTTTCCTTTTCTTGATACTTGGATCTGGTGTATTTTCTACATTTATATCTAACTACTTTGAATCCATGCTTGTCTTCCCTTACTAATACTTATCTGTCCTGGTAGCTTAATTACTAATTCAGTTTTTAACTGAAGTTCTTTTCAATCTGACAGTACTGACTACCTCCAAACAAGATAATTTCTAGTCTAGCACTGGTTTTGAAATTGTCCAAAGCCATTACTACATAATGATTCCATAGGCTTCAAACGCCTGCGTCAGTGCTTGCTTTTATAAGCCTTTCCAGAGTCTGCTCAGTTATTCATCTGTCAATGCTAGGCCACTAGATCCACGAGCTTTTTCTGTGTTGGGTGTAGTCAAGTACATGGATGTTTATCAGTCTTCCAGGATACAATGCTTTAAAAAAAGGAATTGCTCTTGCTGTCGCACTGGTTTCAGTTGCTAGCTGTCTCTTTAACCTCCACCGCTTTAGTTCTGCCAGTTATTTAAACTTAGTCTAATTACTTTTGGCATTAGGTTGGGTACAGGCAATTTATTTTGGATGTTGAGGCCTCTAAGTTTTTATTTGAATAGTCACCTGTCAATTTGTACTGTCAGTTCTTTCCTTGTGGCACTTTGTAGTTCAACCAGCCTATTGAAACTAACTGCATTGAATTATTTTTTTTTTTTTTTAATGAACTTTAAAAAAAACCGTTTTCCCCTGGCTTTTTTCCAAAAATCATCCTGGGGAAGTACTATAATGGG
>NW_009647763.1:2027550-2030935 GCF_000708025.1 Charadrius vociferus | reverse complement strand
ACTTTGGTCCCTGAGAAATTGTGGACCAAGTCTGTTTGGAAGCTATTTCTAGGCATGTGAAGGTGAAAACAGTAATTAGGATTAGCAAGCGTGGGTTTACCAAGGGTACTAGTCAACCAGATTGTCTGCTGTGATGGAAAGACTAGAACTGTGATTGAGGAGAGAAAAGCAATATGTCATCTACCTTGATTTCAACAAGGTTTTCACCATGGTGTCGAGGAGCATCTTTGTGTCTCATTTGGAACACTGCAATCTAGATGAGACTGCTGGGTAGATAAAAAGACAGTCTGGATCAATGAGCTTGGAGGGTCTGATTTGGGACATGTTGTGCTTAGTATGTTATCAGTGACCTGGCACAAGCAGAAATGCACCCTTAGCCACTTTACAGGTCTTCGATGTGCAGGGGTGTGCAGTCAGTATGTTTGAATACATGGCTGCTGTCTGAAGGGCCCAACATTTCTCAAAATTCTTAACAAAAGACAAACCCACCTTTCCATTATATGGGACGCCCACGGAAGAAAAGGGAATAAAATAACACCACTTCTTTGTATTTCTTAAATGAAACAGCATCTGTGGCATTGTTTGGAGAACCTGAAGTTCTGCGTTCTCCTTCAATGCTGAAATCCATGCGTGTGTGTGGATACTTCTTTGTGTTCTAATGAATGCTTCATAGGTTTGTTTTGTAAGTTAAAAGTTGAGCTATAGCAAACCTGTATCAGAAGAGGCTGGAAGGTATAAATTGTCTAGGTTTTTCACTTTTTATAAATTCTAACCTTGTCATTGAAATTCTTCAGGGAGAAATTTGGGGGCAGACCATTTCTCTAACTTGATCAGTAACACACTGTTCAGTTTTGTCTGAGAATTATACAAGTCTTCATTTTGTGTTTCTGGATTACATTTGACAATGCAATACTAAAAATGTTGAATATTGTTCCTTTCATTCCAGTTATTGAAGACAGACAATATGCTGCTGATGGAATAGCTAATAGTGACATAGGATGTTTATTATGTGCTTTCTTGGTGGGTTTGGGGTGGGGTTTTTTTTATTTGTTTTTAAAAGGAACGTGACCCCAGTTATTCTCTCTTACTCTACCTCATGATGACTCTGTAGAACCTGTAAAGCGTAGGTGAAAGGTGGCTAATTGGGAAAAACTTAAGTTTTAGACTTTGTGCTTTTGCTGGTTGTGAGGAATCATATACTCTGACTCATATCACATAACATTTGGAGATTGCACATGAAGTTGTTACTGAAAGATTGTATATAGGAAGTATTTACAAACATTTAATGCAGGGCGTGCTGCTGTTAAATGTATGAAATCGCCTCTGTAGAGCACTTTGTGTTTTAAATTTCTTTGTACAAGTAACTGTGTGTTTTGTTTCAGATTATGGAGCTCTGTGGTGCAACAAGACTTGGCTATTTTGGAAGAAGTCAATTTTACATTGCTTTGAAACTTGTTGCTGTGGCCCAGTCTGGTCTCCCTCTAAGAGTGGAAAGTTTAAATACAGGTAAATCACAGGATTGGGGGAAATTGAGCGGAATTATTGTACTTGGCTCACAGATTCTTGTAGAGTAACCTTGTAAATTAGCCTGGTATATCTTTTTATATCTGTTGCAAACTTAAAAAAACATTGTGGAGAGACTATGAGAGAGAGTATTTACTGCATAGGAAGCATATGAGGTGAAATATCTCACTGAATAAGTATTGTGTTCATCATGGGGTAAATGAACAACTACCTACTGACTATTGTGTAGGTACAAGTTCATTCTATAGATTACTAGTGTGAGAACTTGCGTGCTATATCCTCTGAATAAAGTACTAATAGGACTAGTGTGAATTGGAAGGAAAAGAAAAATGCAGCATTTGCAGGCTTTTATAGTTGCTGAGTTTATGAAGCCTTGATTGCAACAAATGAAAGGTCATCTTTTCTAAAGTCACATTCCTTCACGCTTGGCTTGATGGTTTTCTCCCTTCTTAGTGCAAATATGAAGATAGTGGTTTAAGACTTTTCTAGTGAAAAACCTGACCTGTAAAAGATCTTTGAAGTCTGTTATCAGCCAAAGCACCTGTTATCCTGCTCAAAGGTCAGCTGTGGCCTGGGTAGTGAAATAGGAATAGGAGAAAGAATCACTCCGGGAAGATGGTTCAGAAAAGAAAGAGCTTTGGTATGAGGCTCTACTGTAGCCTGCTGAGTGACATAAGTGGATCTGTGTCAGTGTTGCTCTGCAAGATAAAAAGAAACTTAGGAAGATGGCGTAGTGAGTTTTAAGCCACTGTAGCCCTTTGCAGCGTAATACGCAACTCACAACTTTAAAATATCTTTGGAGCACAGCTTTGCATTAAAGTGACCTCCCTAGTAGAACTGATGTCTGTAGAATACATGTTATGATATAAATTATATGTGCTAGTAATTAAAAGAAAGTTTAGGATTTTTTTGTTTAAAGGGTATATATTAAACAGAGTAGTTAAGGAGACTTAAATACAATCTGATAGGACTGAAGTATTTGACAAAGCTATAAAAAAGAAAGGAATTATTGTGTATACTTTTACAGTAATGTTTATTCTAGGCTCGTACAAACAGTATATACTACTGTCATGGTTTTTTGTAGCTTTTTGGAAAAGTGCATGGTTTCAGTCAACGTTTTGCTAGTATTCAAGTTCCTGTCTGCTCATGAGCCACCCTATGTTTATAAACCATTTCCCTAGTTTTCCTGATGAGTGTTCCCAAATCTAAAGCTTCAGTAAGCTGTAGCAGAATGCCATAGAATCAGAACATTGGAAAAGGGACCTTCGACTCTTAATATCCGATAGAACTGGGATTTGATGTAACATTTGTGGGATTTCTCATCAAATGCCTGTTGAAGAAGGCAAAGACTTAAACGTATGTAGCTTTTTCCAGGGTTTTTATATGCTTGATTTTATTTTAATGCAAGATACCTTAACTGGAAGGAGCTGTTCTAGTTAAAAAAGAAAAAAGAAAAAAAAAAACAACAAAGAAGAAATTTGAAGGAAGGAATTGAAATGAAGGTATAGAATTCATTCCAAAATATAAAATAAGTTGCTGTAAAACTAGCAGCTATTGGAACTCTTGTAATGGAATACATTTCCTTGATTCATGACAATACTAGAAATACTTGTAATGGTTGCTGGACTTCTAGGAATAATTTTCTGCAACTGGTTCCAAACCTACTAAATAGAACAAGTGCAATTGATAGAACATTTATTTTTACCCTAACTGTTTTTAGCTTTGGTTGTCTGTTGCCTTGGTTGCAGTGGTTCCAGTCCTGTCTATGAAGTTCCTGCTCCTAGGATGATTCAAGTGTTGTTGTAGCAGCTACTAAACAGCTAAAATATAGCAGGCTGAAGGCTCATAAAATGATTCTGAG
>NW_009647763.1:1937267-2027503 GCF_000708025.1 Charadrius vociferus | reverse complement strand
GCCCAGAGTCCATCTTCAACAGGTCTTGAAGAGGATCCGTTAGAGGCATCCTAATCTAAACCGTATATTCTTTCTTCAAAGCAAAACATTTAAAATTACTTAAAGCTTATATTTTAGGACATCTACCTTTTAGCTCTGCATTCTGTGATTGTTTTAGTGTTATTCACTTTTTTATCTTGGGATTTTCAATGCTCTTCTTGTTTGGTTTGCTCTTTGTTTCAGTGTGTGCCTCTTCCTTAGACAGGAAGCTTGCTTTATATGAGTTGCTGAGCAGAGACTACAGTCAAATTTTGAGTACTAAGTCCATCTGCGTGTCATCCAGTTCATTCTTAGTTAAATAAGTACTTTCTTGATTACTCAGATGTGCAGTGTAGGAAAAATGCTGGCTTTAGTTATTATGCCACATGCCTCTAAATCTGTTGTTCTTTGCTGTCCCAGAAAATTTTTCTTTCAAAATGCTAAAAATCGAGAAATTGAGCAGTGTCTATTTCAAAGTAATGTTTATTTTCGAAGTATGGAATACAGTTTTTGGTGGAGGAACATATTAACAAGGGTGTGGGCATAAAAAGTACAGAGAACTTTCTAATTTATTCAATATCAAGATTTAATTCAATTAATAACAGCTATTGCATTTATAATTGAGGGATTTCTGAATGGTAACAAATGTTGTAGTGTTAAAATGAGGTTTTTCTGCTGTTACGGGGAAAAAGACAGAGAGGAGAGAGGTAAAAAATGGTAGATTTCAATTGACCATGTAGAAACATAGTACAGCACACAAACCTATATTTATGTGGTCTTGTTTTTAAAGAAGACAATAAGAGTATTTTGTGTTCCTTCTGAGCCCTCTATATTATTTTGTGAAATAGTGCTAGATATCTCGTGCCAGATCCTCATGTTGGAACAACCAATTGCATAGACTTCTCCTGTGTCAGTTGGATGCTCTGCTGTCTGTATTATCCTGTTTTGCAAGCATACAAATTCCCGCTTGTGTGCAATGACTTTTTCACTTTTTGTCTGGCTGTAGTTCACTGCTTAGCTACGTGAATGACTTTCCTAGCGCAACATATGGGGTACAACGCTAATGTGAAAATTGGCATCTAGGACTGAGGAAGGCATCAGGAATTGCTTTAACAGCGTTTCCATGTGATGGGTAACCACAAATTTAGCAAAGAGGCTGTGTTGCATGCTTCTTCCCTGTGATGAAAGCTGGTTGGCACTTTGAATTATGCTTAATGACAGAGGCTTAAATCAAGAATTTATGTTCTTACTGGAGCAGTGTTCTTTGATACTGGGTGCATAAAGATGCCTATATTGTTGAATACTATGGATTCAAATGATACTTCAGCTATAAATCAGTTTAATGTTGAACTTTTATGTAATAAACTGTATGCAATTTCATCTTATATTTTAATATAGTTGGTAGTACCACTGACTCATTTTCAATACCAAAAGTAAACAATGTAAGCAATCAATAAGAGAAATTAAATTTGAGCCATGCTTCTAAATTTGTTTTGTGTTAGTAAAATAACTTCCAAGCAAGCTGTACAGCAAATTCACTGTTTATTTGTATTCACAGTGGACTAGTAAGAAAATTGTAGTTGGGATTCAGAAAAATGGCAGAAATCTTGCAGTGAAAAATTGAGGACTTACATAGCCTCATTTTTATATCATGCTACTCTGAACCATGGTGCATAAAGCTAAGGTCCTCCTAGCATTTTGTAGAAACTTTGCTTTATAGATATTTGTAACAAAGTGAAGTGTTACTGGAATAGTCCCAGTTATATCCGAGTAAAACAGCTAATTTAGCTTTTATTGTAGAAAGGTATACACAGATGTGTTTAAGCAATAGCTGCAGTTTTTGCAGTAGGACTATATTATCTCTTGTAAATATAGACATGACATCAGCTTGCTAAAGGATGATGTTGAATATACTGCAGTATTTTAGCATTTGTTTTGCTCATGAACCATTCTGTATGAAGACTTTAATTTTACTTATCTGCTAGAAATGGTAGACAAATTTTGAAAATCACACTTCAATAATTAAATGTTGGCAAAATTAAAAAAAAAAAATGAGCTAAATCCAAAATATCTTGTTTGGTACTGCATTTAAGGCAGAGTTCTAGTGCAAAACTGTTATGGAAGTATGTGAAGTTCTCTGTATACCAAAAACAGAACTTGGGTAACAGAATTGTGAAGTATAATGTAGAAAGGGTATTTGCTGTTTTCCAACTGGCAAATGTTGGCTTGACTATAGCAGCAGTCAATGTTTAAGTAATTGAGGCACATGTGAAATTTTAACTACAAAATAGAACTGCATTTTTATTTTTAAGCATCATACTTCTGTATAGTAAATGGCCTGCTCTACTTTTTTTTTTTAACAGTAAAGGACCTCCCTCTTCCCAGATTTGTTGTGTCAAAGAATGAACAAGAGTCAAGACACACAGCCTTGTATTCTTCAGATGCTGATAACCCAGCTTCATATTCAGGTGTGATTCCTCCTCCACCTGGTAGGATACAAGTCAAAAAAGGCTCTGTGAGCCATGATGCAGTTCAGCAACGTACATCAACTGATCAACAGGTAAATTAACTTAAAAGATTAAATGGGACTCTTATACCACTACTTTGCTGCATAGGTGTCAGTTTGATAGGGCTTCTAAGCTTTATTGCTTTCAATATAGTTTCTTTAAAAAAAAAAATCATACTGGTGTATATTATACATAAAGACCACATTCTTCTGAAATACTTGCATGTAGGAGACATTTTTTATGAAGTTTTAAGCTGTGTTTAAAATATTGGTGGTAATAGACAAAATTGAGACAGAAAAGAAAATCAGTGTGTAAAATATGGTAGCTAATACCAAGTTGAGTTCATTATGATGTTAATACCTCGTTTATTAGGTAGTTCACATCAGCTTCCTGGTCATTGGAACAGTGATACTGAATGCTGTGGAAGACTCGATTTCTAGTCCATCATCTTTATATCCAAAATACCTTATTTAGAATTATATATTTTTTTTTTAACCTCACAGTTACTTTTCTCTGCCTGACATTTTATTGTTCAGCTATTTAACTGTTAAGTAGAGACAATGAGAACCAGAAATAAGACAGACTTTTTCACATAGCTTTTTATTGTGTTCTAATAATGACAAAACTAATTTCCTTTTGCTCAGTGGTTCTTTAATATTCAGCTACAGGATATCTGAATAAGTGAAATGTAAAGGCTTACAACTCTGTGCCTCCTCATAATTCCTCTTCTTTTTATAGTCTTTACACTCTCTTTCCATAATATGGTTTAGGTTGGAAGGGACCTTAAAGATCATCTAGTTCCAACTCATGGGGAAATCTTTTCTGATCGTCTTTTCTACAAGCAATAATACTGAGTGCAAATATTAAATTTTGCTGGGTATATGTATGTCTGGGCATAACTGTTGAATGACCTGTTTCTTCCCCATGGTATGGTCTTTTCTGGGCTTGTTTTGTAAAGAATTGTGGAGCTTGCAAACATCCTTTAATCTCTGGGAATCAAGCAATTGCTTGTAAACATTTCTTAATGTACCTGGGAATAGCCCAGACTGGTCCAATATAAAGAAAAAGAAAATTAGCAGAGGCCATCCATAATCAGTGTTTGGCTGCCACTTCCTTTCTCCCAAACTGGAGATGAGGACTGTAATGAAAGGAAGGCTGGCAGTAGATCTGAAGATAGCTTGTCATCATCTAGTTTGGGGCAGGAGTGTTTGAGAGAGCTCCCAAGCACTTCATGAAGAAATTAGCAATTGCGGACCTTGGTATGATGATGGGGGTTTTGGTTTGGTTGAAATAGTTTTTCGTATGCTTCCAACATGGTCTTGAGTTTTAGTGAGCAGCTGTAATTTGATACAGGAATCTGTACTGGTGTAACTTCAAAATAACAAAAAAAAAATCTGGTATTTGAGGTCTTCAAGTTCTGGATGAAGAAACCACGTATTTATAAAGATGTATAAGCATCCAGATTTAATTTCTTCATCTTGACTGATAGAAGCAGCTTGGTGTCTCTTTCACACAAGTGTCTATGGGGATAATCAGAACGAGGAAACTGTATATACAAATCATTTGAGAGATCTGGCCCAGAAAACAGACTTGGAGCAAATGTAACAGGCAATACAGCATTGAGTCCATCAGTTTTAAGCTGCATTCATGGTCTGGAACATCACAGAAGTATTGTCTGTTTTTGCACCCTGTTGTAAAACTGAATTTTCTGTGGCTGATTCTACATTTCTGACTGTACAATGAATCCATTCAGGCAGCCTTCTTGTCCGAATCCATAAATATTAGACTGGGACACCATGTTAGAAACAAGCTGAGAAAGGGGCTTGAGCCCAGGTTTCTTGCTTAACCACGTAAATATTCTAACTGGGTTATTTTCCAAAAGATGGATACAGCTTTTGGCCATGTTTTTGTAGAAATTGCTGATCCAGTTGTGTTTACCTGGAGATACTGCTCAGATCTATAAAATACAGGAAGAGATTCAGACTGAATCCTCATTATATGCCATCTCTTTCAGTGATGAGGGTAAGAAGAGCTGAAGTCTGAAAAGTAAATTACAGCATGTCATTTTCCTAGGGATCACTGTTCTTTCTGGAGGAATTAAAGTGTCAAAGTTAAGCTTGGATATTTCACTCTTACAGCTTGTCATGTAGCTGTTAGATACTCCATTAGTGAGTTTGGGGGTTGGGTTTTTTTTTCTTAAACTGTTTACTGGCTTTAATATGCCAGTCATAAAATACTCTAGCTTAAATATTATTTATTAAATATTATTTGTATGAAATCACAAGATGTCTTCAACTTTAAAAACTGGGTTCATTCATGTGCCATTTTCCATATTGGTGAGATTTGTTATACATAGATTAATATCTTTATAATTAAAAATAATTTTTGTAAAATAATTTAACTTAGAGTATTGTCTACTGAAATGTCCTAGCTAAAACAACTACTTTATCAATGCATTAATTTGGCAGTTCACCTCAATGAGCTTCGCTCAGAGGCAGGACATCAGGAAAAGGCAATCAGGTTGTGTTTCCAAAGAGTAGCTATAAATGAGGTCATCTTTTAAAGTAAGCATGAGCTCAGTTCAGTAAGATCCTTTTTCTATCTCTAGCCGTTTTTGTGGTGGCATTTTTAGTTTATAATGGCTAAGTATTATGTAAATATAGCACTGGCTAGAAATTTTTATCTTTTTAATACTGTTAGTGTTAATAAAAGATGACTGAAGTCATGCCCAGCTGTCATGGAAGCTGCAGAACTGATTCTAGCAGTCAAGCCAAATAATGAAAGATACCTTTGCTCATTGGATGGCATGTTGACTGCACATCATCGTGGAGATAAAATATGGGAAAATATTTTTTCTGCTGGCATAATTTCTTCTTCCTAAATAATAGAAGCTAAGTAGATTTGAAAATTTCTGCTGAAATGTGACATCTATAGGAGCACTTTTGTTATGATATGTATGTTAACCACGGTGTACATACAAATCTCTATGCCTTGGTAGTAGCAGCTATGTTACTAAAAATGTTAATTGACGCCAATCTTGAGAATCTAGATTCTGTTGAGTTCTTGTGCTTTTTAAAAAGAAATCCTAGTAGAAATAGGAGTTGTCATTGTAGGTGGAAGCCTTTTTGGCTTTTTTTTTAAGGAATAAGACAAATATACTGAAGGCAGTTTCTTAGAAGCGGCAGCAATATCGAGATTAGGAAGTATTTTCTTTTTTCTGAAAGCAGTTTACAAGTGATTAAATGTTCTCAATATCAGTCTGTTAGATATTGCCTTTGGATGTTTTGTTTTGTTGTTAAAGCCAAAAAGCAAATCCTTTTTCCAGTGTCTTTAACTGTGATCCAGGTGTTGATCAGGTACTGCTTTAGCATACTTTCACCTGGCTTGCTAGCTTTTCCAGGAAAGCTAGTTTCAATAAATCTTGAGGCTCTAATAGCTGAAAAACATGTATGTGGCAAATGCTCATAGGCTGAACCTTGATATATATCCAAGTGAAAATAAAAAATACTCATCTACCTATATGTGCATTAAGCATAATATTGGCACTCTAGATTATATTGATTTATTGCCATACCAGTGCAGCCTTAGGAAGGAAACTTGGCACCTGTAGCAGTCAAAATTTCATCAATTCAACTTTTTTTAACTGCATGAGAAGTTCTCTGTCTTAAGGTTTTTGCCAATAGTCCATTTCTGTTCACTTCTGTGTGGTAGATTGAACAGGTAATTCCAGGTAAAACATATCTGGTATTAAATAAATTATTTAAGACCATGGAGCTGGAAAAGACCTCTTGTGTCATTGAGTCTACCCCTCTGTTATCTTGAGAAATTATATTAGATAATGAGTTTTAAAAAATCAGGATTCTCTTGTTGGAATCACAACCTTTCATCCACGCTGGCTGTGTTGGGGAAGACTATTCCAGAGCCTTAATAGGAATATAGTGGAATATCCATGGGAATACGGTGGGAATTGCCACTTAACTTTACTTAGGTCAGGTAATACCTGTTCTTTTGACAGCTTTATCCTTAGTATTTGCCACAGACCATCACCAGTGTTTACTAGAAAACCATCATATTCCCCCTTAGCTTTGTTTTGCCTGACAGAACAATCCATAGTCTCAGTTTCATCTCAAAGTAGTTACCAGTAATCCTCATAATCCTTCTCTGCCTTTGATCCAATTTGAATTTGTTCTTCTTGAAAATATTTTACTAGATTTGTATTTCTTGTTCCAAATAACATCTCACCAGTATTAATACTATTTTGTAGGGTACTTCCCTACTTCTGCTTGATATATCTCACCTCATATGCCTTAGCAGCTGTGAATAAAGCAAATCTGTCATATTTGACATATTGTTGTGATCTGATAGCTGACCCGTGCATCCAGTCTTCTGTTTTCAGCTGATTGATTCTCATTATGCACTTTGATATTAATTTCCACTATGCAAGTCACTGTATTTTATATCTTAAAACTTGATAGTTTACTGTTACCTATGTCCTGAAAGGAATCCATCCATCTGCCTCATACATTTGTTGTCAGAATTCATCGGCACGCTATTTAGTGTGCATAAACAGTTACCTAAAGTATCAAATTGGGTCATTCCCCAAATCAGTCATTTAGGAGCGTTATTAGAAACTTCCCTTCAATCCTACAGTACCCATTCTAATACAGTCCAGCTTTGGTCCTTCCATAGCCAATTCTATTGCACCTTAGGTTCTTGTATTAATTGTTGGAATTATCTTGTGTGGCACCCCACTGAAGTATGCTGAGTTCAGGTTAAATGTAGTGCAGTTCCTTTGTCTAGAAAACCACAAAAATCGTATCAGCCAACTTAAGTAAAATGTCCCATGCTGTGATTGATCCCTCTTCCATTTTTATCTGTGTTTAATTATTACTTTCTTCAAAGCCTGGTCTAAAACTTTTAAAACTGTTGAGGTCACACTAACAAGTTTGTAATTGGCTGAACCACACACCCTCCACTCTAAAAATGTGTAGTACTGTATGTGGAGAAGCTCACATTGAATCTTGGACTATTTTGTTCTTCCATATGAATGTTGATTACAAAACATGGGTTCTGCAATGCAATTACCATCTTTAGCATAATCTTTCTTCATGATGGATCTGTTCCCTGACTCTTATGCAGGCTGTGTGGTGTCAGGACCAGGATCACAACACCCTTAGAGCTACTCTTCGGATACCATGTCTGGCATCATTGTCTCTGGAGTTCTCCTTAGGAGGCTTTCTTCTGTGGCCTGAGGTGTGAGATCCAGGAAAAGGTTTATAATCTCATTTGGCTCAAGTATGCTTGCAATGCTCTTTTGAGGTTGAGATCCCTCCAGAGTTGCTTTAGCACAATATTGTGTTCCCTTACGCCAGTTTGTTTGACTTATCTCCACTAAGGTTTTTCTTTTAGAGCCATATACTCTATCACCTTTTTTTAATTGACGTGCTATTTTTAGTAACTGCTCGTGAGTCCAAAAATGTCCAAGTTCTGAGTCCTTCAGAGTGTCTTGTTTTCATAAGTCCAGTTTGACAAAAATAATGCTTTTTTACAACTTTTTAAAGTAATCAATCTTAATTAAAAAATGCATTAATTTTTGCCTGTTAGTTATAATCTTATTTTTTGATTAGTTATTGAGAAGAATGTTCCCAGCAGTTTGATTTAACATGAAAATGTTAAATAGTTAACTGTTTATGTCAACATGCTTTTATTTAGATCAGTTTTCTGTAATAATGTAAAGAGGAAAAATAAATGTCTTAAGATAGTAAAACTCAAACATTGTGATTGCTATGATTTTTGTTGAGGTTTGTTTGGAGAGAAATTAAAAGCTAGTGTTTAAATCTTTAAATATAATTGCATTGAAAGTGCTAAAACAGTTTATCAAAATGAGATTTTAATAACAGTCTAATAAATGATATATCAACTCCAGCATGCAGATGGTGAATAAAATTGTCAAAGTTTCTGAGAGATTAAGTGCATAACTTCTGTTAAAATCGGTGAAATTCAAAATTGCTGAGTTATCAGTAACACAAATTAGGCAAACTGTTGTAGTTGTTACATGTTAGGATTTTGAAGAGCAATTACGTTAAGTTCTGTACTCTAATACTCTCATAAAAATCTCATCCTGGATATTTCAGGCTTTCAAAATTACTTTCCTTTATTAATAGATTGAACAGATGAAAGTGAACAACTCTGCTTCCTCAGCTGCAATGTACACTCAAAACACTCTTGGTTTATGAGTGTAGGTTGCAGTTGAGGAACAAAGGTGGTTCTAATGAACATACTGCCTCTGTTTACGAAAATGTGAAGCTCAATGCCAAGTGGAAGTGGAAACTTTGCACAGCAAACCGTGTTTTCTAAGCATGAGTATATGAGAATGACAACTTCTTACCTGTTGCAAAGGCAGATACATAGTTGATGTTAACCTATATATAAAGGAATGAATGAACATGTATGTAATTACCGTTTCATTAAATCCCTACTCATTGTGTTTTCCCATGACTGCTTTTGAACCTGAGTCAATGTTTCTGCAGTCCTGCATCCTCCCTAGTCTTTTCTGGCTTGCATCTTCCTTCTTTAGACTTGCATTGAGCTATCAGTATTTTGGCTAAACCATTTTATACATACATATATACACACAAGTATATGTTTGTGTATGTATATAGAAATACATAAATATATACATCTTTTTAAAAAATAATTTAGTTTAACTCTCCTAAGCTTGTAGTAAACTAGATCAATGAATGCCATGAATGGTGTATGAGAGTGATTGTGGTTGCACAGGGGAAAGATGGTGCTAGAGTAATGCCATCTAAATTTGGTTTAAACTGCTTTGGAAATGTGTGTCTTATAATGAACGTAAAGCTGAAGATGTGGCTTGTTCCTCTTCCAGAAGCTTTTTGACATCAGAGTTGGTGACACACTTTTGCTATTTAATAATTTTGGCGTCTGTAAGCTGAAGCTCCAAATCAATTGTGGGAAATCTGTAAACGTTCAGAATTCTGATATAACATTAACTGGAACATTGAGAACAAAGTTAATTATTTATTATGCTTGTACTTCTGATGATCTGATTACCGTTATTACACGGTTTACAGAATCACATGAACCACATGTAAAGTAAACATTTAGAAGAATTGAAATTGAGGCTCATATTTACAATTTCTTCCTATGTCTTGAGCTTAAGGCCAAATGTTAGACAGCAGCTTACTGCATAGTGACAGTTGTGAGCTTCATTAGGGCAAGGCTGCTTCATGAGGACTATGTGTCAAGGGTTTTAATGTTCACATACAGTTACTAGAAGTAGTGAGTGGTTTCCTTTAGGTAGACTATCATATGTTTGTCTGCCTCAACTTTTCTTCTGTCTCTTTCTGGACCATCTGACTTACCAGAGTAAGAGTACCGGAGTAAATGAATAGTGTCTGTGACCAACCATAGCTTTCTCTAGATTTACTGATGGTATTTTGTCTAAAAATAAGGCATCCTTCAAATCTTGTTTGATAAAAGATGGCTTATATAAAAGCCAGTGGAAGAGGAAGCTTCTAATTAATTTCAGTGATGCATCATCATGGTTCTCCTAGCACCGGTTGCATTATGCTAAGCAGACTACCTATTCAACCTCGGTTCCAGCCTGCAAGTTGCACTCTGGATACCTTCACTCCTTCCCCTCTTGCTCCCATGCACATGTAAGGGTAAGAACGTACTGTCATCTACAATAAATTTCTTGTCAAGTAAGATGCTAAGAGGAGGAATCTGCAGGCAAATTTCAGAAAGGCATGTTACGGCAACAAGAAAATCTTGAACTGGTGGAGGTATGGTGGAAAAACAGTGACTTTGACCGTGCAGTCAGCTGGTCCCTGAATTAAAAGTTGAAGTCAATTAGTACTGCTCTCAGCCACTTTGTAATACTCTTTGCCAATGCATATGGGCGTCATTTAGATGCTTTGAATGGAAAGTTCAAAGTCTTGTGGCCTCAATGGTCAAAACTTTAAGAAAATACCTAAGTTGCCGAATCAATGAGGCTGGCCCTGTATCCCAGGAAATATGAAAGTCGGAGAGGGCAAAAAAAAAAAAAGAAGGTTTACATTAACGCATTAGAAAGAAACCAGTCATCATGGGCCAAAACCTTTTTTTGTTAGGATGCATGTAGTTTTAGTATGTACTTTGGTTGGAGAAAAGCTTGTTTATGGCATTTCCTCATTGACTTTTAGACGTTTGCAGGTGTAATAGTGATTAAAAAGCATAATGACATTTGAGTGTTTGGCAAGGTAAACGAGTTCACTTTTGGGAATCATGTGGAAGCCTACGGTCAATCTGGCTGTTGGTACTTGATAGTATGGTAATAGTTGTTAGCACAGAGTACCAATTTTTTATTTTTTTTTTCACTACTGAAACAGAATTTGAGATTTCTAGCTTTGTTTTTACTTTTCTAGGAAACTTGGGAGTTCAAGATTTGCTTTCTTGTTGTACTTGTTTTCACTAATTTCAGTTCAATTTGAACTGGGAGATCTGGAAAACAGAAATTTCAAAAGTTCCAGATATAGGGAGGAAATTGCTATATAAATACTTTGTACAATATACATTTTTCCTTTGTATTTTATTTGAAATGGAATAATCCAGTAATCTGAATGTCTCATGAAACAGGTAGAAATTGCATGTGTGATTCTCTGTTTTCCTGCTTGTTCAGGGAGAATATAGTACAATGTGGGATTAAAGAGACGCTTGAGTCTTAAAGTTGGGCCAAAACTACCTTGTAATTTGTACAGCAGAGAAGTATATCCTAGATGACATCATTCTTTAAAAAAAATTACATCTATGTTTTTGCATATTAAAAAAAGTGTGGCCTGTCTAGTGATTTTTTTTCCCCAGTGTTTAATTCTGGTTTGTTTTTTAAATGAAAGTAACTGATTGTGAATCACTTGATGAAAATTAGGTACAATAATAAATTGTACAGTAAGTAATTTTTCTTTAGAGACCTGGGTTCAAATGTAACTTTTATCACAAGTGAAAGTGAGTGTTATAATCTAGTTTCCTTTGTAGCCAAGTCATTTAATTTGGCATTGCTGTTGTCTTAAGAATGCCAAGTGAAAAATATATTAGATAATATTGTTTGAAGTGAATGTGTCCAGTGTCAGTCATATTGTACCTGACTCTTCCTGTTCCTGCATTTTTATAAGTACTGAAATTTTCACTCTCTGAAATGAGACTTTAACTGCAGTGATGGTTGTTCCTAGAAATAATGGTTTCAGATAGGCTTTTTTGTATTTAGTTATTTAGTAAAAAAACTTAAAAGGTTCCTTTGTTTTATTAGGAGTCCACATCTCCAGTTGTTTCACCACAGCAATCCCCACCAACCTCTCCACATACATGGAGGAAGCACAACCGCCATCCCAGCGGAGGGAATAATGAACGACCTCTTGCTGGACCTGGGCCTTTTTGGGCTCCATTTAGTGAAGCACAACCAGGTATAAATGTCTTCTGTTATGCTTCAGCTGTAACCCAAAGTTGTGGAATTCTTAAATATTAAATGAGTTCAGGGCAGTTTATCTTTGTGTTTTCCAATCCTGGAAACTTTCTTGCAGATTCAAACGGTCATGTTGCTGGCAGCACTGTGGAGTCTGTAGTCTTGCATGTGGCGGATCCATTTCTTAGTGTGTATGGGAAATGCTTAGAGTTGGGAGGGAGGGCAAGAGAGTATGAAGGTTTCCCAGTGGAAAGTTTTCTAATACAAAAATGACATCCTATTGAAATTGTGCAGGAACTGTCAGTATACCAAAAAATGTGGGAAGCTCAAGGGAAAGCAGCAGATAATGTATTGTTTGTTTGAATTATGTTTCTGGTAGATTAGATGAATTGTCAGAACAACTCATTCTCTGAAGAGTTTTTTTGCTTTCTTTAAAGTTTACGTAAACAGAACTGAAGCTACTGTATCTCCAATCTGTCAACAGAGAACCACTTGTTTTGGTACAACTTTTCATCCTTTATTGTTCTTTGTTTAACACGAAGACCCTCCCTGTTGTTGTATTGCTGTGCTCAGATTTAAAAAGCTTTCCCTCTTAATATCTCATATTTCAAAAAGTTCTGTTTTCTTTTCTGATATCTGATAGACTTAATAAATATGGGAACAGCGGAGCAATTCTAATTCAGGTTCTGTTTTTGATGATACTGATATGTTGCATTTTGTAGGCTGTAGATTCAAACTGAACTGTGGTTGGTTGGTTTATTTCAGTTGTGATATTCCAAAATTGATCTGTTACCTTTCAATTTATTGCCATTTGTTAGTTATAAGCATCCATGGAGGGCCAGAGATTCCGTTGTTAGAATTGGTTGGATAGGGAAATAAAACTTATTTTAGAAGTGAAGTGGGTTGTATGCAGAGGTTTATGCCAGTGTCCTGAATGTTGTTTGCTAGTAAGTACCAGTCAATTTAGAGTAAAAAAAAATAAAGAATATTAGTCTGCTCATTGCATATATAATCACTTCTAAGGGTTCAGTCCAGGCATTGTAATTTTTCAGCAATCAAATTCTTGACTTTTTTCTTTCATAGTTTAGTTGATAGGCTTTTCTTGCAAGCTGAAATGTAAGTTTATCTGGTAGCTGATTTCTAACTTGTGAAGTTTCTCTAACTTACGAAGTCAAGGACTCTAGGAAAGTTTGCAAACTATTCCTACTGTTGAGGAGTTCAATATTGTCCTCTTAACTTGGTATTACAACTTTATTTTAATATTTCAGTTTGGCAATACTTTCCATGTGATGTCTAATGGATGCATTTTTCAGTACTAGTCTGAAAATATTTCTGAACTAGCTCATTATTCATTGATTTTTACATTCCATACTGAAACACATTCATAGTGTGTTTAGAGTAATTTGGAGATGCTGTTATAGAAGGATTGTCTATTCTGCCAATGCTAAGGATAGAGTGGATTTTCATGTATTAGTTTAACAAAAATTGTCATCCTGATTCACTTTTGCACTGCAGATGATTAATTATTCCTTTGAATTTCAGCTGTTGTAGACAGTTCATCATTCTTTTTACCTCTTGAGCCTACTTTTTAAGGGATAGCATTTTGTAGAAAAATGTTCTGCTGACATTTAGGTAGAACCAGATAGACTGTTGTAACTTTTCTTAAAATCAGCTTTGCAAGCTCATCTTGATTCCTATGCAAGATGTTTTTGAGAAATCGGGTAACTTGCAAGTATGTGATATTATTTCAGTAGGATTTAATGCAGGAGTATGCCATTTCACTTGTGATCCAAGAAAAATAAGAACCCAGGTCTCTCTGCTTGTATTTCACATTAAGTAAAACATTATTTGAGGATAATGGGATTGTCAGCTAAAGCATGGAACCTCAAGTGTGAAAATGTTTCTGACGTAATAATAAAAAGCATGTTGCCTTAGAAAGACAAAAATCAAAACATATTTTTTTTGTTTGGAGAAAGATGTGTTTAAACGGGAAGATTCTGACTTAGGCATAGGACACTCTGTTGCATCATCATACTCCCACCAGGAACAAAATTGAATAGTGCTTTCTGTATCAAATTGGGCTGTAGAATAATTACTAGATAATTACTCAGTTTTTTAAAATTCTTATACCTTGTCTTGTATCAGAAGTTGTAAGCCTAACTTATAGCTGTAGTTCTGAATTTCTTGAGGAAGAAAACCTGTTCTTATCTCAACAGAGCAAAGGAATTTGGATTTTACAAATTTTTTTGCCACTGTGTTCCCCAGTAATTCAGTTATGATAGTGTTAGTGATGCTTCATAAGTAGCTGGTCTCTGAGGCACTGTCATGACTAGGTCAGTGTGCTTACACATATGAAATCAGAAGCCGAGGCTTGTTACCATCTTTCTTCAAGCCTTTTCGTAAAGAGAGCCCCAAAGGGTGCATCTATTTTACTTTAATATCAGGAATTTAAGGTTTAGTGACAGCCATTGATCACCTGGGTAGAGTGAAGTTTATAGTTCCTTCAGGTCTCATCCTTAAATGTCGGAGTCAATTCTATTCAAACCTCAGTCTCAAGTCTTCCAAGTGTCTTTGATTTAATAGTTTAAGATAAAGCTGTTAAAAAAAAAAAAAAAAAAAAAAAATCATGTTATGTCTCAGTTCTGGCTTGTGTCTCTGGTCTGGATTGGTCTTCATAGAATAATACAGTGGATGACTGAACCCCTTGTAGGAAACAATTGTATATGAGATGACAGAATTGTATATGAGATGAGCCTCCTGTTCCTATACAAGAGGAAAAAAACCCAAAAAACCAAACTTCTTACTTTCACCTTTTCAGCTCATTTTGCGCCACAGCTTCAGCTAGAAAGATGCTGACTGATAAACATGGGAGAAAGAACACCTTCCCAACTTCAAATGATAGTTGAGTAGCACGTCAGAATAGCGGCTAGAAATTATTTTTTATTACCTTGTAGTCTGTTTGGACTGGAAGCAAAGCAGAACATTTATGTTGGTAGTATCCAAATAATGATTTCAAACTAGTAAAAAAAAACTGGTCTTCTGTTCAGTCATAGCACCTCTGTTAGGTTTCTTTGGCATTACATTAAGGTTCTGTTTTGATGTCTGAATACGTATGAGAACTTGCAGCCCTAAGCCACACCTTTTTCTTTTCCTCATTGGGAGAGACTTTGCTGCATGAAGTTCATGAAATCAAGAACCAGAAGACTTCCTGGACAGAAATGGAACATGTTTACTGCACTAACAGTTCACTTGCATCTTTAGAGTCCTGAAATATTTATTTACTGTGCTTGCAGGGGACTGAATAGGCCTTTTTCTCCTAGTTACTGCTTCAATAACTGTTGATAATTGGCCTTGTTACAAGTTAAAGATTATTCTTACCTGGATGTGCTTATTAAGGGAGAGAATAGCTCTTCAGCATTTTATCTTATTGCCAAAATTGTACTCACCTTCTGGTTTCGTTTCATCACAAATTGGTGGTAAGGCAGGCTCTTGCTAATTT
Source organism: Charadrius vociferus (assembly GCF_000708025.1). Classification (NCBI taxonomy): domain Eukaryota; kingdom Metazoa; phylum Chordata; class Aves; order Charadriiformes; family Charadriidae; genus Charadrius; species Charadrius vociferus. The sequence continues at coordinate 2,012,019 of NW_009647763.1, read as the reverse complement.
ACAAAGTTAGTTGAAAATTTAGTTCTCTGTAAGTAAACCCACATTTGTATAGTTGTTGAAAAGTACAGGCTACTCAGATATTATCTAGATAGACCATTTCTTAAACTTAGATTTGTAGCTTAAAGTGAGGGGTTAACTTTTCTCCTACAGGAACTGAGATAATTTTCCACAAGTTATCAATGTGTCTGTAAGATATTAAATCTAGAGGAGAAGGATATAGAGCAGTGACACGAATTCACTTGAAGTTAGAACTTCATACTAAAGACAGTGCATTAGAATTCACCAGCTTGTTCAAATCTGATAATTGGTCTTAGCACTTTGAATGGGGAGTAGGCCTATTAATGGTGTTCTCACTGACAAAAATGCACAGAGACCATTGGAGGTTGCTTCTTCATGGTGTTACAAGTCATAAAATAAAAATACACTGATTGTTGTGAGTCTTCTCTGTGACCCAGTTGTTTTCTACCTTCCCTTCTACCACAGTGTTCCCAGTCTGGTTTTGTAATTTGAGAAGAAAGTGAGGGATGACTATCTCTAATTCAAATGTCAAATAGATGGAGTTTTAATGATTGAGAATTGAGTTACTGGCTGGTGGCAGTCCATGAGTATGTGTATAGATCCAGGTGTCCACAGTTACTAGTAAAGTATATGAGAGGAGAGCCTCCTGTTCCTGTAGTTTCTATATAGTTCCTATATAATCTTTCTCCAGTGTTCTCCAGCCTTTCCATCCTGTGTCCTAAAACGTTGTGTCACAGAGTGAGTAACAGGAACAGTAAAGCAAGTGTATTGTTTTTGGGATGGTTTGAACAGAAAGGAAACAGTTCTTGTAGTACTTTTAAAGTACTCTGAAGGTATGACAGTTTGGTGCTACTGGCACCTTCATCGCTGTCAAAGTACTGCTTTGGAAGAGGTGCTGTGCTAAGTGGGGTACAAGTTGAACTGTACTAAGACAAGTTGTTGGGAGGAGTAAAGGTGGAGTAAACATATATAAGGGTAGCGGCAATAATGTCAGGGTTTGAGGGGAGAGAAGGGGAGAGCTGCTGTATCAAAAGTAAAATTTGAGTGTGGCATATCCATAGGAGAGAGGGGAAGGACCTGTCTGAATCTGTCTGTTAGCCCTGTGCTGAAGGAGACCAGGTGGAGAGAGACTGAGCTTTTCTGCATGTTTCTTTCTAGGGTTAGAGTTAGGCCACCTACTGAAGAATAGCCTCAAGGCATCAAACACATTGCCTTAATTATCAACAATTTTGGATAAAGTCTCTAGAAGCTCCAGGCCACATCAGGGGCTTCCTGAAGTGGTGGACAAAGTTGGGAACAAAAGGAGTAGTTAATAGTGGCAGTAGAGCTAACTTTAAGAACAAACAAAAAAACCACCACAAACCCCAAAAGCCCAACAATAATGTAACCTCTCAATTTTGTATATTTGACTTATCTCCTACTTCAAAAAGTCTTTCTCCCTCTGGAAATCTCAATTTTTTATTTTATGTAATGCAAGATTAAAGGTGTTCTGCACAACTATGGCTATTGCATGTAGGATAAGAGCAAAGATAAAGCAGTTCTGAGCATTTCTCTTATTACCTTCTCCTAGGAATACAGTCGTTTATGGAATGAAAGAGTAACTGCATACTGCCAGATATTAAATAGCAATATTAAATTGTATACTAATGATGTTACTGCTACTTTAGGTGTTAGCCCTCAGTGTGCCTCACTGATTCTCAGATTTCCTTCACTGTTTACTGCATTGTATACTAGTTGTGTCATCAGTCTCCCAGATCCTGAAATTGTTGATATTTGTCAGCTTCATAAATAGATTGTCTATATATGAATGGACTTATCATAGCAATAATATTTAGCCAACATCTTGACAATAAATTCTTGGGGTTTATTGCTTCAATTTAGATCTTAGTGGCAGGATTAAAATTATGACATTAATGTCATCTTTCTTGTTTGTGGGTTGTGTGGAGGGCTTACAGAAACTCTCAAGAAGTTGACCTGCCTTTTAAAAGGAAATCTGCTTCTACATGAGGCAGAAATTCCTAAGTATGACTTTATTTAACATATTTCAAGAGAGCATTTAGTTGTGCAAGAAGAGTAGATTGAAGTAATCAGTTTCACAATTGCTGTTTAGATTTAAGGAGTTCAGCATTTCTTGTAGGAGTCAAAGAGTAGAATGAAGTCCTGGGATTCTTCTAGACTTGTTCTAGATGGTTTGTTTTCCCTCTGATCTGAGTTCCTTACATTTTTAATTAGCAACTGCAATTTAAGAGAATTTTGAGGGTTTTGTACATAGAACAGTGGGTGGCCAAATCTTTCTATAGTTGCTTATTTTAATATTAAGACACTGAACATCAGCAGTACTTCAGAAGTAGATTATGACAAGACACTGGGTGAATCTCAATTATTGTATTCCAGATAGTTAATACATTGCAGATGTCAGCACTCTATATGGATGCCTTTTATTATTCTTGGCCTGTTTTTAAACAACTAGAAATAATTTAGAAAAAAAAAATTATCTGTGCCAAAAAGCCTCATTCTAAAGAGGGATTTCCATGGCCTTGTTCTTTGAATGGCAAACTAAAACCTAAAAGAGAAAAACATTTAATAATAAAGTATGCCACTTTTAAATAGCTGTTTGTCCATATAAGTATAAGCTCATTTCATTTAAGTGAAAATGTGGACTATTAGTAAACTCATTGAAAACCCATTAAATGGGTAAAACCCAATTTACATTTTCACACATGTTGCAATAAGCTTGTTCCTCACTTCTGTCTTTAGTACCGATTTAAGCTGACCTAGTGTAAAAATCTATAGGAGTGAGTTGTCAGGAGGTGAACTTTTGTCAACTTGGTGCAATTTGGTTTTCATTTTCTTCACCATTCTACAAGTGTGTATCTCCCTGACAGCCGTATGTGTTCCAGGATTTTTTTTTTTGACTGCTTTCCATATCCATAGTTCTTACTCGGTTTTCAAGGTTGTCTTTTGAAAAGGAAATGTTTCTTCTACTTTCAGGCTCATCTACTTCTAGTGATCCCATATGGTCTGGCCATTCACCACCACCCCATCAAGAAAACTGGGTCAGTTTTGCAGATACCCCACCAACCAGTGCTCTTTTAGCCATGCATCCTGCTTCTGTCCAGGTGTGACACTTTATTGGTATTTGATTTGCTTCATTCAGATTGATGTTGCGATCTTTTTTTTTATATAATTTTTGTTGCAGATGTTTAGTGTGTATCCATGCTGTAGTCTGTTCAGTGCTATTTAGCTGTTTGAGTTGACTTCATTTGACTTGATTAACTGAAAGCTACTAATTTAAAAATGTCAAAAATTATGACTTTAAAACATTTGTGTTTAGCTCTTTTTGCATTTGTGCCATACTTTTTTTTTTCCTGCATACATATCTGCAGTCATTCCTATCCATATATATCTGTGTGCAAAAATACCCTGTCATTATCCTGTAGATGCAATCTGCTGATAGTTTCCTGCAGTTGTTAAACTGCTAAGAGATTTAACTATGCTTTATTTTTTGAAGGCAAGAAGTTGAGAATTCATAGAAGCATTTTAGGTAGATAATACTGAGGAAAAATATTTCATTTCAGGACCAGACAACAGTACGAACTGTAGCATCAGCTACAACAACAAATGAAATTCGTAGGCAATCAAGTAGTTATGATGACCCCTGGAAAATAACTGATGAACAAAGGCAGTATTATGTTAATCAGTTTAAAACCATTCAACCTGATCTAAATGGATTTATACCAGGTAAGTTACTCTTTAAAAAATATAATTGTGGGTACAGCAGTTCTATTACAAAGACTTTGTTGTGTACTTAACGTTTGCATACCGTTTTGAAGAAAGTTCTCCATTTTACTGATAACGTTCTAGTAAACTCCAGTGTACTTCAAAAAAGAACTTGAAACTAATTTGCCTTTATCCTTCTTTTAAGCCTAATAATTAGTGCCATTTTCCCCAAACCTTTGCAAATCGCTCATCTCTTTTACCAAACTCTAAGTCTTCTAATGATTTAACTTGTTTTAAATATTAAAAATGGTTGTAATTTTTCAGGATCTGCCGCTAAAGAATTTTTCACTAAGTCAAAACTACCTATTCTGGAACTTTCTCATATTTGGTAAGTGTTATGTGTCTTTATTCGGGATAATTATTTAGAAAGATGACAGCTGTCTGGCAGTCATCTAATAATCTACTTACTAGAAGGTGCTGTTAAGTGAAATTTCACTAATACTCTAGTATGTTCAGTTCTAGTTACATTTATGCCAGTAATTACTTTCATGGGCTTTAATTGGTCACAGCTGGCACTATTTACGAGGCATTTTGATCTTTTGAAGACATTTCAAACACTTCAGAGTAAGAAGTAATTTATTTGAGGTTTTTATTGTTAAAGATGCATTTACATTTAAATTATTAATCCCTTATTTGTATTTATTCAAGTCTAAGTTTAAATGAAATGTACAGATACAGATATTTTTAAATGCACTTAGTGGGACTTGATGACAAATTTAGCTTTGACTTGGCGCAAAGCTTGTTTTTCATTGTATTCTGGAATTTGTTCTGCATCATCATTCCATGCTGTCATTAAGTGGCTTACCTTGGCAGATTTGATCTTTCTGTATAATAACTTCTAGTTCAGGTATTTTCCCATTTAAAATAAGTCACACTTCCTCAGCACTATCATTTCTTTAGTATACTTTGCCAAAAATCGGAGGCCAATAATATTGTTTAGTACTGTCTTAAATGAGTTAAAAACCTGGAGAGATAGAAGTAGGTTTAAATCATCTTTAATCTCTAAGAAATGTTATGAATGAAGGCTCATCTTCTTTGAAGAGTAAAGCATGTAGCGCTAATATGAAGTGTTTAATAGGGTAAGATGAGTTACCGACTGCATTCTTTGATCTTCCAAGGAACACAACAGATGTCTTTTGGAAATATAATAACCTTAAGAAACTTTATTTATACTAGGTTTTCCTTTTTAGGGAACTGTCAGATTTTGATAAAGATGGTGCACTGACATTGGATGAGTTCTGTGCTGCATTTCATCTGGTAGTTGCTAGGAAGAATGGGTATGATTTGCCAGAAAAGTTACCTGAAAGTTTAATGCCCAAACTGATTGATTTGGAAGACTCAACGGGTAAGACATGCTTCAGCACAAATTTCACTATTTTCAAACGATGGTATAGTTCTTGCAGTATATCAGCAGATATTTATAGTTTTGTATGAGCATAATGCATTAGTCAGTATGAAGTAAAGCCATGTGTAATTTTTAGAAATCTTAGTGCTCAGAGCTAATCTGAGCACATACTTAGTTCTGTACCGGGAAATGTTATTTGGGAACCATACATGTATTGACCAGTACGTTTGGAAATACTGCCTGTGTCCTTTCAAGGTTAAGGAAGAGAAAATTGTCACAGTATTGATTTTATTCATGATCAGCTATTGTATTGCAGATTCCCAATCCAGCTATGCTTCAGACTTGCTTTCAAATGAATATGCTTTCTGTTTACCCTCATTTCTGTAAACATGACATGAGTTTCTAGGTCTTGAAGGTACTTAAAAAATTTTCACAGATTCAATGCTAGAGATAGGACTGTGTAGTTTAAAAATACATGATCAGTAGCACGGATTTTTATTTTTTTTTCAATCCTGCCCCTGACTTGGCAGCAGGATTTATCCTCCATTGCTTTGGCACCTAGTCTTTCCTTGTGTAGTCCTTTACCTTTGGATGCTCCCAAATAAAGTATTGAAGGTATGAGCTCTGCTTGTTAACATGTACCAAAATCTCAGTCCCATAACTGAAAAGCAAACTAATGTTCCATGTAAAAGTGGTGTTTAAAAACAGGATATTTGTGGCCGTCTCCCTTTTTTATTTTAAAACAGATGAAGGAAACTGAATATTTTAGAACTGCTTTAGTTTACTTTTTAAGCAGTCATTGCATTGAAAGGCAGGTTATACTGTGGACCTATGATTTCCTAAAACTTTATTTCTTTTTACTAAATACCTCGAAGGGGATCTCTTCATACTGTGTTTTGTAGGATGGCAAAGACTTTCATCTGACAATTATTGACGAGTTCTCAAACTAGATACCATGGCTCTTACTACCTCTGCTTTAATAATTAAACCATTTTCTGTGGGAGTAGCTTGACTCTTCAAAGAAACTTTCCAACAGCAGTCAGCCACAACTGAAGTGTTTTCAGTATGAGTAAGCATTTTGCTATGACAAAGACAGTCATAAGAAATATCTACAACTAAGTGGGTGAATATCTAGCAAGTGTCTAAAACCTACCCGTTCTGTCTATTTTTTTATTAAGGTGATGGACAAGGAAAACTCTTGATAGGAAATGGAGTAACATTTATTTGTGTAAACCATTGTTATTTAAAAAAGAAAACAAACCATAACTATATCTGTACTTGATCTTCTACTGCCTTTATTGGTAGTGGATTTCAAGGCTTTTATCTTTTAACTGAACTTGTCTGGAAACTTTATAAATTGGACAAGAAACCAAGAAGTGTTATGTGTATGTTTATTATTTTTATTTCACAGGCAACTTTGTTAATATAGAACTTTGACTTATTTTCATGAGGTACGAAGCGTTCTTTAAATTGGAGGAAATTTTTGGGGTTTTTTTTTTTTTTTTATTTTGGGCCACCAGTATTCGGAATAGCTAATCTTTTCTAGCACCTAACATGATTTATCACCAAAATTTATATGTTGAATAAAAGACTGTAGGAGAAGTTATTGATGTGGTTTTACTTGTAGTTATAACAGTCCAACTCGCCAATATACATTTACTATTTTAATCTAAATTAAAAGTTACTCATAGGTCTATGTGCAGACTAATGTGCATGATAAATTACATGGGTTCAACTTAAGGACTGTAAATCAGCCTAGAAGGATTAACCAGTTAATTTTCTGTAATAATTTTCTCTTAGTTCCCATAAAAGCTGTATTTCGATAAAGCTTCTTTCCAACAGCCTTCTCAGAAACTGTAAAATATGGCATTGGAGTGTCTTTTTGAATGCACTTTTTTTGTGGGATACAACTTTCTCAAAGAAATTGTTAGTGATCTTCTACTGCCTGAAGCCTCAGTGTGAATAACGTACTTTCAAATGATTCAAGAAGATGAATTACTTGAATGTCTTTTTAAACAAATGTGCAAGATGGTAAACCCTATTTCAAATGTGTTAACAATACCCTTATTAATTCTGTCCTTTTGTTAGAAACTTTCCCCTTGACCTTTCATGCTTCTGTTCTGTGCTTGAAACTTGCTGTCTCTTTCCATTTTGACTGTTAACTTTTGGCCAGCAGAAAGGGAAGTAACAGAGGGCTCCCTCCAGCCTATGTCTCTGTTCAGACAAAGGGAGGGAAGAACTCTCATGGTCTACTCTGGCAGCCTCTCCCTCATGAATCTATTATGTGACCAACTGCAGGTGACCCAAACCTGTTAACGTATTGGTCTTGTGTTACATCTGGTTTCATGACCAGGGATATGTATTTCTTTCACATGACATAGACCTATTGTGTAATAAAACATTTATATAGTTGGTCATTTTTCTGGTATAGCACTACACCTCTACAGAATTTTAATAGAAAAAAAATGTTAAATGAGGTGCTAATATCTCTCTGTTAGGGAGAGAAATGAGGTGTTTTAAGTTCTCAGAGTAATGTGGTAATTCTACAACACATTTGAATAGTTTTAGTATTTTGAATTGGATCATATACTTCAAAGAACTATTTGGATTGCAGCAGCTCCACTTAAGATTTAACATTGAATTGTGGTATTTGTAGATAGATAATGTCTGCTCTTCAGAATGAGCAAGATCTATCTGCTTAAGAAGAGCCTGTAGAAAAAAAACTGCAGTGAATGAAAATGGGAGCTTGAAGTCAGGCAGCCAGTTTTGCTTTTATGTGAATTTCTTTTTTGTTTGGGCTGCTGCAACAATGCTATTCCTTTGTAAGAAAGAATCTGCTACACTTTGTCTTACACAACTTTATTACTTTAACCTCTGAAGTTTTCCATAGGTGTCTTGTGCATGTTTTGTGTAGATATTTGCAAAATTCTGTGAATTACAGGTAGCTGCGTAGTCTACCCACAGCAGTTTTCAGCCTCGTCTTTTGACCTTGTGTTTAACGCTAATAGTTAATTCAGTTGTCGAGTGCACCACTGCTGAAGGGAGAATTTCAAGTGTGTTTTTAACTCATAGAAAATTTTTATTTGTATTACACTTCAGAGCAATTGATATGCAATGTGCCTTCCCAAAACATTACCACTGGCATATTTTGAACTTAGTATATTATTTTGTGTACAATGACCACAGTATGTCGTCTTGATTGCTTGGTGCCATCGTTGCGCCTGTAAATGTCAGCTTGATGTAGCCTAGTTTTTATTGCCAGATGCTTTTTGCCTGAAGCGGGTTCTATCTGGAATAATTTGTAAAACCATTTTCCCTAAAGGCCAGTAGTACAAGATGCTAGGTGCTGGGCACAATTTTGGGGACATTGAGTCTCAACCTAATATCTAGCTATTTACAGGAATTTTAAAAGACCTTTGAAATTTTGTTGAGTTACTGGTTTCTGTGTGTGGCTTTTTTCATGTCAGTAGCACCTCAGTTGCTTCTGGCTTCAGGATGGGACAATTAATTTCTTTCTGGACTTAAATGTTTTGGCTGTTCTTTCTAGACTGTGCCTCTTGCTGTCCCCAGCAGTGCTTTGGAGACAATAATGGCTTGATGTTGGTCTTCAAAGGTGCAGTTGGTCACCATTGACTATTCAAGTGTTTCCAGTTCAATTTGACACTGAATTTGTTATGAGTTTCTTCTGAGTGGAAGACAGCAGACAGAATGTTGAGCTGTCGCAGGAGGCGTGGGCTGCAGAGTTCAGCTCTTCAGAAGCCTGCAATCAGTCCTTTTTATAAATTTTAATAACTTTTTGGTATAGGGTATCACACATGCTTGTGACAGTCATCGTCAATCACATTTCTATCAAGCAGCACTTTTAAATGGTAATTTAATTAAGCCACCTTTCCTCTTGTGCAGTATTTTGTCTTGTTCAGGGTTTATATCTTGTTAACGTGTCTAGCTACTTATCAGTCACTCTTTCAACTGTTCCTGTTACACTATACAGTTGTAATCTGAACTTCAGATTTTTGATGTTTTCAATGCATTGCTTTAGTTTATATTGTGGTATCTGGCAAACTAGATGACACTGTAAGCAGGATTTTACTGTTATGCAGAATGCTTAATCTGCTGTTCAGATTTACTTTACCCAGATTTACTTTCTGTTTAAACAGAACAAAAATAAGTATACTGCATCATGAAAATTTGTATAATTCTGAGGGATTGTTTCTGCAAGGCACTGTACTCGCTGAAAGCTCAGAGAAAACTGAAATAACAGTAGCAATGTACAGTTGTAATGTGACAGCTACTAGACTTGTTCAATTTGAAAATGCAGTGAATGGAAACACCATCATTTTAGTAAGGAGGCGTAAAACGTAGAATATTCTTTAGGGAATAATTGAAGGGAATGGTTTTCTTCATCTCTGTTTTCGTATTCTTTGGTTTGTGTTTGCATTGATGTACTGCTTTTGCTTTAACTTTTCATATAAGGAAGTATTGTATTCTGTAAGGTAGACTCAGTGCTGGGTTTAATGTAATAAACATTAGCATGAAGTTATTCTCTCATAATGTAAGAAAATTATTTATTCCTATGTGTCATCAGCATCTAAAAATGCTGTTTAAAAGCCAAAGTACAGGGAGATAGTATAGTACAGAGTAATCTTCAAAGTCCAATGTTCAGAAAGATCCTCAAAATACGAGTAGCACCTGAGAAATGCTATATTTGACTTGAATGAATTATTTGTCTGCTGCTAAGTATTTACTTGGAAAAGATGGAACCAAAGGGTACTTTGCACTTTCCATGAGATGTGAGCAGTTGTTCTGAGAATAAACTAAATGCAATTCATGATTTTGGTTTATAGTGATTCCTGTCATTTCAGAAGTTGGGGAACAGACTGGTGAGGTAGGTTACTCCAGCTCTCCAGCAGAAGCACCTCCAAGCAAGTCTCCATCAATGCCATCCCTAAACCAGACCTGGCCAGAATTGAATCAGAGCAGTGAGGTTAGCACTTTTATTTAAGAGTTATTTCATTGCCAGCCAATAACTAAATTGTGTGTGCATTCATAATTCATCATAAGTGGATTGTTGATTACAAATTGTGAAAAAGTTAGAAGGACAATAGACACAGGAAGGTTCTACATGTGTTAAATTGTAAAAAAGGTAATGTTTTCCTTCTGATTTCTCTGTCTCATTGTGAGGTAAGCTACTATTTAAAATGTCGTTAATGGTAATTAAACTTTATATTAATCACAAAATGATCTCATAGCATTTATTGGAAAAGTTGAATTCATTCCTGATTTTTTTCATTTGTGGTGTTTTTTTCGTTGGGTTTTTTTGTTACCTCTGAAGGGCTGTTACAGCCAATACTTTTGCAAAACTTTAAAATAAATTTCTGTCAGATCTGGACACTGAGACTCATTTCTGGAGGCGATTTTACCTCAAAATATGAAATATCTCACCAGTAATGTAGAGAAGTCATAGCTCTGGGTTTGTTTCAGAAGCAAAGACTCAGAGTTGAATCTGAAGCCAAGTGTCGGCTAAATTTATTTATATTTTAAATTTTTGCTGTATGTACTGCTGCTTTATTATCCTTTACCATGCATATTTGCTATATAAGTAGTCTTATATAGTATTTTGTCAGAATTTGAAACTGAAGTTACCAAACAGGATTTTTAAATTACACACACGCACACAAATGCCCATTGTTTAAAAAGCCTGTAAGGGATTAATTCCTAGAGTTTTTCTTGTTGCTCTGTTTTAACACTTTTGCCTTTGACTTAGAATAAACCAATATTCTATTCTAAGAGCTACTTCAGAGATGCAAACAAGTTCCTGATTGCAACCATTCTACAAAGATGATGTAGGCTTATTTTTCTTTAGGGAAGCAGGGGGTGTTGAAATTTTTTTTTAAAAACTTTTCATTTAATAATCTGAGACTCTCAAGAAGAATCTAAAAACTTGTTCTAACATCTAAGATAGTTCTGTCAGTAGCTGAGTGTTATCTTACCCACTTCTCTTACTGAAAGAGCTTTTTGTGGCTTTCTTTATTTGTTAGACTTCAAGTGAATAGAAGATTGGTAATAAGATTTAAGCAAACCAAAGGACAGTCAGTATGAAACAGAAAATAAGCAAATTTGTAGGAAATCTGCTCCGTCTCAGAAGAAAGCACTTTGTAAATTCTGCCATTCCTCTAAAGGGCAAATGCCAGCCTTGCAGTGATGTCCTTACCAAATAAAAAAATGTAGGCAATAATTTAGTGATTCTTAGTTGTTCTGTTTGACAGAGTGACTCTAAGACTGCTGGTAGGAAGCTATATTTTAGGAAGGAGGTGAACACATGTTCAGTTGTTGCTAAAAATCTGTAAATGTCTGCAACTGTGTTAAAATTTGCAGTGATACATTCCCTCATGTTTGCAATAAAGATTTAATAAGCTAATAATTCACTAAGCTGCATTGTAATTGAACAGATTCCTTCAGTGTCCATTGCAATTCAAACCAATTGAGTAGGGTAATTGCACTGGTGGAACAAAGTCAACGACAGTTCTCTGTCAGCCAAAATCTGGTCTTATCTATCTGAATGGGCACAGTCAGTTTTGCAATGTGTTTGTTTTTTGGGGTTTTTTTCTGAAAATCTACTAAAACTTTAAGAGGTTTGGAAAAGTTCTCATACTAAATGTACTACCAGATACTAACTATACTAAAATGAGTTGAACAATTATTAAGTGTTAAGAGTATTATGTTCTAACACAAAGGAATTTCTGATTTTTCAGCTATATTGCTTGCTTCTTGCTCCTCAGCATTTTCTTTTCAGCATGAGTCAGGTCAAAGTCCTCAAGGTTTTAATGCCATGAAAAAATTTCTGGTATTATCGCAGGCACCAATCTAATTGTTTCCTCTTTGAACCTCTTATAACTGCCATCAACAAATTAGTTGCTTGAAAAAGTCATGCATCTTTGGATCATCTGCCTTTCCAGGCAGATTCATCCCCATTAGTTTCAAAACTGTTGGTTACCTGTTCTTTCTAGCTCATAGTTGATTTTTAGACTCCAGTTGTCAGGCACAGTTACTGTCAGCTCACAAATATGGACCAAGGCATCAATCTCAAACTTCAGGATAAAGAGCACTGTGACAATCCATCTAACTCTGGATACTACGTTGCACATTCTCATCTCTTCAATCATCAATCACTTCTTTCTCACTTCCTGCGTCTTTTCCATCCAGTCTCAAGGCTGAGCACTAAGTTCTGAGAGTTTAAAAAAAATTGAAAACCCTACTATATTGTTGAAGACAGTGTAGTGTCATGTGGTCATATTAGCTTTGACACAGATACAGAGATTTACTTTTGAGTTCACAACTGTTACACCTTGTTTCAAATGTCTTGGTGTTCTTTTAGTAATGGTTCGGGTTGCTGTGAGTTTTAGTTTCTAGTAATTAACCTTTTGAAAGTATTTTTGAAACATTTTTGCTAGTCTACAAGACCAGTATCTTAGTTTCCGCTAGTCAAAGTTTTATCCTAGCAAATTGGTTGTATTATCAGTGCTTTTAAACCTTGCACAGAATTGGAGATGCAGTCCAGTAGATCCTTAATATAGGTAGCTTTCTATTAACCAGGGAATTAGCAGTAACTAGCTTCTGGTAGTATTTCCGAATGGAGCACAAATATGTTCCCCAGAGCAGCCAGGAGGTGTTGGTGTTCATTTGTCTGTGCCCAACTAGGGAGTCTAAGGACAAGTAATAAATGTCCTGCAGTTTGGCTTCAGAGGAGTAGAATAAGAAGTAAATTTAGCATCCATCTCTAAAAAAATAGTATTTTTAACATTTATGTTAATTATAACATCGATGCTGTATGCCTTTATGGAAGTTTTGAAAAAATTAAGAAACAATGTTTTTGTGATCAGATGGTCTGTTTGCCAGTCTCATGGGTAACTTTGAAGCCACTGGCCAAATAGTTTAAAGGGGTAGTAGTGGTAGTCCTAAAATAAATATTAATACATGTTTTATGAAAATGAGCAGCTGTGTAAACGCAAGAGGCCAAATCAGGTGAAAGGCTGGCAGAACTTGGCCATTAAGTTTCTGACTTAGTGAAAAATAGCTCATTCAGCAGGTTTGTATGGGTCCGAACTACTTGTAATGCTGCACCTTCGTGATGGGGTGGAGTGACACAGAGATGAGCTGTTTAATACAGGGAATGGGACAGAGCAGTTAGGAAGAAAAACCCTACATCCTTACTAAAAGGATTCATTAGATTCTGTCCATGAAGGGGATAGTTTTGTGTGGTTAAACAAAAAAAAAAAAAAACCACCAACAAAACCACAACAAAATAACCAGAAAAAACACACCCCCAAAACCCCGTATGAACAGTATCCCATAATCCTTGCTTTAATTTAAAGTCTGAAATGAGGAGATAAGGCTCTGTTTCTACAAGGAGCGTATGAAGGCACTTAAAAATTTAGTTAATATTTTTCTGAATTTAATTTCTACGGATTGAAAACAGTTATTTAGGAATTTCCATAAAGAGTTACTTTGGAAATAACTGTTTTAGACTAGGTTCGCATAAAGGCTGTTCACTGAATATAGGTCAGTGTAGAGGAGCATGTGAGATTAGGTTCACTAACACCATGTAGTTTGTTATGTGTCTTCTGGAATCATTTATGTTTATTTGCCTATAGAGATGGGACAAGAATATTGATTTGTTTTCACAACTACACTAACATAATTTTTTTGTCAAATTTTCTGAGCACTAAAAATTTTGTATTTGTAATTTTTGTTGTAGTGTTTGAAACTTTGTTAGTATTTACTTGTTATTTTACCAAAAGCTAACAAGTTTAGCATTCCTATTGTGATTTGTAATCTGGTTTCTGGATCACCAGGCTGATTTTATGTACTTTGGTACTTTGTTGATCCAGTTGTGGCTGTAGCTTGACTTGATAAACATGAGGACTCTTGACAACCATGTATTGATACAGCATGCCTATCTCTTATAAAATTATCCAGAGATTGACTTATTTGCTTTTAGCAATCAACTGTATGTTTGAATTGAATTCTTTGCCTTGTCAGTGATTTAGACTTGTAAAAATACTCTTTTACAGCATAGAATCACTTCTCAGGGGTTGCACTGGCAAGTGAACTGATGTAATTGAAGTACTCTGCTCACTGTTGATTTGTCTGAGATTTTGTAAGAAAATCAGCTTTTATGAAATATGTTTGAAATTCAGCAGCTACAAAGCTGAAGAACCTTTCTGTGGATTTTAGAATTACACACACATGTTGCACTGATTTTATCTTTACAATATTTGAACGGCTTACCCAGGTTTTTTTACTTGTATGATGTTCATTGGCAAACATGAACTCCAAAGGTAATTCTGTGTTGACTGTGCACCTGTATCTTCATAATGAGATGTGAATGTAAAGATTGATATTCACAGATAACAAACTTGGTTGCACAACAATCTCAGACTGAAATAGAAATACTTAATGTATGTTAGTGTGCTTTCCAAGTCAAGTACTGTCCAGTGCAAATATAGTACTTTCCAGTGCAACCTCTATGCTAAATCTCCTCAGTGATCTTTTACTCCCATCTTTCTCATCATGCTGACTTCTCTCCTCTGTCTGTTCAGCAGTGGGAGACATTTAGCGAACGCTCTTCAAGCTCACAAACTCTGACCCAATTTGATTCTAACATTGCACCAGCTGATCCTGTAAGTCAATCACTTAGCTTGCTTGTTTGAAATTAATTTTATTAACACTGAATTTCCATTCATTGTATTTAGCTGTTATGCATGATTCCATGGACTTCTTTTTGGGGAATGGTGGCAGGCTTCTTAATTTTTGTGCTTATTTCCAGAATATAAATTTTCTAGTACTGCTTATGTTTAATATCTGAGTGCAAAGAATGCTTTTTTCCCTTGATTTTAATGTAATACAACACTGCTATCAAAACCTGTATTACACAAAGTATTTAAGCATAAAGTTTGTTTGAAAATGTTTATAAGTCAACACAAGGGCCACTCCCAGTGATAAACCAATCCTGGTTTAGATTGTTGTCTACAGTGTTGTTGGTCTTTTTTCAAGTTGCAGAGCTTGATTTGTACAAACTCTTAAGAGTTGACAATGCCAACTTCACTTGGAAAAAAACTACTGGGCTTTAATGGGTGTGGTATTTCATACTCCTAATGTTTTCACCAAGTTACTTTATTAATAAGGCTTTTAGTATTTCTGCAGCTAAATCTGTGCTTTTCTAATGCTTTACTCGGTGAGGAGTGCTCTGAAGGATTATATAGTTAAATATCTTGCCAAATTTGGGAGCCAGAAATTAACTACAGTGTTTCAAGTTCTGCTGGTTTTAAACTTGACAGTGTGTGGCATTGAAGCAGTTCTGAAATGCATTAAAATTGCTTCAGTGTTTAGCTGCTGCCTTCATCCTGCTTTTCTTACAAATTACCACTGTTAGTGTCCATTTTAATTGAACAAATTGTGGTGTTACTGTCCATTTGATTATATAACAAAATATAATAGGTGTACATAATATGCATTTAATTATACTGCTTTTAGTATTAAAAAGATCACTTCTGAAAAGATATAAAACATAAATATACTTATATTCTAAATACATCAGTGCTCCACTCTGAGTTAACACTGATATTTATGTGGAAATTGCATTTCTGGTGGAAGCTAGAATTCAAACTGCACTGTCAAATTGCCCTTAGTAAACATTCAAAACAAATGAAAATGTCGTACTTAAAGTGAAAACCAGCCCTTTTTCATCTGAGACAGAGATTTTTTTTACTTTAAATGTACTGTATTTTTATGTTTTAATGAACTAAACGTGATGAAAATCAGTTTATAGTTGCTTCTTACTGTGTATAATTGCTTGACAGTAAAGAGCTATCACTGTCTTGTTTCCACAATAAGATAGTAGACATTAACTAGTGAATGACAGAAATCTGAAGTTTGAATTTTTTTCCCGTATGCTGATAATGTAAAAAGTAGAACAGTGATATATGGAAAACTCACATATAGCCATATATATGTTTGTGTGTGTATGCATGTGTGTATAAACAGAAATTCAGTAGAAATACAAAAACAATACTGGGAGATTACGTTCTTGAGTTGTTTTCTTACGATACTAGTTGAGAAATTGTAAAGAATGGTGAGCATCCTTGGTGCTTGCTAAGGTAACAGACTTTGGGAATAGATACTTCAGAGTCTTTATTGAAAGTCATATGAAAATAACAAATGGCAGCAAACTTTTAGTCTTGGTATGCCAACTTCTTATTTTAGCAGTCTCAACGGTGATGCATAGGACTGATTTATTGAAAAACTGCTTTTCCAAAGGAGAGAATCAGCTTTCTCGAGTAGTAGTTAATAACTGACTAAAGAGTAAATTCATAAACTAGTTCTTTTCTCTTTTTGTTGGAAAAGCAGCTGCTTTGGAGGTAAAAGATAAGTGGAATAAATAAAACACTACACTCATCCCCTAGTACGGGAACATAATTTGCCTATTGTTAGTGAAAGTTGGTAACCTGTTAAGTTGTTTTGTGTAAAATTAGATTAATGATCTGAATTATTAATTGATACATAGTATAAAAACCTATTTAACTATTTGAGACATTATTTTTGTCATAGCTGCACAATAAATTACAGAGGACTGAAGTAGCCGCAGCATGAGTGATCTTTGCATGATAATCCCATTACGGCGGGAGGGGGAAGCAATATATTTTAAAGTCATAAATATTCCTCAAAGCCTAGTGGAACAAGAGTGTTAGAGCTGTGACTAGACAGTGGTTTTAAAAGTTCATATTTACAACAAGAGTAGTGCAAGTCAGTTTAAGCAGTTTTAGAAAATATTACTGTAACTGTATTACGATTGGTGAAATTGATCCACTTGAGTAGTCAGAACAGATTAAATTTCTGATACAAGGGTAGTTTTGAAACTTCTTGTTGTTTCTAGGGCCAGAATAGAATCTGGGAAATTTTTTTTTGTGTTGTCATTGCCCCACACATTCATATATTCTGAATATAGATGACAGGGGAAAAAACCTCAGACAGGTATGTCTATATTTTAAGGTTACTTGTGAACAAATGTAAAAGTTTTGAGATTTTTTTTTTTAAGCTATCTATACTCAGTCTCCAAACCAGATGGAAAGGGCTGTCTATATAAAGTACATTAAAATGGAGTCCCTTGTCTAAACTACAAAGAAAATGCTTCAGTGTAAGGTCAAGGCCTATCTAGAAATATATTCCAGATGGTTTAGTATCCTGAAGTTTAGAATATTTTACAATTTGTCTTAAACTACTGTGAAGTACCTATTTTATAGAGAATTACTCGCACTATTTAAAGAGGCCATAACTTTCTGAGGCATTGTAAGTAAAGCTGAGAAGTGGGGTTTTGAAATTGTGGGTTTTGTTCTTGGCAGGTTTTTTTGGAGGTACACTTGAAGTAAAAGATACCTGGTATGCTAAAAATGGTGGAAAGTGGGTAAAAAACAGGTCCTATTTAAAAAGACAAACACACGTTATCTATAGAAACATTTCTAGTGCCTTTTTAAAGTAGTATGCTAGATTACAACTTAAAATTCATTGGAGAAACTTCAGCTTATGGAGCTTTGGGTTTATGGGTATATTCAATTCCCTAAATCTAGATTAACCTCACTTAACTCTTATCTCCTTCACAGGACACTGCAATTGTGCACCCAGTTCCCATAAGAATGACTCCAAGCAAAATCCATATGCAGGAAATGGAGCTCAAAAGAACTGGAAGTGGTAGGATATTTTCTCTTGCTAATGAGGAAAGTTTTGTACAATTAGAGTTGGCTTTGCTTCCTTAAACATGCTGACTTTTTTTCTTTTCCGTAGATGAATATATCTGGAGTTGCAACCACCATATTTAATGAGATTCTCTGAGTTAAGAATTAGAGTACTGTTCAGATAAGTGCAGAGTTTGAATTTGACATTTGCTACAGTGAGGATTTCAGCATCTATAGGAGATCATTGCTTGGAGTAGTTCAGGAGCACCATGATATGATTTGGGCCTCCAGGAGAATGCCTAGATTTCTTTATTAAATACTGAAGGAGACTATGAAGATGGAGAACGTAGCTTGCATTGATAAAGCTTATTCTATTGTGGTCAGAAATGCTGAGTTTCTTATTTTGAAACCTGACAGCATTTGGGAGTATTGATAAAAAAACAAACCTTTGGCTTGGTTTTCTTTTTTCAGTACTCTGGTCAATAAGAAGCAAGGTGGTTTGATAATTCTGCTTGAGGAACAGTGGAGTCGCAATTTATAGATGTGTTCTAATATGCCAGTATTTCCTAAAGTCATGTAACTCATGCACAGTCTTCAGCATATGAAAATAAACAAGTATCCACAACACATTTCTTTTAAAATTTCCTTATCCTTGTAAATAGGTAAAGTTTCCCAACTCTTAACACTGAGAAACAGACATAACACTATTACAATGTAAAGTTAAAATAATTTATACACCAAAAGTGTTAAAATATGAAAATTTGAGTCTTGGGTGCAGCACTTCAGATAAGGGCAGAAAACTAATGTAAAGCTTTGGTGTCAGAAGTAAAGGCTAGTTTGAATACATGTGTTTACTTAGACTTGTTTTTCCATCTAGATCATGCTAACCCTACTAGCCCGCTACTTGTGAAACCACCTGATCTCCCAGAAGAAAGCAAAATGAGTTCATCTGTAAAATTTACAGCTGGAAATACAGTTAGTAAGTATCAAAGTACTTTCTGATATCTTTTTTTTGTGTTACACAAAATGTACATATGCTATATTCTTCAGTGAATAAAAACTTGCTAGATAGGGTAAGTTCATCACATTTTAGAGCTTGTGCTAGGAATAGAGACACTTCTGATACAAAGTGTATATTTGAAGTAGTAATTAAAAAAGTTCTACTGATGTCACTGGAGATGTTTTCCTGCCATATGTGGTCAAAAAGTTCATTTTTGTCAGCTCTTTTCCATCTTCCTGTTTTCTCTTTTAATCTTAGGATGAGAAATTGAAATGTAGGGAAAGTGGAAATGAAGAAGTAGCATTTGATTCTACTTCCTCAGAACCATGTGACAACATGTTTTCTGCAGAGTGAAAACCTGTTGACCACAAAATTTTCAGGCAATTCTTGTCTGGTTTAGCTATTAAGAAAATGCAATAGACTTCTAGATTTCTTTTTTAGGTACAGCTTTTAACTGTTTGTTTACTGAAAGTCAGAGGGGTTTTTAGAAACATCTCCTGCGTCCAAAACATTTTGCATTATTTTGATTTGATTAGTCTAGTTGTCTAATATTGAGAGAGGTCCCAGACTATATGTAACCTGATGGAGTCTGTTTCTGAGAATTTTTTTGTTTTCTTTAAGCTGGAAACTTTTCAGTGAAAAATAAGGTTTGAAGAGCTCATTACTTTAAGTCCTTTGCATTATTAAGACTGAAGTATTTTGGTTGGTTTATAAAACAGGAGTACTTTAGAAAGTGCATTTTTGCAATGTGTTTTGCTTTTCTCAGGAACTTTGTTTCAGTGGCACCTTTTGTTCTGAGCAATGTGTTGAGCCTGTATGTCTTTTTGTTTTCAAGCAGAGTTCTGGCTTTACTAGGTAGTCTTCTGATGCAAAAGAAAGAATGAGCAAACATGGTCTTTTAGTGGGGAAACTACTACTATATGCAGGATCTAAGTTCTGAGAGTCCTTCTGTACTCCTTTCTGCTTATCCAAGTGTAGCTTAACCTTTGATAAAGGGCCTGTAACTGTAATTGTACCAAGAAGTATTCTTCCCTCAGAGGAAGAATGTAGTGAAATGAAACAAACCTCATTGCAATGTAACAGAAAGTCACGCCATAGTGTCTCAAACTGTTGTTACCTTTTTATGAAGAAATGGCTCTTGTCAATATTGTAAGTAATTTGGATGGTTAACACCTTTCAGGTGAATCCTGAAGGAATCATTTAATATAAGCTAACCAGAAAATGGATTTCTGATGCTTAAAAAAACACTGTAAATCCAACAGGATTTTTTTTGTGCAGACTTGCTGTCTTGGTAATTGTGCTTCGTAATATTCTTTAGTGTCGTACTTTAATAGTGTATCTGAGCACCTTCTATGCTAAATCAGTGATGATGTCTATAGTGCGCTTCCTTGAGCTGTTGGCCTGGACTCGTTTTTCATAGAATCATAGAATTGTCTAGGTTGGAAGAGACCCTTGGGATCATCAAGTCCAACCATCTACCCTACTCTACAAAGTTCTCCTCTACACCATATCCCCCAACACCATATCTACACGGCTCTTAAACACATCCAGGGATGGTGACTCAACCACCTCCCTGGGCAGCCTATTCCAATGCCCGACCACTCTTTCTGTGAAAAATTCTTTCCTAATGTTCACTCTAAATCTACTCTGTTGGAACTGGCAGTGTTTGCTTTAGTGGCTTGCTTTTGTTTAGCTGTGCCAGAATTCATTTGAGAATAGGGAGTTTCAATCTTAGTTTAAGCAAGTCCTTTTCTAAGTGTTTTTGGGGTGGTTTTTTTTGATATATTGCTGTTTTGGAAGTGTTTAATAAATTAACGTTCTTAACTTTTGTTCTAGAATACTTTGTTCATAGGATCACATGCTTTTTTCTGCATTGTACAGAAGAGTACAGATTTCTTAGTGTTTTATTGATCAAGTAGGTTAATTTTAATTCTCACACTGTTCATAGATCAATATATTAAAATAGTATTTGAACTGAGAACCAGTGGAGATTCATAAGTCTCATCTTGATGTTGAGGAATTAGCATTTTGTCCTTATTTTCCATGGTTTACATCAACAGTAATTCAGCTTGGAAGTTACGAATTTGTAAATAGTAGCTCAGACCTAAGCCAGGAAATGAGGACAAACTTTTCCATTGCATGAGATAAGAAGTCAGTAGGTATAGGCACTGCACAGTTCTCTTTCTGTGCAAGCTGTGTGATTTGGGACAAAAGAGAGAGGATCTATAACCTTAGAAAGTGATAACTGGAGAAGTTCATCAATAATTCTTCTGATTCCTGGACATCCACATTTTTGAAGCTGTTATTATGCAAGTAAAAAATAAAAGTAGCAAAAAATTACTGCTCTCTTCCCAAAATGTTTTAACCTCAAAGCAACATGCGACCTCAACATGTCATTAAGGACAATTTTGTGAATATGTTATTTTGAACTCCTGCTAAATGATATAAACAAGATTATGAATCTTGTTTATATCAATGTGAATCAATCAGAAGGGAAGGATAGTCCAAATGACCTTTCTTTATAATGAAATACAAAGCTGGAGACTAACTTGTATTGAAAAGCAGAAACCTTCCTTGAGGGCAAAAACAACATTGAAAAAGTCACTATATCCTTTGTTATAGGAACTTTATCTGACTATCATGCTTACGTTACTAGAAATACTGAAAAAGGATTCTGTTATATTGCGTTCAAACTCATGAGTTTTGATTAGCCAATATGGGTGCAGTATGAAGTTTACATTTGCTAAGTGACCATCCTTTGCCTTATGTAACCATTAAAATTGTTGCTATCTAGATATCTTTGAAATTAGCTTAGAAATAGTTATTCTGTTACCAGTGTAAACCCAGTAGTGTTGTACTGAAATGATGTAAAACTTTTTGATCGAGAAGGGCTTACTTTTTCCTCTTTAAAAGTGTGGTTACATGAATTCTTGTTTGACTAGGTTATATTTAGGTTATATTTTATCCTGAATGGCCTGAGAAATATACCCAGTACTAGATATATTTGGATTAGAGAGAGAGAATTTCATTTACCATGTAACCAACTTCTGCTTAAAACTTAAGTTTCTCACTTAATCCTTGAAAACTTAAATGTGATGTCATGGTGGACATTTCTGTTTGGTTGGGGTTTTTTTAAAGAATGTGTATATAGATATCATTTTTTAATTTTCTGTAGCCCTCATTGAATAGACACACACCTGTAACTTCTAATCTGAGATTAACTTGAAATAACATATTCCTCAGATGACTCTGCATGGTAAAGGTCTCAGGCCAACTTCACTAGATTAATGTACCTGTAGTTTTAAGGGAGCAGGGGGAGTAACAGGTAAGAATGCACCTTGCTGAACAGGAAAATCTTCTCTGCTGGATTCTTGTCTCTGGGTCCTGGTTGACGTGTCTTAACACTTTTGAAAACTTCAGTGTCCTAGGAGGTTAAAGTAATCCTTTGAGACTGGGTAATTCAGAAAAATCTTAATGTTCTTCAGTAGGATTTTTGTCTTTACTGATAACTAATCAGGTGAATGTCATTGCTGCAGTGACTTTTCACTTTAAATTGTGCTTTAGCAGGTGCTCTGGAATCATCCCTTGTGACAAGTTATTCTGAGATCCATTTTTCTGTCTACATTCTTCCCACGCAAATCTTGTGGTTTTGGAGAGACTCCTCATTTCTGGGGGGAAAAAACCTCAAGCTTTGCATAGCTCGTAAAGGTATCCTCCAGGAAACTGTCTACATGATGCTGTAATAGCATCTTTCATTTTTATAGGTTGCCTTAATAAAAAGCTGAAAGCTTTCAAAAGGATTGAGTCCAAAACAGAGCTGACTACCAGCCTTGAAGGTACAAAGTTACAGTAGTGGCAAAGCTACTGAGTTCATGTGTGTACTGTACATATTGTTTCCTTTTTCTGACTTCTAAGATTGGTGACAGTCCTTTAGCACTTCTGAAATCAACCATGTCCTACTCCTTGCTTTTTTTTCTTGGATATCCCATACTCTTATGAGCTAGATTGAAGTGATCGAATGTCAAGTGTTTAAAAATTGTTGCTTATGAAACTTACATTTTGTATTTTCAGTACAGCATTATTGTCACTGTTTATTCTTCAGTACATCCCAGTAGTAACAAACAACTTGTAGTATTGGGCGAGAGGAGTTGGTTTGTATTGGATCCTTCAATTATTCAGACTCGAGGACTTTGAATCCTGCACAGGTGATACCTTACAGGGAAGCAATACAAGGACATAAACCTTTTAAAAAAATAAAAATTGGATATTTGAAATTATATTCTATCTATATCTGTTAGAGTATATTAGTGATACAAAACAAATATGAAACTTTGTACTTTCTTTTACCAGCAGATGGTTACAGCAGTTCGGACTCCTATGCTTCGGATCCAGAGCAAATTGGAAGCACTGTAACGCGGCAACGGTCAGTAGAGTAGCAACTGAAAAAAAATAAATAAAATGTGTTTAAAGAAGCCTGTTCTGAGCTTCTGGTTGTTTGACTACTAGCTTGTAAAATGATGGCTAAATAGATTCTTAACTTTAACACCCAGGAATCTGGAGGCAGTCTGTTTTCTAATTCATTAACAACATATGCCGTTTCTGTTAATGTGTAAAGTAAAAATACAAAAAATAATGTAGTCTAAAAAGCTGTTTGGATTGGCCAATCAAATGAAACTCTAGGTTCAGTCAGAAATCTTGATAAAGACTTTCTCCTTAAACACAAGGGAATGTAAGCACAGGAGATCAGGATGTTACTTGAAACCAATTTTTTGTATTTTTAAAAATGTCCATTAGGCACTAATGGAGAAGGACCTTGTGACATCATAACATAAAATAAGAATAAAACATAAATTAGAAATATCACAGCAGTAACTCAATCTCCTTTAATAATGGGCTTTTATAAAATGAAGGGCAGTCAGGCCCAACATAAATTAAGGGATTTGAGGAAGCTATGCAAGCACATAACCAACAACTGCATCATTTGACATAAAAGAATGTGCTGTACTAGCTGGTGCTAATTGTTCCCATTAAATCTGCCTGAATAGGATTAAAAATCAGCTACGCCATTAACCATCTTACAATCAGTTTCAGAGGTAAGTTTCAAAACAAAAATAATTAGGGTGACTTCAATAGCAGAGAAAGATTTGCAATTGCCTCTCAGTACAGCAGCTTGAAAACTTCTTTCCTCCATTGTTACTTAATGGCAAATTTGATTGTCTGTCCTGCTTCTATGTATATTTTTTCCACTACCAACATGATGGTTTCAACATGTTCTTTTCATCTCTGATTTTGGGTTGGGTTCTCTTGCTAAACTTGTGTAGTTGAGTGAAGCTTTCTGATGAGTTGCCGCTTTGATGGCACTGATAGATTCTGTCCAGATCTGGCAGTTCTGGCAGTGTCTACCCAGGAAATTTTTCTCCCACTTCCTCTTTTACTTCCTTCCACTGATGATCTCTTCTACCAATCGCAACTTTATCTGCAGAGGTGAAATTTTCCTTAACGCTACCATTAGTCCACAGTACTTTTTGTGTTTTCAAAAAGCAAAAACTGGCAAGGCTATGTTAGATAATGATACTTCAGGAGTGTCTTTAAACCACTTTCTCCCTTTTTTAATCCTACTTGTGCCTTTTATACTAGACTAGCTAGAGGGATGACCCTAGGAGTCAGTGTAATTAGACTTTCATTTTATCAGTTGGAGGGTTACACAGTGTTACTGAAGCATTGACCTGGAGAGTATATTAAGGAAGCAAATTTTTCTGTTGATTTCCTGTCTGTACTTACACATTCAGGAATTTCAGGGTTTGTGTGAAACTTAAGTACCTCTTACCTCTCCTTATAAATATATCTCCTATGATAGTTATAGAAGAATGTTACAGAAGTCAGTCAGAAAAGATTTTATCACTTTTTTATGAGTTGAATAAACGAGTAGCTGTGTTCATGTCAGTGATTCAGTAAATCTGTCTTGCTCAAACTGGAGTAGTTAGGAAGTTTCTCCAATCTCTTTTTAAATGGAAGCTGTATGAAAAGTAAGTATACAATAAATCCCACTTAAATGGCACTTAGTGCAGTACTTCATCCTTCTGTCCTTTCTGAATGTGTGCTCAATGAACTTACAACAGGTATCCACTAGATGGTGATCCTACCTAAGAATGAGTTAAAAATTCTGAAGATGCTACCAAGTATATAGATTTGGAAAATTTCAGGCAGAAAATTAAATAGCCATCTTGTACGCTGATACTCATTAAGCTCAATATACATGGAGGCAGGTCCAACAGAAACGTAATCTTCTTCTTCTATGAGCTTGAACTTAACCTGTGTAAAACCTAATCAGGATGTTGACTACATCTTACATGCCTTGCAAGTCATGTAGTGACTACCATCTGGATGGAATTACCATATTTAGGATTTTCTGTTCCTGAACTATGATTGTTAGGGATGTGTATCAAGCTGTTGGTTTCCCAGAGATAAATTATTGGTGGTAATATAAGAATAATTTGGATAACGGAGATTTAAGTAAATAGAAATATAAAAACAATTGTGAAATCAAAGAATACCAGAAGTTTAGAGCTGATTTTCCAATCTTCAAAATCAATGGCAATCAGGCTCTTTTCCATCTGTCAAACTTTATTTTCTAATTGTATACTTTGAAGAACTTTTTAATTTTAGTTCTGTTGTAGCTGCCTAAAAACACTACAGAAACTTGTATGTCTTGCAGATCACATTCGGGAACATCTCCAGATAACACTGCGCCACCGCCACCCCCTCCAAGGCCTCATCCTTCTCATTCTCGATCATCGTCTTTGGATATGAACAGATCCTTTTCAGTTACCCCAGGTATACTGTGTTCCTTGTGTTTCTCAGCGCATTCCTGAAGCAGACAATTTTTTTTCCTCTGAAGAAAGATGTAGAGTGTTTTTAAAACACTGCTTATGAATGAAAAAGCTGAAAACGTTACTCTTCCTGTTTGTATTAAAACTTGTACTCTACCTTGCTTAAGCAGAAAAGGGGGTCAGTAACGAGTGGTGTCCCTCAGGGGTCAGTACTGGGTCCAGTCCTGTTCAATATATTCATCAGTGTCCTGGTTGAAGGGATAGAGTGTACCATCAGCAAGTTTGCTGATGACACAAAACTGGGAGGAGTGGCTGACACACCAGAAGGCTGTGCCGCCTTACAGCGAGACCTGGACAGGCTGGAGAGTTGGGCAGAGAGAAACCTTATGAAGTTCAACAAGGGCGAGTGTAGGGTACTGCGCCTGGGGAGGAATAACCCCATGCACCAGTACAGGTTGGGGGCTGACCTCCTGGAGAGCAGCTCTGTGGAAAGGGACCTGGGAGTCCTGGTGGACAACAGGATGACCAAGAGCCAGCAATGTGCCCTGGCGGCCAAGGAGGCGAATGGCATCCTGGGGTGCATCAAGAAGAGTGTGGCCAGCAGGTCGAGGGAGGTCATCCTCCCCCTCTACTCTTCCCTGGTGAGGTCGCATCTGGAGTAATGTGTCCAGTTCTGGGCTCCCTGGTTCAAGAAGGACAGGGATCTGCTGGAAAGGGTCCAGCAAAGGGCTACAAAGATGATTAGGGGATTAGAATATCTCTCATATGAGGAGAAGCTGAGTGACTTGGGTCTCTTTAGTCTAGAGAAAAGAAGATTGAGGGGGGATCTTATTAATGCTTACAAATACTTAAAGGGAGGGTGCCAGGGGGATGGGAGCAGTCTCTTTTCAGTGGTGCCCAGTGATAGGACAAGAGGTAATGGGCACAAACTTGAACATAGGAAGTTCCATCTTAACATGAGGAGGAACTTCACTTTGAGGGTTGTGGAGCACTGGAACAGACTGCCCAGAGAGGTGGTGGAGTCTCTCCCACTCTGGAGACGTTCAAAACCCACCTGGATGCCATCCTGTGCAACCTGCTGTAGGTGACCCTATTCTGGCAGGGGGTTGGACTAGATGATCTCCAGAGGTCCCTTCCAAGCCTGACCATCCTGTGATTCTGTGAAAATCTAGAAGTAAATTCTGAATGCTGGCATTGTAGTCCTTTGGATAAATGTGGGAAGCAAAGTCAGGAAATAACATTTTGGTAGTATACCCACATGCAATGAATTGCATCTGCCAGGAAATTTTGAAGAGGAGCTCTTCTGATATCAGGTGTATTAGAGATGAGTGTTAAGTATTTCACTTCGGGGGAAATGATTAAAGGTCACTTCTGATGCTGTGCTTAAGGGTTTTTATTGTACTTCTCACTTGTCAGTATTTTTCAGGATCACAGAGTATGAGAAAATATTAAGAGTGTATAATGAGGTTGAAACAAAAAAAGGACTAAGATCAGAAAAGTATGACTATGTCTGTACTTTGAGCTAGAACAGAGGACAAGGCCCATGTTCTGATTCCTTGTTTTGTCTGTTTGTAAATTGGAAAGGAGATGATACAATTATGGTCCTCAACTTGACAGGTTAACATGTAGGCAAAATGCAAGATTTCTTCAAAAAAAGATTAGATAGCACTGTAATGTGAAGAGTAATAATCTTGTCCAAATGCAATGCCTCTTTTACAGGACAGCAACAGGCTGGAGTTGTTGCCTATCCCCCTGCAGTGCCTCCAAGACCACAGCCTTCACAGGTGATGTTGTCACTTGAAAAATCGTACTCCAACTTGGTGCATCATTTTTATCTAACTCTGAATTTTAACTTCTCTAAAACGCAAAGTATTGCTTGGTATTTTTTGAAACTGCCAGGATGTGAATGGTGGCAAAAGCTAGACGATAGCCAAATGTTAGCCTTTCCTGAATAAAAAAATTGCTTCTGGTGGAACCATGGGAAGGGATTAAAGTAGAGACTGAGGAGGAATGAGTGGCTCTGGAGCTCTGAGTTGTAGGAAAGAGAGGAAAGTTAAACTTCCACATTTCTTTACCTGTCCCTGTATAGCTAATAGGCTGTAACACAGACTGTTGAGAGCTCTTTGAGTCTTGCAAAATAGGTCTTTGTCTCCCATCCATGTCTGGCACAGGGTATAGTTTTACATAATGTGTCTGCTCCTGAAAGGAGTGATCCCAGTTCTTCCTTTGTCGTAAACTTAGTGATCTTTGCAGTCCTGGTCTGAGTCAGTTCAGTTAGCTGATATGGTAGAAAACACATCCTGCAGAAGTTTGGTTTTTTGTTGGTTTTTTTTTCCCCTTTGTCTCAACCAGCTGAATCCTTCAACTGCTGTGCGGATTTGACATGGGACAGATAAAATTGCTTTTCAGTTATTTTGCAGCAGCAGCTACTTTGTTAGAATCTGAGTTACCAGAAGTTGAAGTCAGTGAATGAATCCAGAAATCATGTGCAAGGAAAGAGAGTACAGTGACAGATGTATTCCATATGGTGTGATCCCATAAGCATGTTTCCCTATGGGTTTAGACTAAAAATCTGTATCAAGCCTGACGAGCCAAGCTGGACTGTGTTACAGCAGAAACATCTACTGTCCAATGAGCTAGATAATCCTATGGTGCATCCATCTTTCGTCTCATTCTCTGGATAATAGCACATCTGATTGAACTTCCTTTTCTTTTAAATAATTGTCTGGTTTTGTAAACACAAATTGGTCTGTGTCATGGATGAGATGCGGTTTGTCCTACTGACAGGACATAAGTCTTTATCCACTAAAGAGCCAAATAATTTTTAACATTCTGTCACAAACTGTTGTTTGGTGAGTTTCTTTGCATCAGATAACTGTTAAGAACAATGTCACTAAATATTTTTGTTATTTTATTGCAGGGTGCAGGTCCTCATGTGCATCGCCCAGTAGATGCTGAAGGTCTAATAGCTCATACCAGTACCTCACCTCAGCAAATACCAGAACAGCCAAATTTTGCAGACTTCAGCCAGTTTGAGGCATTTGCTGTTTCAGGTGTAAGCAAAGAGGAAGAAGAGGATATTGAAACACACTCAGAAGTCTTGCAGGTGAGCAGAAGTGAAGGTCTTGTCAATTGCTTAATACCACTGATGGTTGTTAGACTTTGTTAAAACCTACTTCTGCTGTTTTCAGTGGGTTTTTTTGTGGTGTCCCAATTCATTGCTAGAAAGCAATTATTTTACACACTGCTACGCTTATTTTAGTAATTGCCAAAGACCTAGTCAGAAGAAACTCTTTTCTTCAGTTCTTGATTGTAATTCAAAAGATTTTATACTTAATAGCATATATGTGCACAAACATAATTGTGTTGGTGCATTTAAGACTTAGGACAGGCAAAACTTACTGCTTACTCTTGCCAGCCTTCCAAATGGCTTACTTGTAAGTTTTAAAGTAGTCTGTCTTAATAAATGAGATGACTGTCAAGTATTGTAAATATCTGCTAAAACTCCATTAATTTCGTTTTGTTCAAAGCCATTGGACAGACAGCTAAAGTGAATAGAGCTCTGGCATCCTCATATAATAGATCATTAGAGATGTATACAAAACCTTGTTTCCCAATACAGACACAGGACTTAAAAGTTTGAAAGCCTCATGGTTTATTCCTATTAATGTCATAATAGCTTACTGCTATTACCTTAATTACTTTGGGTTTTCCTTTTGTAATTTGTAGCCTTCATCCAGATTGTAAGTTCTCTGGGATGCTTCTGCATCCTCGGTTGCAAGAGTACCTGTAGTGCTTTAGAGTTCTCCCAACTATCAGCAGCATGTTCTTGCTTCCTTTAATCAGAAAGGTCAATGACGTAGAACTATTTGAGTGCTCTCCATGTACCTCATTGCAAAATCAGCTATGTTAGCGCAAGCTGCTACTGAAAACTACTTAAGTTAAGCTTGCTGATTGTTTTGCATTGAGGTAGATGGGGAGCAGTCTCATTGTGTTCCATTGGAGAGATTAACCTTTGGCAGTAACAAATAGATAATGGTGGTAATGTAACAGCAGAAACAGCTGTAGCAATTTATCATCAGGCTACAGCCTCTTTTGTATTATACAGTGCCTCATAACATGGGGGATTTGACTTTATTCAGAGGTCTTCCAACAACCAGAGTACAATGCTTGAGAGTAGAGTACTTTCAAGTAACTATTGTCTTTTTTTTTTTCCATAGTGGTTTTAGATTCTGTATTGAATCTTAATTTCTATATCAAAAGACAGGTGTGACTATTGATTCTGGAATTACAGCTTCTTACTTCCGTGCCTCCTCTGTAAGCTGCTTACAGGCCAAAACAGTGTTTGTGACCAAGATAGTTTTAGATGGTTTTGCTCCAAAGCAGGTATTGTTGTTGTATTCCACCTTGTGCTTCTAAAGAAGACTTGAACTGGAATTTTAGTTGTTAACTATATTAATGTATCAGAAACACGGCATACTTGTATTTATTCTAACTGTTGCTGAATGAAATATCTGTTAAGAAGTAGTTTTCTAAATGTAGTTTATATCCCTTCAGGTTGAAAAGCCCTCTGATTCTGCAAGTTCTCTTAGAGGTGCCAAAGCAGATGGAAGAGTTGAAGACAAAGCACCTGCTAATGTCCCCACTAGTGCGGTATGCAAAGTACACTTGGAAGGAGAGTGCAGTTGTCTGATATATAAGAAATTATTCATCTGTTTTGATTTGCAGCAGCGACTTTATACACTTCTACTTGAACGCAGTTTTCTTAGGTCCAATACACGCTTGAAATACCACATATGGTGAATTTTTGCATCAGAAGATGTTCATAATTAGCTTTATTCTTGAGATAGCAAAAAATCAAGATACTTGTGAGGGCTCAAATTTTTGAAACGAAGCAAAACTTTTAGTGCGGAGCTTGGTTAACATTTTTTTTTTTCCTGTTACGGACACATAGTCACTGGGAGGAAAGCATGCTCTGAGATATTGTGTATTTGTGGTTATTAGTTGTACCATGGTGTTCTTGCTTGCACAGTTCTTCGTTAGTGTGTAGCAGCTTACTGCCCTTTCATCAAGGGGTAGGATGTTTTTTTTCCAGACCATATGAGAATGCAGTTAGATATCCATCAGAAAATATCTGATGGGACGTAAATTCAGGTCGCTCAGTAACTGGTTTTGAGAATATGTAACACAAACAAGTTACCAGGTTATAATCTGAGTAAAATGCAGTTTTTGAGAACTAATAGGCTGTGTTTTCCTCTTCAGGGTAAAGGCACTACCCCACTTGCTCCACCACCAAAGCCTATTCGCAGAAGATTAAAATCAGAAGATGAGCTAAGACCTGAAGCTGAGGAACATACACAGAAAACAGGTGTCATAGCTGCTGTTCTTGCTTCACAGCCATCTATTCCTAGGTAACCCAAGAAGTGTATAAATACATCTGTTACTGGAAAGTTTACATTTAAACAGCATACACACTTTCTGTTCCAGGAGTCGCAAACAATTTCAGTGTGTTTGAATTAGATTAATTTAACAGTTTAAGGATTTTTGTTTTTCAAACAAGATCATCCTGAAGCCTCTGCTCCTTGGAGACCTTTTGGAGATCTTGAACTGTGGAGTGTGAACTCTTTTTAATTTCTGCAAGTATGTTGGAAATAAGTGGTGGAAGTATTAAGATGTAGTGGTTAATTTTAGATAATGATCACTATGAACAGTCCATATGTGCTTTCTTTGTCCTAGCATAAGACTAGATTGTTACATTAGTCCTTTGAGGTAAATGAATGGGGTATGGTTTGTTGAGACTTCAGAAAATCAATTATGACAAGTTTTTTAAAATGGGCTGCCTGCTGTTTCATTGAAACCAAGTACGTGTGGCTTCCATGCAAACAAGGTTAATCAAGCCAGGCAGAAGAGGGAAAATTAACAGTGTAACAAGTTAAAAAAAACTTGTCAAGAGGATTCTGCTTATTTAAAAAAGAGGGACTGTGAATGAGATAATCAGCTAAGTGACAAAATGACTTATTACAGTACTTCTAATATATTCTCAGATCAGTGGGGAAAGACAAGAAGGCTATTCAGGCATCAATCAGACGTAACAAGGAAACCAACACTGTTTTGGCCAGATTGAATAGTGAACTACAGCAGCAACTAAAGGTAATGCTATAATCTTTGTTTAAGAGAAGAACCTGAAGAGGGAAAGATATTAGTGATGCACAGTAACAGGCATCTCTGCAAACCAATAATATATATAGTAGAAGATATTGATGTAAAATATTTAGTTGTTTTTGTAGATCATAGAACATACCCAGTTGTGACAGGCTTTGTGAAATTACAAAGGACGCTTTTACTAGTACAAAACACATTTTTCAATGTATTGATTTGCTTTCAGCTACACTAAAAATAAAAAAGCAGAAATCTTAACTTAATAGTTTCAGGTAGCTGTTGTGGTCATCAGATACCTTAAAAGCAGTACTGAGAAGAGCAGCTGAAGTGGCTTGCTGTCTTCTGAAGGAAAAAGCAAACCTTCAAGTCTTAATAAAATTATAAATATTTTTAAACAAATATAATCTGGAATACAAAAATTGCAGCTAATAATAAGAATAATGGTCATCTGTTTATCTAGGTCAGTTATTATCATTTTGGATTTATCTGTAGGCACCATCTTAACATCTTTCTCTGGCTGTCTTACCTTAAGATACCTAATTTTACTTATCAAGTTAATAAAAAAATCTTAAACGTGGACATGGATTGATGTGATACTGTCTAGACTGGAAGACAGTCCATTTCAAAAACGATCAAGCCTGAATCTCACTTGTTTACTGTTTCAGAGTCAAGGTGCATTAAAAAAAAAAGGTGATTTTCCAATCCCTCAACTGAGATGAGAGCTTTTACCCCCTTAATGTTTTAGACTTCATTTGAAAATATTATAGTTGGATTTGCAGCTGGTTACAGCTTTGTGGCTTTGGGTGATTTGAAAGAAATGAAGAAATACTACATGGCTTCACCTTTGAGCAAAGTATTGATTTTCATTTATTACTAATACTAGCTACAATTACTAGCTAGCCAGTCTTCTCTTGAGATTATGGGAAGAGTTCTCCAGATTCTAGAAAAGACTTAAACAGTAGTTCTCAAAAGCTGACTTTTACCAGTTTTGATTGTATGAGGAAATTTTTAATATTCATTCTCTGCAGACAGTCAGTAGAAAATATTTCTTTTGTAGGATGTTCTTGAAGAGAGAATCTCCCTGGAAGTCCAACTGGAACAACTTCGACCCTTCTCTCACCTCTAAGCCTACTGCCGTTAACTGTGAATTTACTAATTTTGAAAGGGGTATTGGTTTCAAAGCCTATTTAAAGATCCATGCATCTAGCTCAGTGCACTCTATTCTACATTAAATGTTGTGGTTCTGTTTTGTCAATTTGTCCACTTTTGTATTTAAGTATTTTAATTTCAGTACAGAGAAAGAAAAAACTTTTTCCTGGAATGTGACACTGCCTCTCACATCATTTTCTGTGGGCATCTGTGATCTTTGTTGGACTTGAGTTGCGGAGTTTGTCGCCAAAATTTCCAACTGGAATTTTTTTAGTGGTTTCTTTCTTCCCGTTGAAACATCTTTGCAGAAGAGGATTGCTAATCAGTTGACTTAAAAACTTTA
Organism: Charadrius vociferus; assembly: GCF_000708025.1. NCBI lineage: Eukaryota > Metazoa > Chordata > Aves > Charadriiformes > Charadriidae > Charadrius > Charadrius vociferus. The sequence goes on along the minus strand of NW_009647763.1, from coordinate 1,978,667 downwards.
AGCACATAAACTCTTCTTTTGCTGTGGCATTCATTCTATTGTGCCAGAAAAGAGAAAAACTAGTAATCTGTCATCAGCCAGTGTTACTTCCCAAGCTGCCTTTCACAATTGGAAAGTTGTTCACAATTCTGGAAAGCCTGCCTCTTTGCAATAAACCAACTTATTCAGGCTGACAGAGTTCTTGCAGGCTGTTTGCCGTATCAACTGGATTTGATTTTGTGTTTTTGTTGCATACATTATAGAGTATGTAACCACAGATTGCCAGGTGTTCACATTTTATCCATTCATGGTCCTGATTCAGCCGCATGCATATAAAGATTTATGGTACAATTGATAGTCTGTCAAACAGACCTTTTTCAGTCCTCCCTTTTGTGAAGAGTTGGGTGTAAATCCCCAGCATATTAATTACACATTACCTAGGCACCACCTGTAATTGCATGTTTCACACATTACCTTTTAATAACAGATCACATCCACCAGTCTTCACTATAACAAATTGTATTGTCAAGTAATGTGTCGATACCTCTATGAACGTCTAATTCCCAGCAAAAAAAACTCCACAAAAATACAAAAAACGAACAGTTTGCTTCTTAGGAATTCTGGGGTACCTTCTGTCATCTTGTTTCCAGGCCTTATTTCTCTGGCATATAGACAGGCTTCACTATTAACAGAGTTCCCTGAGTGTATCCTGCTATTCAGGTTGATGTACTGTATTAGGATTTGTTGTATATTGTATGATACACACCTTTTGATCTCATATGTAAATTTGCATTAATTGCTGACTAACAGCAGATATTCTATTTAATGGCTTTTTCTGGCTGTGGGATCATAGATGTTTAACTGCATGGATGTATCTCTGCAGAATCAGAACTAGCAACTGTGTGATTTTTACACCAATAAAACAGCACAATATTTTAATTTTGTTGATTCATCTTTACCTGGGAATTGAAACTAATTCAAATAAGGGGGGAGGGTGTTATTACAGGTCTGCAGGGAATTTTTTTTGTCATTTTGTAGCATGTACGAGAAACAGTTGACCATAATCCCTTGACCATTTTCTTCCCTCATTTTTTAGCTGTTGGTCAGAAGTGATCAAATTCTCATGGTAATCTGTGGCTATACTCCTTTTGTATCCTCCTATAAGTAAATTTAATATAGTTGTAACTTCTAAAAAGTAAATGCTAAGTACTGACTTGGGTCAAAGAAATGTATCATTCTTTAATCTTCATTTCTGGTTTGATTTCCTTGAGAATACCTTTCCAAATTAAAACTCAATGGATCTCCTGTTAGCGGTCTTTATCCTCACTGTCTTCTGTGCTTAAATGAAATTCCCTTAACATCTGCCTCCCTTACAAAAGCATAGCTCCAGTCGGATTTTTCAGCTGGATATGCTGTTTGTTACAGTGAAAAAGCAGTATTTCTCTTTTTGGTTATCATATACAGCCTGGATAATTATGATTAATTTTTATTACTGTAACTATTCCGACATTTTTTCAAATGTCATGGAAGTGTTGCAGATGGCTTATGTATATAATGCAAAGCAAGATTCCCTGCTGTGAAAGACACGAATGTCATAGTTGCATGAAAGATGGTACTTTCTATTTGCATGTAAAGGGATTAAGAAATGATAGCTAAATGGGCACAACGGTTACACATAAATTACATTTCAACTGTCTTGCCAATTAGTAGGTAAAGTGCAAGGCTTTGACTTAAAATAAGACATAACTAGGGAAACGCAAAAAAAAAAAAAAAACCACAAACCAAAACTAAACAACTTTGAAGTTGATGGACTTATCTCTTCTAACTGCCAAGTAGCAAGAACCATGTGGGGAAAAGTGGGTCACTTACTGTAGTCAAAAAATGTTGATTTCAAACCAACTGTATCTTGTCCATAGTTTATTTTAAAGTTTAAAATACATTTTTAAAATAGAACTATTTTCATATTAATATTTAAGTATTAAGCCTATGTTTATAGCAGCAGGATTCTTAAATCAGAATTTAACATTTTAAGCTTAAATGTAAAAAGCCTTTTACATTCAAATGTGATGTGTACATATGAATTTCTGTAACATCCATATCTTTCTAGTAGAATGACAAGTTAGCGTCTCAAGTGAAGAACTTAGGCAATCTGAACATTTTTGTGTCTTGCCAACAGTCTATTTTTAAGAATTTTTGTGGATTACTTTTAATGCATCATTCAGTACGTTTGAAAGCAGTTTTTCATGATCAGAAGAGCTTCTAACTGAAAAATTACTTATGTCTTAAGAACATCACTGCCAATGATGTTCAGAAGTTACCTCATTTAGTAATGTAACCCAACTTTAATCCCTTATAAAATTATTCCCTGTCTTCTCCATTTGTTTGATCTTGATCCAGTTACTTGATGACTTCTTTTTTTATGAACTTAGATTGTAAGCTCTTTGGGGCAAGGAATTATGTACCGTACAAGAGATGTGCTCTCTATATTGCAAGTATAACTGTAGACTACTAAATAGGATGGAGTATGCTTCATGTACCCAGCTAGGATGGATGGACAGCACCATGCATTTCTGAAACACCTACGAAATGTGTTTCTTTGGACTTTGTGATTGGAGGAGTCTTTTCTCGTTTATTTGCATTTCCTTTGTGTCTCTTCCTGTGCCTCTTTCTTCATTCCACCTGCTTTTGAGTTGTTTTTCTCTCCATTCATTGCCTGTCTTTGGACTGCAGAGATTTCCAAAATGCAAAGGTAAAAAAGCTGAAAAGCCGCTTTTTTTGAGCAGTATTTTAAGTCTACCCAATGTAAGCTAATATTTTCAATTTTTTTTTTGTATTTCACGTGCCCCTCATTTTACTTGCAATTGTATAGTACATGAACTAGAGGATCTTTTATTACTGAAAATGTCTTATGTGGGATAAACAAAGTTGAGGTTATAAAACTTAAAACTAAAGAAAATAAATTTGCAGCATTGTTTCTTGTGTGAGATGTCTCTGTCCCTTATGGATGGGGTGTGCTGTGTGTGTTCTGCATTTAGGGCAAAGCTGAGTTACTCTCCTGGGTTTTTGTCTCTAAATTGCAGCTTCACGAATGACCTAGTCTAAATCACTTTTTCATTTAAAAAAAAAAAAAGTAAAAAAACCCAGTGTCTCCTGACTCGTTCTAGTTTTAGGTTCTAGTTGAATGTAGTTTCATGAAATAGCAATATGTTACAAAAACATGTTACTCCCAAGTGAGTCATAACAATGCAATCTTTCCTGTGTGTGGAAGGTTAAAAAATAATAAGCGTTTTAAAATTGTTAGGATCCTTAAGTTCCTTAAATACTTTACAAAGCAGTCCATGTGCAGTATTCAGCTATACTCCCCAAAGCTCCATTTATTGAGACATACAACTTAATTTCATAAGCAGAATTCCAGCATGTTTTTCCATGCATATTGATGTACTAATCACTTATAATACAGCTCTCTAGAAGAAAACACATGAAAACCAAGGACTCTTAATTATTTTTTTTGTTACTAGAGAATAATGTTATGTTCTCTTAATAGTCTTTGAAAACAACGAACTAGCAGTTGTAGAGGAACAATGTTAAAAATTTCTATATACTAATAACCATACGAGACTATACAGTGTTGTCCTGATAATTAGTACCTGAGCAAAATATACACCTTTTTTTTTTTTCCACAGGAGTCTTTGAATTAATTGTTTTTCAAAATTCAGTTATGTGGTTGGGGGGAGGATTCAATACTGTGTAGTTTCCTTTCAGTAATATTTCTTTAAATTGGCGAAATGGGTTTTAAAAGTGCGATTCTTGCTTTAAAGCTAGATTGTACACTAATTGTACCTAAACTATATGCTGATTGTACTTGGTTGTACATTAATAGTGTACTACAAAGTGATTTTACAGTACTTTTTTCCAGTTTACTGACACATGGGTATTCAATGTCTTGCATTTAAGTTACTGTCAGAAACAGCCCTTGTTTCATTACAATACTCAAAAATTCAGAATTGTAACTCTACGAAATACCAAGTTTGTGATCTCACAGCTTATATCCAGAGTTTTAAGACTGTTAGTAATATTTATCACACTTTGACAGCATACTATAGCACAGAAAGCTACATGAATTCTCCTCCATCTCTAGTCAAAAATGTTCTTGACACTTCCGTTCGTACAGATACTAAGCATGCTGGAAGTAGTTGAAACTACTCTGTTGTTTTGACTGGTCTTGACTATGAGCGACTTAGAAAATGAACAAAACATCATAAATAGCGAAAGCAATTTAAACTCTCATTCAGTGGTATACTGATGAAAAAACAAATTCTAGCAATACCGCTGTTGAACCTTACCTGGCTGGACTATTTTTTTTTCCCAGTCTACTGAGGAGCTCACAGAGATAGAGATTATATCCTACTCTAAAATGTATGTAAACTTTGATAATCCCATATAGCAGCAATGGTGGCTTCTGCTTTCTGTCATCTGACTTCAGAGGTCTGGCCATATTTCTCTCTCTGGCTCAGACAAAACTGCCTTTAAACTGACAACAGAGGGTATGGTCCATGGGGTAGAAGAAGTTAAATATAAGAAACAGCACTTTGAATCACGAATGTCTCCTGCAAGGATCCTGTTGTCTTTGGTATCCATTCAAAAGGCAAATCAGAAAGACTAGCGTTGGAAAGAACAGGTACTAAAATCGGTGATTTGTCCTGACATGCGGTTGGGGGAGCGGGGAGTGGAACAAGCACTGCAGCAGTTGCTGTAAACTGTAAACACTTGTGTATATGAACACTTGCCAGGGGCTTCTGAAGGCCTGGCGTGTCAGACTTCACAAAAAGGTAGGTGTGGTAGGTCGCTTCAGCAATACGTGCTTTCTCAGCAGAAGTTGAAGGAAATACTTTGGAAACCCCTGTGGTCTCTTAGGAGCGTGTTGTCAAACTGCCGTGGAATTCAGCACTCTGTACTATGTGCTGTTGTGCCTTATTTTGCAGATCTTCTTGAACTGTTACAAAGCTCGAGTTCAGCCTAAGTATAAAAATACAGCATGTATTTCAAGAAAAAGATTACGAAAGGAATTTATAGGAAGTTGTATTTCAGTGTATTCTATCAGAAAATGCAGAAGTGATGTGCCTCCAACTTGTCTTTTCTATTATGTATCCCTGCCTTTGGAAGAAGAGTGCTGCAAATTACCATGAACCTTCTCCTAGAGTTTCCACCCTGTTGTCTTTCACTGCCCTTATGAAGGAACTTAATCACCTGCTTTCTGATCAGAATGAACCAAGAGGTCATAGAAGAATGAAGAGGACCTTTTGCTGTAGAAGGATACTTAAAAGGAATATATTCCTTGGTTTGCTCTGCACTTTGTCTTTGGGGATAAAGTAGTGCTGAAGCAAGAAAATTCCAGTGGAAAAGCAGTATTAATTCACATGTCATTTTATCAAAATTAAGAGGCTGATCGTTCTGATAGATTTTATGATTTCCACCAAGTTGCTTCCATAGGTGGACTCACTAACCAAGAAACACACTAAAATTGATAATCTCTTAGAACTTTTCATGCCAAAACTATCAAATGTTATTTTGTGCTTTTTTTATCCTTCCTCTGGTAGCCTTTTCAAACAAGGAAATCCTTTGAAGTGCCTTATTGCAAATAGCCATGCATGTAGGATAGTAGGGTTTCAGTGGGGTTGCATTTCAATGCAATGTGACAACTCAAGACTGTCCTGATCTAAATTAATACAAAGCGAATACTGCCAAAAATTGAACTGAAAATAAGTATTATGTTGATTCCAATCTAGAATTCGGGGTTTAAAATTTTGATAAAGAGGGTGTTATGATGTATTATTTTATGTATTATTTTATATTCATGTCCTCACACTTTAACACCCACTGGTAAGAATAAAAGAAAAACAGCGGCAAATAGGTTGAATCCTGGATCCAAAGGAAAGTTGCAACTGTGTGTATCGGTATCTATAGCTGTAGTGCTATTGTGCAGCTCAGGTACTTGATGCTATGTGCTTAATTATAAGGCGGAATGCGTATTTACCTAGTCTGTTTAAATTCGGTAAGAATAGGGTTGAGATTTGCAATGATAGGCTCTTGCTTATGTTTTTATGCTGGATCCACATGTTTGGATGATCAAGCTGGTAATCTCAAAGTCAATTTACTTGAGTGAGCCTTTTAGTGGATTATGTGAATTTCTGTATACTCTTCTCTTGGGCATATAAATTTACTAGTAGAGGTGTGAAATTGTGCATGCATGCAGCTTTCTTTCCGAGCGTGTCTGCATTTTAAGTGTATTGCTGAAACCTTATGGTGAAAGTCCAGCCTGATGCAAACTCATAGTAGTACAGTACATCTAGTTGCTGTGAAGTTGCATAAAGTTAATACTCTTAATACAAAATTCATTCTTGTTTCATGTGGATTTACAATCTGCTTGTAGTTGTCTTCAGAAAATTTCAATCCTGGCATGGGTTCCTGTGGAATCAAACCTTTGTTCAAATTAACTCTTCTATCGAACAAGCTGGGAGAAGTTCCTTTTCGTTTCCAGCATGATACATGTGGACTCCCATTGTCGAGCCCAACTTTACCCTGCAACCTACTGAGTCTGCAGGATAAACCTTGTTCCTGAAGAAGTTTGTATGTGTTTGAAGTGGTAGACTGAACTTAATAATTTGCTCAAGTTCTGGGCTGACTTCACTCTGGCACTCTTTCTGTGAGAATATCTAAGGTCTGCCTGGGTTTCAAACGAGAACAGAAGACATTGTCATCCTGTAAAATACAAGCCAAGTTAGTTGGGCTTTTTAAAACAGGTTTAACTAATCTAAAAACATTTCCAGCCTGCTTTCTCTTTCTAGACTGGTGCTTAGCATATGTTTGTAGTATTAGGACTCTTCTTTTTCATTCTTGAGTTAAGAGCTAACCCCATGAGAGGTTTCTAGTTTTGTTGTTAAGACCCTCAGGATCTCTATAAATTCAAGACACTTTATAAATGTACAGCTTTGGTCTCAGACCTTGTTCGATTTGGTAGCCTATTCAGCCCTTGCTATTGCTCTGAAAGTGTTAAGACACAACTTTTATTCTGTACAAAGTAAGAAAAATACTTTTTCTCCACTAGGCTGCATATTCTTTCTTGTAAAACCAGTGAAAGTTGAAGTGGGTCTTCCAAGGTTACATTTTGACCCAGCTGAATTGTCAACTTTTAAAACTAAAATATTAAATGTTTACTTTTTTCTTGTAGTCTCTGTGGTGTTTTTTTTTATTGTTTTACATTAAGCTAGATTGAAAATCCTGACACGGAAATTGAAACAATTTTTATTTGTTGCAATCATAGTCTGAATGGTTTTAACCTGCAATGCCGATTTTAATTTTCTTCTAACATACCCCTATTTTCTTCCGCAGGTACATTGCAACTTCAAGTGTTCCATATAAATGTTTCTTTTATTGGCACATGCTTAACTGTAGGGCGCATTTGTTCTAGTATTTTGAAATTTTCAGTCCTTTCAGTATTTTGGCCATTGGCTTAGTGCTGCAGTACTGATCAGATCGATGCTGCTGCATTGATCGGGGTGGTCAGATTATTTGTAAACTGCTCTTTTTCTTTCATTCGCTCTGGTCCCAGTCTTCCAGTTTGTGGGAAAAGGTAGTTTGTTCTTGGTTTTCATGTTCTGTGTTTTGTTGTTTTAATACTATGAAGGATTTATATGATGGATCTTGTGCTAATCTTGGTATTTCTAAATAGGAGGGGGGGAAATTATGATCTGTTACAATGATTAACTTCTTAAGATTCAAAATTTAGATATAACATCAGCCATTAGAAATGTCACGTGGAGGTTTTTTGACTTAGAATGGAGAGATTTGCAGCTCTCATGGAAGTGTGCCACAAGTCTCTGTGTAAAGCCTTATTTCAGCAAAGTTCAGTGCTAGTATGGAAATCTGCCATGTCAGGTCTCATTGCGGAATCAGAGCCGCGGTCATTTCTGATATATTAGAACTCTTGACTAGTGTTATCTTTTGCTGCTACACATTGTCATTAAAGAAAAAAACAGCCTTGCAGGGATAGGCGTGTGAAAAGCCAGCAGTGTGAGCAAAATTGGAGTAACAGCAGCATTACAGCTTCCAGTTGCTTGAGATAATGGATACTCTCTCAGCAGCTCTTTTGAGCAGATTCTTGCTTGCCTTAGTCGCTAAGGCAGATTTCATCAGTTGTAAGATCTTGGTATTAGAGAAGATTGCCTGGACATTAACATGACTTTGGATGCTGCTTTCCATGCAATAAAATAAACTTTCTTCACAGTTTCTGGTGTTTGTACATAGTTCTTCTCACATGTGAGCAGCTCCCTGGCAAGTTTGGTTCATGTGTTGGCCGTGTCTTTGTCCTAAAATCCAGAGTTAGTTATTTCAGACAATAACTTTAAAATTGAAGGTCTGTGACAGGTGGAGGTTTAGAACAACACACTAAGGGGATAAAATACAGAATTGCTTTACACGGGTTGAGAATAAAAGGTTTGGGTTTTTTAACGCTTGCATAATTGTAGAACAGAAAGGTGATGACCTCATAGTTGAAAAGTTGTCCTGCAGTTACTCGGATACAATTATCCCTTTAATGCAGAGATCCTGAGAAAAGCTTGTGTTCTTCACTAAGTAAGTACAGGGCAGCCTGTCAAATCAACAGCCGAAACTTGAGTTTAAAAGTGTATAGCAGCCCTGGCCACCAGTGAAATATTTCTATCGGAACATTTGAAATTTTGTTCTAGGACAGATCAGAAGTTGTAGTGAAAATGGCATGTTAATAGTGTTTGAAGAAAGGTGTATTTTCTGTATTCCTGCAAGGAGCAGGACTTTTCACTCTGAGACTGAATAAAATTTTGGTGCTGTTCAGTCAGTACTGTTAAATTTCCGTAGAGTTAGGGACTAACAGCTTAAATGCAGCATCACCTCGACTTTCACTTCATTCTGATGATGGTTTAAACAATAAAATGATTATAAAAAAAAAGTCTTTTTTCTGCTCTGTAGTATCTATAGATGTTTTTTCTTTTGATCAGAGAACAAGAACAACAGAGAAATTAATTCAGTGCAAGGATGATTTGTTGTTAAAAGTACACAAATCAAAATTATGTATTCATTGAGGCGTTCAGCTCTGAATTCTGCTTACAAATTCCAAAATAAAAATGGTCTTTAGGCACTTGCTTAGCAAAAAGTAGCACTTGCTACAGAAATACTGGTATGTGCATTTCTTTGTCTTTCCTGGACATTTTCATCTTCTAGCATTTATATAGTAAGCTGTAGCTTAAAAATATAGAGAAAGCGATGTAAAATAATTTCACTCCTTATAGTCTGTATCTGGTGATTTAGACATTGTTCTTATCCTGTGGTTGGTCCTGTGATTCAGAGAGATCTTATTTTCTGTGATATGTTTGAGAATTATATAGAAACTTTATCGCATTTGAGTAGAAAATGTTTAAAGTATTTACTTGCATTAAGCTTCTAAAATTATTCATTGGTCTAGCTACTACTATGGTTTCTGTCTACCTTTTTGACTGGCAGAAATCTTATATATGTATATATTACAATGACTATGAGTATAACGATTCTGGTAAAAGCTTTTCAAGTAAGTATTAGCAATGCACTCAAACTTAATGCAGTAACAAACTCCTGAGAAAATGCTTTTAACAGCTCTGCATCTGCAGCCGTAAGTGTCTGAATTCATCCTGTGTGACAGATTTTAGTTACAAACAGCAAACTTGGCTTATATATCTCATGCCTCCTTTTCTTGTAAGAGCCCAGTGGCACTCGGTGTTTCTCTTCGGCACTGCTCCAGTCTGAGCAGTTTTTTTCTAACAAAGAGAGGTGCGAATGTCCTTTAAGAACGTAAGGTGAGCCGTGAAACATTGATTTGACCTAAAACAGATGCTGAAGCCAAAGCTGGAACTGACAGGGAGGTGGATGAACTGAGCAGGTACCCTCTGGGTACACGCTACGCTGAAGAGAGCACAGCACACCTGAAGGCATGGACCGAGTCACGCTCCCTGCAGGGATAATTTCTGAGCTTTGCCTATATAATAATTGTGTAGCAGGGAAAAAAGCAAGTACTAATTGGTTTTCTTTAATAGCCAACAATAAGGTGATCGCTTCATCTATGAATGAGTCAATGTGACACTTAGTTGAATTAGTCATGCAGTCCTTATCCCATACTGTACATGGTGACTTCTACATCCAGTGTATGTTGAAGAGTTCATAAAACTTAGCTGTGCTTATCCACTTTCTTCATCTATTTGCATGTGTTAAAAGCACTGGATGAGGCTTCAACAACTTGCAGGTTCCTAGTCAAAACTGAAAGGAAAGGAGCTAAGTTGTAAGACCTAAGCTGGTAACACTATTCTTTCCAAAAAATGTTCCATATTAATAGTCAGACTGTTTATTGTGGGACTTTGAAAACTAAAGCATTTCAAGGAATTTTTTGACTAGTCAAAAACAGACAGTGCAAGAACTGTTATAAACCTTGTTTTGGGTCAAAATTAAAAACCAAGCTAAAAATGATCAAAACTGAACTGACTCTTCAGAGAGCCAAGTAGCATTATAGGGATCGGCAGTTATTCCGAATCTGAGACTTGCTTAAACAAATCTTAGAGTACAGCATTATTACAGGAAATTAATATTTATTGTATTCCTTAGTAAGTGTTACGCAAAGCGTGTCACTGTTTTGGTTTTTTTTAGAAGTATTAAATTAAAACTGATTTTCTTGGCTGTAGGTGACGAACTGCAGCTTTCATTTTTATTGTTCTTCAGGATCCAGACATCACACACTTAGTCTGAGAACAAGACCATCAATCAAAGGACGTGCCTGGAGTATGCCATTCATTGAGGAGCAGACAGATGCCTTTTGGAATGTTTAATTATGTCTGTGGTTTTAACAGGGAAAAAAAATGAGTTTGCTTGCACAGGAATTCAGGCTCAGTTTTACTTATGGCCTTTTGTGCACAAAAGTGGTGAGAATTGCCAGCTGAGGAGCCCATGCTCTACTCATGTCTCTCAGCTTGGCAATAAAAGCCCTGGTGCTGCTCTGGCTGGAGCGTTGATCTTTGTACTTGGTTGGTCATTTATAGACTGACCTTCTGACCAGAAGAAAAAACTTCGTAAGCAGTAGCAGGCAGTCTCTGCAAGTGGTTTTATCTACTTCAGTAGCTGGTCAAGCTACTTGTCACAAGATGCTGCTGGTAACGGTTGTGGTCTAGGGAGAAGAAAAGAGGGAATGCCTTGGTATCGGCGCCAGGGACAATCATTTAACTAAACAATGTGTAAATACATATAGCACAACAAAGTTGCTAATGGGAGAACAGATATTGAAATAACTAAGCTATCGTTTCCTCCAGGTATTAAGAAATACTGTTTTACTTGCATCTGACCAAGGTCAATTAACCCCTTGCCTTGGGTCTGTTCCAGCTCTTGCTCAGTGTCATTTGCTGCCCGTCAGCAGGCAGGTGTTTAGCCGTTTCCAGGAAAGCAGGGATTTGGCTCACATAGCAGTTGCTTGGGAAGATGAATGCTCAAACCACAAACATCCCCCCCACACACCCCCTCTCCTCCTTTCTCTGAGCTTTCATTGCTCATGTCAGGAATATCCCTCTGGTCAGTTGGGGCCAGCTCTGCTGGCACTGTCCTCTCCCAACCTTTTGCCTACTTGCTGGGGAAAGCCTTTGTCACCTACTCAGGATCTTCCATTGCATCACGGTAGTGGCACCACTTCCCGTGTGCACGTGGTTTCTGTGTCGGCACCAGTGATGGGAAGTGGTGCCACTACGGCCATGCAATGGAAAACCTCGAGTGGGTGACACCAAAGCATGATGTGTGGGCTCTGTAAGGGGCTGCAGCAATGGCGTTGTTGGGTTCCCTCCTTCGAGCACATTCATGCTGTTGCAAAAGCATTTATTTTACAGAGTTAAACTGCTGAAGTGAGCTGGAGATCAGAGACAAAAAAAAATAATTTCCCTGAGGCTGTCATGCTTGAGAGGGAGCTGGTTTAAAGTTTGCATCTCTTTAATATTTTTAAAATTCTGCAAAAAGACAGTGCTTACCAGTCTAAACATACATCCATGCAGAACCGGTGTGATGATCACGTTAAAGTGTTGGATAGTAACAAGGAACAACTACCTTCCATTCCTTACTCTATTTGAGGGTGTCCCATTTTTATACAGCTTTCAAATGACATGGTACTTTCCTAATTTAGTGGTGAAACTTGAAAAAAGAAACCTCAGGATTTTGAAAATACGTGCTGTAGAGTTGTTCTCCAAGCAAACGCCCGATAGAGTCAATGCTCTAAAAATCTGCCGCTGTTGCACCCTGCTGCTATTTCTTAGACTTTTTCAATAGGGAGAATGAGTGAAGCGTCAGTACTGTCCTAACGCGCACAGTGACAGCCCTGCCCGGCTGGGGTTTTTTTCCCAGCATACAAAAATTCGGAGGCTTGAGAATGTTTGTGCAACCCTACCCAAAGAGCCTTCGGGGTGGTGGTTCTACTTCCAATCCAGCTCCCCAGCAGTTCTTCGGCTAAATAAGTTTACAAAAGTAATGAAGTGTTCTATTGTAACAGGTTTTTCATCTGCTATTAAAGACTCAGCTTTTCTGGCAGAAAAACCAACTTTATTACCTAATAATGTGGGATCGCAGATTTATAAACTTAGGCAGTTCAGCCACTCTGTTTATTTTTATACCATGTCCTAGTGGATTTGATGGCAGAGAAAGCCTTTCCCGGTGCTGTTGTCACACGGGGAGCGGGGAGCTTAAAAACATGCTTTTGATGTTTGTAAAGTACAAATTACTGTTAATCATTTTCCTCGTAAATCCACGCTTGGCACACTTTTATGTTCTCCCAAGGCAGATTTAGCCCAAGGGGCTACAACTTTCAAACGTGTGTGACAAAAATTAAGAAATGGCTATCAAGTTTTCCATTTCAGGCTAGCAACCCCGTGAGTGCCAGGCTGCTTCGAGGGGACTGCCATTTTGTGTTTCTATACCTTTCTGAATCCGCGGCTGTGGCTTTAAATTAGATCTGCTGAGGTAGTTTCGTGAGCTTCAGGAACAACTCTTTCAGGCCAATCAGGAACTTGGAATTCTGGTACTTCCAGAAACTGTCATGCCTTAGAAACCAGGTTTCCTGCCAACTTCAAATTTCAGTCGCATTCTTAGGATAAAACCCTCGTGGTTTCTATTAAATTAAAGACACCACATTTTACAGTGCATCTATTGCAAGTACTTCTGGTGCAGAAAACAATCACGGCTGCACCAGAAGGCAAAAATGTCTTAGCTAGTTAATTAGGCTGAAGAGAGGACCTGAGCTCCTCCATGAAGCTGTTGGTGCACCAAAAGCCAAATCACGTAAGCACAGGTATTGGCATTGGTGATGCTTTTTCCTATGTGTATACACTGTTACCCTTATCAATCATTGCATTCTGAGAGTTGCTTTATATTTTGTGTTGAAATTATCTCCAGTAGTTTGAACATCTAGAGCATTGTTTTCTAGATAGCGATACAATCAGTTTCCTGCTGCCAGATTGACACAGATGTATCCTTTGTTCCTTCAAAAGCAATGCTGAAAGGATGTGATTTGGAGTAGTACTTTTTTTTTCCTGCAAGCTTTTAATGATTTTTAAAGAAATCATACAATAAGGCATAGCAATAGTAGCCCATTCTCAAGAGCAAAGACACAAACATGCAACTAGCATGAAGTCTTTCTTGGTTGGTGCCTAGAAATTAAAACATGCCAGCTGACCTTGTCCCAAATCTGGGTTCTTCACCTGGTGTGCAAGCCAATACCACACAGAGCACAGGTATTTCCAAGTTTATTCCATTAATGCCCAGAAATCGGGTGCTCGTCCCAAAATGGGAGCTCACCTTAGTTCCAAAAATCTCCACTTTTATACCTTGATTATTACATATTCAAACAATTAATACATATTCATTGTTATTCTCTTTAATGATTGGTTGAGGTTTCTTCACTTCCCGTGTAAATTAGTGCGCAGACTCTGTCGTCATCTTCCATTGTTCTCTTTTGAGTAGGTGGTATCATTTGGGTAGGGGGTCAATGAATTGGGGGTCGTGATCTCCCCCTGCCAAAATTGCCTTTTACCTACTTCTCCTCCAATCTTGGCAGTTCCAAGTGGTTTTCTCGGTTTGCTGACCCGGCCTACAGTTCATCGCTATCTTGATAGGAATAACCTACTTATCAACCCGGCTACATTGTCTGGTGGTTAGTTCCTTAACTGAATCGTAGATAAATCATGTCTAGTTACTACTTCTCTATTTTAATATTAGGTAAGTAATTAAATAAAGTTGGGGCAGTACAGAGGACTTGAGCAGCAGCAGGTTTCCTTGGTTGCTTCAATTACATTTTACATTTCATTTTCCTAGTTTATGTCAATTTTACTACAACAATCTGCAGCTGGTTTGCATGCAGTGTAACAGTCGTTAGCCTGGCGCAGCCCCTGGCTGTGAGCTCGCCGAAGCCTGGAACTGTGCGTAGGTTGCTCTGCTTCACTGAGGCAGGTCTAATAATAAAAACATCTTCTCTCCATTTCCAGAGCAGTTGTCACGTGGGGCCTGCTCTGATGTCGTCTTCTCTCTATCAAATGTTTCACGCTGCGCGTTGGTTGGTAGTTCTGGGAAGTCAATAGAGGATTTGGTATGTGCTCATTCATATTAAGTATTCTGTTGTCTTTTTATAGGATGAAGAGGGCTGTGATAATAAAGCCCATGTTTTGTGATGACGGTAGCGAGATTGCTGAAGGCATAGATCACTGACAGTGAATTTAATTATTTATAATTAAAAAGGAATGAATTAAATTAATTTAAAAGGAAGTATTGCTGGCTAAAACATGTTCTGTGTTAGTAATCCCAAACAGCTTCTGAACTCAGTCGTTGCATATGGACAGAACCGATTCGTGTATTTGACATTAAGTGCCAGATTCAATTGTGTGAGGAGTGACGAAGTGCAAGTGCGTTTAGAAGAAAGAGCTCTAACACGCAGTAAGCCTGCTTCTGTCCTCTTGTGCTTTGGGATGGTCTAGGCCAAATTTGGCTGCCATCTTCATTTTCAAGAGGTGAACTCTGTGCCCTGCTTCCCTGGGATAGGTAAGCTCTGCCCACCTCCCTGGGCAACCTGTTCCCGTTTCACAAACCTCATTGTAAAAAATTTCTTCCTTCTATCTAGTCTAAATCCTCCCTCTTTTAGTTTAAAACCATTACCCTTTGTCCTATGGCAACAGGCCCTGCTAAAAAGTTTGTCCCCATCTTTCCCATAGGCCCCTTTTAAGTACTGAAAGGCCACTGTAAGGTCTCCCCGGAGCCTTCTCTTCTCCAGGCTGAACAGCCCCAACTCCCTCAGCCTCTCCTCACAGGAGAGGTGCTCCAGCCCTCTGATCATCTTTGTGGCCCTTCTCTGGACCCGCTCCAACAGGTCCATGTCTTTCCGGTGCTGAGGGCTCCAGAGCTGGACACAGTACTCCAGGTGGGGTCTCACCAGAGAGGGGCCCTCCCTTGACCTGCTGGCCACATCTCTTCCAAATCTTCTTCTCTAAGGCACTTTTCTTTCCTATTGGTTTTTCTTCCTGATTTTTATTTTCTTTTTTTTGCTTCACTGAGGTTCCACAGATGTCTCTTGGAGTGAGGTAATCTAGATCAGTGACTCAGGAAAGAGCATCTTCTTTCAAACACCGTATCTGTTTATCAGTTTGAGATCAGGCCAGGAAACATTCAAGTTAGTACGCTTTTATCTCCAGACACAACTTTTCAGGAAACGAGATAACTGAAAGGTAGTTCATTTTATGCAGCCACTTATGTACTTCTATAATTACAAAAGTCTGTCCACAAATATGTTACAGTAGATTTTTTTCCTTTTCCTGTGAAAGCCTAGAAATGTGATTAGCTTATAACCACCAAAAGAAAAGCTCAGTCTCCCAAAGATCTTGCTACAAAACTTTCTTGTATGAATCCAAAAGATAAAGCGTGTAAAAGATGCTAATGTGTATCCAGGAGGAGATAAGAGAATTTTCATTTCTTAATTATTTGCAATTAATGCATTCTTCGTGACTTGTGATTACCTGTGGCCTTAAGACAGTCAAAGAAAAAGGTGCTAATTCTCAAATAATTCTAAACAGCTGCTCAAGAAAGATATTGGTTTATGTCCACATCTCGAATTATACCTATGCATTATGTACTTGCATAAATTGCTACAGAAATTTAGAGACCAAGACATCCACCAGACCACACAAACGTAAGTTATTTGAAAAGTGTTTGAAGTCATAAGCCTAAGCAGAATTAGAGAGAGCCCCAAAAGGAAAAAGAATTCTCTTTATCGTAGAACAGCTTGAACTATGAAAACTACTGGTTAGAAGTGTGTTTTGGGACCACTATGCGTTACAACGCTGCAATATACAGCACTGGCAATAAGGCACTAGTGAGGGCACAGCTCTCCTCCTGAAGCAAGGCGAGCTGCAAGAATGTCATTTTACTTGTATAAATGCAGCTCTGCTAGTGACATCTGCCACCAAAAGTAGCCTCGAACTTTTACATACTTCCAGGCACGAGGCTAAAACACTGCTTTTTGTTTGATTTTCAGAAGTCTGCAGAGAAACAAGGCCATAGTGCTGACAGGGAGAAGTTACTGTGCAGAAAAGGACTCTTCTTCCTTGGTTGAAGAGTGAAAAAAAAACCTTGGCTTCATTTTGTGAGTATCATGTTGTATTCTAGTTCTCCTAACCTGTCTTTGGATTTCACAACATCACAGGTACATAGCCAGCAGCAGGCTGGGACCTGGTGGTAATTTTACCAGCATGCAAAACTCCTCGAGAATCTTAACACCAAAGGAGATAAATTGCGCAGAGAACAAGAACATCCTAAAGGAAAAGCCCAACTGGGACCCCTATTGGTTCATTAACCATTGAGATTTGCCTGATAGGTGAGGGAGGGAATAACAGTGAGGCTGAATTTGTAACCAAAGCACACTGTGGTGGTTAAATGATCTTTCTGTCCCCACCTGCACAGTGCAAACTTGGTGCTACTCGTGATTCCGAAAGGAGCTGGAGCTAATGGAATCCACAGCTACATCTTGTGGCTGAAGAAGCATTTTCTCCAAAGATGCCAAACAGCAGGCATCTGTTGTTCCCTGGCCACATGCCCACTTTGAGCTGATGAAACCTTCGCTCTCAAGTAGAAGAATAAAGATTTCATTCCTTGTGCAGTAAGTATATATAGAATCTGCATGTATTACCTAAAAACTGAATAAAAAATATAGAACGAAAGGCATAGTTTGATGGACCAGGATAGAAATCTTGGATCTACAACTAGCCTGATTTTACAGTAATGCAGGATTTTTTTCTGACTGTAAACTCAAAGATGACACCAATTAATACCAGACTATTTATAACACAGGAATGACTACAAAATTGCATACACTGGATTTATTGAACAATAACTGTTTACCCAATTTTGGAATTTCACAATACTTAATTAAATTATGTGGCCTGCCAGAATGCATGCTAGTTCTAATTTACTGACATTTTATGATTATTCACAATAATAAAAAAAAGTAAACTCCACAAACATTCAGACCATGCAAGAACTCATGTTCTTAACACAGCTGAACAGATAACAACTTCCCTAAAGGAAATGTCATATTTAAAATTTTTTGCTTTGTTAACAATAAATTAATCTGTTGCATCAGTGATCAACAAAATACTAAAGATATAGTATGCAGAATGTCTACATACCGATCAGAAAGGCAACATCATCACTACCTTCATAAAAATTGGAGAAATACTAATGAACTCAATATACATATATCATTTTCAACCGTATGAACAATATTGAGCAGAAGAAATGCACTTCCATGTTTCCCCAACTTTTCTATTAAATAAGGCAATAATAAAAAGCATAGCATCACAACAACCTACTTCAAACTCTAGATACAGAGTCCTGACGTAATGCAGTGCTCAGAGGAATGTGCAAAAATAAAAATAAACACTTGGATTTGCACTTTGATTCTTCATTATGTAAAATTAAAAAAAAAACAAACCACCACACCAAAAAACCAACAACCCCCAAACCAACAACGGTTCCAGATTCCGCTGTCAGTAAAAATAAAAAGAAAAGCTTCTGGGAGAATCCAAATTGATAAAGCTGTTCTTTCAGCCTGTGGCACTATTTGGAATATCTTGAGCATCAGCTAAATGTAGTTTTTGGCTGAAGCAAACCATTAAGGAATAACATTTTCACGTACAGATAAGCTATAAACAAGATAGCAGTGTTACATGAAACCATGCTTAGTCCTGTCATGGGTACACACCAGACCAGGTGAATTCAGTTCTACGAAGTCCTATGCTAGTTCTCAACCAGTAGATTAATCTTCCTTGATGAGACTTAAGCATTAAAGACCTCAAGAACTAGCTGGTGGATCAAGGGGGGTGGCAGATTATTTTTATCACTATTTTGTGATACTGTTATCACATTCCACCTGTGTTCTTTATGAGACCTAGCCTTAAATGGCTCTCCACAGATACACAGAATGTATATACCAGTGCAGTATCTTAAGTCCCAAACCAGAGTCCCACCTCAACATATACAAAGTGTGTAACATCAGAAATAACTAGACTGCAGTATAAACTGAACACAACACTCCTCAACTGTATCTTTGGCTTATCAAAAGGATGATGTAAAAGACAAACTAAGACATTTAGCTTCATCTTCTTCTGGCTGGGCAAAGAGCACACATTAGTTCAGTTACCAGAGCTCTGCTGAAGTATTTGACTTAACCATAGTCTGACTCTAGAAATGAACAATTAGGTCAGCCCACTACTCACAGAAAAATCAGTGCACATACTTCTAGAAAAATCTTAAAAGGTAATAGGATTCACTTATTAATGGGACAGAAAAATTCTGAATACTATAGAAGGAATATTACTATGTACATCTGTTCCAGAATGTCTCAGCAAGATGCATGTAGAAAGACCCTGCTTCTGATGGGCTTTGCCATTGACTGTCAACACATTGTCTGAAGTGGTACACGCTAGCTACATAAATCAACATATGAAAAAACGGCCTATAATCAAAAGTGTTAAGATCAGTCATTTATATATTGGAAGAACCTAAAAACCGTGTTGTATAACAGCGCTAATTAAAAAAAAAAAGGACATTATTGAAGTGATCCGACTCCTGTGAAGACACCAGTTACTGGGGAAATATACTGTAATTTGATTACAGTTAATAATTACAATGCAAAATAGACATTTAAGGAAAAGGATACATAGATGAATTCAGTTCTTCTAGCTGCAATATAAATGTAGAAATTATCAGAAATGGCATTTCAGTTAGTCAAATGCAACAATTACGCTGATATGATAAATACATTAAAACAATGAAGCAAATCACTAATAGTTTGGGCTGAAATGTATGATTTTTATTCCTTAAAGCAAAGCAAACCTGCACTGAACTCTACACCAACAGAGCCAAGTCCCAAATTAAATTTAAATCTGCTTATCAGGAAATTTAAAGAAATTTTAAGTTTGGGGTTTTAAGGAAACATACTAGAGAAAGGAGAAACTGGAAGTGTAGAGTATAGAGATCTACATTCCTTGTTATGTGTGGTCTTCCCTACAGGTCGGGGGATGGACCACAGGGGAAAATGGTCATAGTTCCCTGGTACATTGGCTGTCTCTAAACAGGCCTCTACATCCTCAGACAGTTTACAGCCAGACTGCTCCGCTCACCAAAACAAGCAGCAGCCTACAGAAAAGGGAAACAAGGTACTGTGTTTCCTCAAACCCAAGATGAGGGCAGGGCTTATGTCTTCATTCATTACAGAACTATGTTCTCAACTGTAAGTCACTGCCCACCCCAGTAGTGGTGTTTTCCTGAGCTGAGTTCTGTGGGCAAAGTTCCATGTTTTCTGCATTCCCAGTACTTACATCTGATAGCAGTCTATCCAGGTTGGAGTCACTGGCTAGTTTTCTTTTATCTTCAGGGAGTTCTTCCAGCTCCCCGTAGAGCTCCAGATTGAGGCGAGCAAGTTTCTCCTGCATACTCCGCACGTGCTCCATCTGCTCTATGGAACATTCATTTCCTAAAAGGATGAGCAACAGCTTTAGATAAAAAAACCTGAGAGAGCAAATAAAGGTGTGAAGATGCAGCTTTTTACATCCGAAACGAAGAATTTAAACATCAGATTTACAAGTTAATTTGCTTTCTCAGTGATTTCTCCCTGTTTCACAGACTGACGTTTCTGTCATCCTTTCTGGTGCTATATTGTGCTGCACTTATGATAACTACCAAATGTACTAAACTGATTTTTAGAATATATGTTTTCTTCTATACTCTGCATTTCTCTCAGATTTAGGAAGGCCCTGTATTTTTAACTTTAAATATGATCACAATAAACCTTCTTTCTAATTTTCATTAATCTTGGAGGTTTCTTTCTTGTAACTGATGCTTTACATAATACAGACTTTTCAGGTTCTCTTGTAAAATCGGTGTGGAATTAATGTAACATGCTCATCTAACACTAAGCTTGCGAAAGCACATGTAGAGGGAAAAAAAGGAAGCATAAGGGTGTAGTGGTTTTTCTGAAACCTCCATCAACTGTGAAGTAGTAATAACAGTAAGATGCTAAGACAGAAGAGTAAGCTGGGTAAAATGCAACTTGCATTGGATCACATGAAAGTTCTTACAAATAGTCTATAAAGTGTTAATATGCAGCAAAATCAGGTGCTAAATACAGTTACTTCTTAATATTCCTTATTATCATAAATAACTGCTTTTAAATTTGGTATCTTAAATCCATAAGCCAAGGCAGTGCCTTTGCTAAGCCATGCTGGAAAGCATAACGAAATGGCATTTGAATACAGATGACTCACGCATTTACCAAATGCTTGAAGTTTGCCAGAGTGGAAGTCATTCAGGAGACTCAGAAGTCCCCTTTCCATTTCCTGGACATCTGATACATCTGTGAGAAAAGAATGCTGGATGGGTGCTGCCTGTGCCCCTTTTGCTTCTCCTCCTGGAGGTTTGGCTTTCTCTTTTATTACACTAAAAAAACCATACATGATTAAACAAAACAAAAAGATTACTTTGTGCTTTCACTGAGAATCTGAAATGTAAGACGAGGCTACATCTGGGCTTTGAAAAATGAAATGGAAAATGCGTAACATGTATTTCACTCACTTCTTTTAAGTCAAAAAACGGATCACCAGTTTGTCTTAAGAATAAAGAACAGCATTACTACCTTGACAGTTTGATACTGCAAAATGAAGGATTCCAACAATCTGCTTTCCTATTAATAGTGGGAAACATCAACGGAGCATACATATGTAATCTTAATAACCTAAAGAGAACCATTACCCAACAATGACATGTGGCGCATGGGGCATTATCTACATAACATCACCCAAAACGCATCTGCAAACTCTCTTTAATCCAGAGAGAAAAACCCTCAGCCATCATACGCTCCTGTTGTCACAAACACCTACAGACTGCAACCAGTCTGAAAAACAACTTGTTATAACCTATACGGGAAGGTGACCTTGCCTCCAGATAAATTTTCCTAGACCTTCTTCTTCCCACCTTCAAATAACATCCAAATTTAGTAAAACTCATCATCAAAAGCAATCTCCCAGTCCTCTAACACATACCAAATGGAACTAGTCCATGCCTGAAGAAATGCTAAACGCGCCAAAAATTCTCTACAAGCCCCCTCTGCAACAAAACCATCAAAATTTCTGGATCTCCATACATTTTTCTCTAGACATAAAATTAATTCAGACACCATGTGCCCACAGAAACTATAGGAATGATGCTGAGTAATCATTACAAATCCAAATGAACATGCAACCAATATGGAAGCTAAACACTCAGTTACCAGCAAGAAGTAGTATATTCCATCTCTGACCCATAGACAGACAGACAGACTGCATCCTGACCTAATACAATTCAGGTAAGGGACTGTTTTCATCCCTTACTTGCCCATCCACACGTGCACACAGCCCTCCTCTCGCACTAGCGTGGCTGCTTCGGCAGCCTCATGGTGAGTGTTCAGAATCTGGTTCAGTGAAAAATTTTGAGCCTAGGAATTAACATTCAGAATACTATGGGCTATTAAAAAAGTCATAGACTTAGCAAAGAAGCTTTATTTAATTAGTGAAGATAACAGTGCTTACAGCATAGTAAGACCCACCCTTCCCTTGAATACTCCTGGAAAACTTATTTCATTAGAACCTTGTGGATGAAGTGAAAATGAATTAAATGCTCTTACTCCACTGTCAGAACAGCAGTTCACCCTCACATTGTTATGTCAATTACTGCTCCTGCTTGAAGAGTTTGAGAAATAGTCTGCATTATCACAGCTTGGTAAGCTTCACTTAACAACTGAGCATGAATGTACTTTTCCAAAATTTAAAGCAAAAAGGACATTTTCTTCTCTAGCCAATATTGCAGGCTACAAGAAATTAATTTCTAGTACATTCCAGAACAGTGTTGAGACCTAAGTGAACCGTACAGTCAGCTGCAGAAACCACCAATTTATAGCACATTAGTATTTATTATTATTTCCCTCAAAATATTAATAATTTTCCCTGAAAAAGAATGTATAGACTTTACATTGCAGAAATTCATTATTCATCAGGCCAATACTGGATCCTTCAAACAGACTATCTGTGCCAAAAAGGACAGTTCAGTATTTAATCTTCTGCTAATGCTTACAGGTCAATAAACTCGGCTGCCTCTCTCCAGCTAACACTTCACTTTAAAATCCCTCTTCACTCATTGATCTACTGTACCTGCCATGGCCAAGAAATATACTAACATGCAGAAAAATTAATATTCTCAAACTGCAATAGATGTATCATCAGTAACACACAAAATGTTCCAAAATGCTACTTTCTGAAGAGCCGAATGGCTCTCTCTGCACACAAGTATGACCTGGGAGCTACCACTGCCCCCACTGACAGACTCCCAAACAAAAAACACCCGGAAATTCTGGTTCTAGCTCATCCTGTTATATTTATATCCTTCATTTCCTGCCCTACTTGTCAGTTCCAACCTTGCAGTCATGTAATATGTTATTTGTTCCTCACAGCTGTACATCTGGGGCTCTGCTATCTCCTATACAATGCCCACCATTTGTCATATTTGATCACCCAACTCTTGTCTTTCACCAGTCACATCAGGCTATCGTCTCTTCAGCTAAATTGTTATCAGTGTGAGCCTACAGCATTCTGTAACATTTTATAAAGCTTACAAGAAGAGTACTGAGCACCTTCCTTTTCTGTAAAATAACCGTTATATTGCATTAAACACAAATCACTTTGCAAAAAAAAAAGACATTATCAAAAATTTTCACGAGTCTGAAGCTCTTTCTTCTCATTCTGCCCCAGCCAGTCTAAACACCCTTTAGACTGTCTGAGCACTGGCAGGTTTCTGGCTCTCACTTCCCCTGAGCTTGCAAGATGCTTCCAAGCTTACCGTTTTAGCTTTGGTTTCTGTACCGCAGGCTGTGGTGCAGGATTTGAAAAGGCTGTACTTTTACTGACTGGCACTGAGTTTTTCTTGGAGTTAGCAACCTGAGCAGGGTGAGTGGTAGATGATTTGGGGCTCCTCCTCTTGATTTTCCTTTCTTCCATTTCTTCCAATTTTCTGCATCTAGACTAATTTCTCGTCCTCCAAAGGGAAGAAAAAAAAGTAAGAAACATCGATTAAAAATGGCATTTACAATAAAAGCAAGGGGGGAAAAAAAGGTCACAGTGCACAGAAATACAGTTTTATAGTTTCTTCAAAGATGAGCAGTCACTCATTTCTTCAAACAAGAGAATCTAGTTTTCCGGAGAAGCTGCCCAGGCCTGCCTGATCAGCAAAGCAGGCAGGAATTAAAATAATCTCCATCAGCTTCAACTGACAGCTACCTCAAAATGATCTCAAGCTTTGCATCCCATGGATTATTGCTAAAAAATAATCCTGTGACTAGTCAAGTCCACGCCTATCAAAACACCAAGAAACGACGGTGGCATGAGGATGCCATCAATCATCCTTGCCAAATAACCTCTGAAGGGAGAGGCAGCGGCCTTGTCAAATCTCAGCTGATGCCCAGTTATTATTGCTGCCACGTACACTACTGATGGGTGCTACCCAATAACATATACGCTACATCGCTGCTATTATCCATGCTATTGCTAGGTGCTACCTAATAAATCTCCTCGCCTGGGGAAACGCCTACCTCCGCGTCCCACCACCCGCGGAGGCGGCAGGGGGTACCGTGGCGGGGGGGGGGGGGCCCAGCCGTTAACGGCTAAAAGGGGCGGGGCCGGGGCCCGCCGCCTGCAGCACTCCGAGGGTCAGTTGGGGCATGCGGGGGGTAACGGGGCACTCTCCGCACAGCTGCTTCCGAGATGGACGGCTGTCTCCGGCCTCGGTGCCTCCGCAGGGGCGGGGGGGGCGGGGGGGGGGGGGCCCAGCCGTTAACGGCTAAAAGGGGCGGGGCCGGGGCCCGCCGCCTGCAGCACTCCGAGGGTCAGTTGGGGCATGCGGGGGGTAACGGGGCACTCTCCGCACAGCTGCTTCCGAGATGGACGGCTGTCTCCGGCCTCGGTGCCTCCGCAGGGGCGGGGGGGGCGGGGGGGGGGGGGCCCAGCCGTTAACGGCTAAAAGGGGCGGGGCCGGGGCCCGCCGCCTGCAGCACTCCGAGGGTCAGTTGGGGCATGCGGGGGGTAACGGGGCACTCTCCGCACAGCTGCTTCCGAGATGGACGGCTGTCTCCGGCCTCGGTGCCTCCGCAGGGGCGGGGGGGGCGGGGGGGGGGGGGCCCAGCCGTTAACGGCTAAAAGGGGCGGGGCCGGGGCCCGCCGCCTGCAGCACTCCGAGGGTCAGTTGGGGCATGCGGGGGGTAACGGGGCACTCTCCGCACAGCTGCTTCCGAGATGGACGGCTGTCTCCGGCCTCGGTGCCTCCGCAGGGGCGGGCGCGGCGGGGGGCTGCGGGCCGCATCGCCGCCGCGGAGCCCTCCGGTGTGCACATGCGTGTCAGGCTCCTCACGGAGGCGTCGCTGACCGGACTAGAAATGCCGGTGAAAAACAAGTTCCGTAGCTCTGAAATGTGAAAAACGGATGGAAAGCAGAATGGTTAAGGGGAGGGATTGTCGCCCCCTCGGCAGTAGTGCAATTCTCGCCACATGGGACATTTGGAACTCTTGTCTTGGTCACCCGCGGAGGTACAGCAGCGCCAACAAGAGTGTTTTATGAAGGTTCTGTGCGAGACAGAGTCTCGTCAGTGACGGGCCCTGTGCTCCAGGTGGCAGCATCGCTTCGCACTCCGGAGCTCCTCAGGCCTCGGCTGGTCCTTACCGTTCCCTTCGCGGCTGTTGAGCTCTCTATTTAGAAGTAGCGGCGGGAAAATAACAAGTCTGATAAAGAAGGAGGACTCCTTCTTCTGTCATACAGCCTCATCCCCTGCGACACGTGTTCGGGGGGGGTTATCGATCCGAGTTGAATGAAGACGATCCAGCTGCCCCGTTTAGTTTGATGCAGCTCTGTGTCTTTTCCGACCTCTGTTCCAGTCTTGGCTTGCAGGAACTTAATTTTCAAGGCAGGCAATATTAGCAGGGCATGCCTGCCTAGCCTTAGCAATTAATAAGTTCAATACCCACCCTTCCACCCCCAAGTCTATTTCTTGGTGTTCTCTCTACTGGAGAGGAATTTGAACAATTGCATTTCTTGTCGTCGCTTGTCTCTTCAGTGCTCACTGCCATTGATGGCTTTGTGGACTTGAATGCTGGGCACATCTTTCCTACCCACGGCTGGTAGCTTGAGGCATTTTTCGCCCATGTGACAGTAGTCTTGCTTAGAGAGATGAACTTACCATCTATCTCTACAATTTGTCTGTCAGCTTGAGTTTCTTCTGCTTGCAATGAGATCTTAGTTTTTACATAAGGAACACATTCATAACTGTATGTTTTCTGATGAAGACTCTCAGACGTTGCTTACACACTAGCTGAGAAGGGTGGTATAATCTGCATCACCCAAGGAGAAAGCACCAGTCAAAGGCTTTGCTGATGTTTACAAGGGTATGTTTCAATAAAAAGCTATTGCATGACTTAACAGGGAGGTGTGCAGTTAGGGTGCCTGCCTACCTCTGGCTAGACCTTTTGTGATAACAAAAAACCTTCTCCAGCTGTACCCTGATCCTAAGCCTCATTATGGGTCTTGAGTTAGGCTCAAGGGGCTATCAGATATAACAGTGCCTCATCAAGACTTTCATGAGACATTGCAGTTGTGAGACTCAGTGGCCACTTCGAGTCTGAAAAGGGGTGCTGTCACAGAGAGACTGCATTTGCAATGACCAGGGGAAGGACAGGGACCAAATGTCCACTGAAGGCCATTCTGCAGTGAAAGTAATTCCTTGTAGCAGGACACAGCTTGGGTCTGAGAAGCTGGATCAGTTCTGAGATCTGTACCAGTGGTACACTGACAGTTCACTCATGGGAATAAACAACCAAGTTGTTTTCTCATGTAAGCTACAGCTCTTGTAGGAAAAAGGCACAAGTGAGAAGAAAGAAAACTGTAACATTGGAGATACATTAAACAAAAAGGTGGTGGTACAAGACTTAAAGGAAAGGTAGAGGAGCAGAAACAGTTGTTTACCATCTTTTTGATTCTTTAATACAAAAAGCTTCTGATATCTAGTTTGGCATGCGTTACAGGGAAACAAGAGCAAGCAAAATTCACACAGGCTGTAAGCCAGTCAGGAATTCTCACCCATAGGG
Organism: Charadrius vociferus; assembly: GCF_000708025.1. Taxonomy (NCBI): domain Eukaryota; kingdom Metazoa; phylum Chordata; class Aves; order Charadriiformes; family Charadriidae; genus Charadrius; species Charadrius vociferus. The sequence goes on along the minus strand of NW_009647763.1, from coordinate 1,951,909 downwards.
ATGCCCAAGTAGAATTCTTATTCACACACACACATCTGTATATGGGGGCTACAAAAACTGGAAAAAGCAAGATTTATAGACAGATAATAATAACAATAATGTAGATACTTTTGAGATTTGTATGAGATAAATACTGTTTCTGCAGGGTAGCTTTGGAAATGTTTGTGTTCATTCAGTTCATTTCTCACATGCTATATAAGCAAGTAAATGTACCCACCTTGCAGTTTGCAGATAGAGGTGTGGTTTGTTTTTTCCTCTGTGATTAATGGTGTTCTGTGTGTGCAGAATAAAGCAAAGAGGTTTGACAGTTAGGATGGAAAGTGACTAGGTATCCTTTGTTTCTACCAAAGCAGTTGAAACAGAATGTCTTATGGGCTGTTTTTGAGTACAGGGAAAATCTTTCCATCACTAAGGCAAGTATTTTAAAAATAAAATTATATTCAGAAATATATTCCACAGTCAACCCTGTTGCAGTTTAGTCTCTCAGTATGAGGGATCAAGAACACTAACTTAGTTACTCGTATAAAAACAGCGTGTGATTTCCCTGGGACACCCCAGAAAAGAGCAACAATCAGTTTTAGCACACAGGTAATGTTTTGCTCCAAGTACATTTGTTATCACTGCGCACTACGTGATATTAGAATTATTATTAAAATGTCTCTATTACTCATTTCCATATCTGATTTATCAGAGCCTACAAGGACAGATAATTGGAAAAGCATCAGACTTTAATTGTATGTTTTCATAGTTGAAGTAATTTTATAGTGAATAATTAATTTCTTATAAAAGATAATAGTTAAGAGCAAAGAATCAAAGGTAGTGTGGTCTTGATTTGGTACTACAAATCCTATTGCAGATAATGCTGTTGCCTAGAATCGAATAAAGATATACATTCACCAGGAGAAAAAAAAAAAAAGTGTGTTTTGGATTATCTCCATTTAGCTGAGCTTTTGCATAATTTTGTATTGTAGTAATGATTCACAGTTCGGAAATTGCTTTTTTCTTCCTTTATAAGGCTTCTTCCTGACAGCACCAACAAGCATTACAGTGGTAGCGTTTGTGTATACTTGTTGACTAAAGTGCTCCAAGGGTAACAGTGTTTTAATAGGAACAATGTTATTGTTAAAGAAGCAAATTAAAAAGTTAATTGAATCTGATTTTATTTACGTGTATATCTCCTTACAAACTAGAGGCCCACCTTTGAAGATGTTTTGAAGAAGAACTTCAAAGAAGTTAGTCTGTACTTTGTATTGAGATATGCATGCAAATAAAATCAGATTCTCCTTTTTGAAACCCCTATTCAGTTAACATGAGATGGCAAGTCGGTTCTAAATGCTTCCAAGAAAGTGATGAAAGCATCTGGCTCTTTAGCTTCTATAATTAATCTCAGATGTATTTCACAGGGTGGCACCTTGTACTCATGGAAGCATGACATTGCTGTAGCATCACCTGCCAATAAAGAGTGTAGTGTGGGACATACCTCTTTATAGGAAGTAAACTACTTATTTCTGTTTTAGCACCAGCAGCATAACAAGGTGAGTGTGTATCTATCAGCCAGCTAAATGCGCAGAACAATGCAGCAAAGCTGAAATGATATATAAAGAAAATCAATTAACACTGGATTAATATGGATGTAGAATCGCGTGGGTTAGGCATATGTGTGTTCTGCTTTACAGAATGGTGACAGATATGCCCTCAAGAAATGTCACTGAAAACGTGTCAACATGTATACTTACATCATATCTCTCTCTATGTGTGTATGTATGATTTGGCTAAGTGAATGAATATAAGCATATATAAATATTTAGACTTCTATATTACTACTGATTGGTTTCTGCATCTCTAACATGAACACTCCGTTGAAGTCAGCACTACTAAACATGAGAGCAAGTAGCTTAAAACCTCCACCAGTATTATGTGTTTATCCAGAGATTTTTTGCTTACTGCAAAAAATCAAGTCTTTGTTAGCTACCAAAACATTAAACACGTGACCTGCTTAAAAACTAAACAAATCTTCTGCCAGAATGTGGATGTTGAATAAACCACCTCCTCAGGTCAGCAGTATGGTAATTTGGGCACCCACAACATGGTAATGAGGGGAGGAAGGAAGGAGAACAGAAGGGACTTGCTGAATCACTTGGAAAGCAGAAACTTTTCAGTTACATGGAAGCCTGTGTAGGATGGCTGCTCAAAGCTTTTCCCTTCACTTTGCCCCAGTTTCCTACTGTACACCAACCTCTTCAGCTCCTTGCTAATGTCCTCCTGGGACTTTCTTGGTCAGTTTTGTTCCAGCTTTCCTCACTTCTGGAGGTGCCTACTCTAGTCATGCCCCAGTTCCTTCTCTTTGTCTAAGTATATTTTCTAAGTATATCCTCTCCAGCCCTGCTTTGGCCCCTCGTATCGTCTCTCAAAGAATGGGATGATCTCTATCGGACCTCAGTACAGGAAAGACATGGACCTGTTGGAGTGGGTCCAGAGGAGGGCCACAAGAATGATGAGAGGACTGGAGCACCTCCTCTATGAGGACAGGCTGAGAGAGCTGGGGTTTTTCAGCCTGGAAACATTTAAGGTCAGGTTGGACGGGGCTCTGAGCAACTGATCTAGTTGAAGATGTCCCTGCTCATTGCAGGGTCGTTGGACTAGATGGCCTTTAAAGGTCCCTTCCAACCCAAATTATTCTATGACCTAGGAGATCCCTAGGAATGAAAGCTGATTCTTCCTATCATGGGAGATTTGATGAATTCCACCAACGATAAAGACAGCTCTTCTGGTCTGAGCAAAGGTCCATATAGCCCAGTGTCCTATCTCCAAAGCAGCCAATTGCAGGTGCCTGAAAAAAACTGTAAGGAGCTGGCAAACATGATGCTGCCTCTGAGTACTTCCCAGTCTGCAGCAGGTTTGTGGTTCAGATGCAGTTTCTATGCACATAGCAACATTACATGGCAGTCACCCCAAGAACTGGGCCTCTAGGGCCTGAATGGCCCCGACCGGTCCTACTTGGGACCCCCTCACCCCACTGCCAGTCGTTCCAGGAGCTGCATTTTAGCTCAGCCTGGGGCCTTCAATCCCTGCCAGAGCTATGCTGAAAGGATGTCCAGCTCTCTCTCCACCTCCTGGATGGACCCCTGGGATGTATGCTGTGGTCTTCTCTCCAGAAAAGAAAAACTGATTTCTTTATATGCCTGGAAAATTATGTTGAAAGAATATTATTAACATGTCCACTAGTTAGTCTGGATTTCATGTTCACAGAATCATGGAAATAATAGTGGTTGAGGTCATAGCATCACAGGATACTTCAGGTTGGAGGGGACATCATGAGGTCTCCAAGTCAAAGTAGGGTCAACTGTGTGCTCAGACCAGGCTGCCCTGGGCTTTATCCAACCTATCTTGAAAACCTCCGAGGATGAAGACCGCACAAATGTCCTGTAGCACAATCTCCCACTCAGAGCAGGGCTACTGCCACATCAGGTCAGCTGCGGCTTTGCCTGGCCAGGCCTTGAATCCTTCAAGAATGGAGATTCCACCACCCCTGCAGATAATGTGTTCCAATACTGAATTACAGTCCTAGTGAAGAAGTTTTTCTTTATACAATTTTCAGTTATATAAAAACATGCTAATATTCTATATTTGTTCAATAGATATACAAGTGATTGGACAGTTACATTTACCTTCCTGTAAATATTTGGTTTAAATATTTGTAACACGCATTAAGATCCTCTAAGGAGAAAGCACTTTGGAACTGTATACTGGTTGTTTTAATAACCCAGATACTCCAGCTGGAAAAGAAAAAATCCCTCATTGGCTCTGCACACACAGTTTTTCAGGTATAGCCCCAAACCTAATACAATTTTTCAGACTCTGTCAGGGATATAAAATTAAGATTAGCGAGAAATGCATTGGCGGTTCACTGGTGTATAATGCATTCTCCTTTAGAATTATTTCAAAACATTTTCCATGTTTTTAGATGCTGGCATGTTGTAAAAAGAGGAGGGTTTTCTGAAGGATTAGGCTGTGAGTCATTTAAAGGAAATGTTATGGAGGGAAGGCAGAGAGAGAAAAGTATTTTTGCGCAGGATGATTGCTAATCTCCACCTCTCACCGTTGTGTTGCCTGGGCAGTGCTAGTTCACATGCTAAAATACATTATAAGCAAATTATTCAATCTACCAAACTGTTTCACTAATTTTATCATAAATAACCTTTGTCACGGGACTAAAATGACCCACTGATAGACTTGAGAAAAGGCTTGGATGATATGACACCACTCCTTCAAATGCTTGCATGCATGCTCAGTAGTAGACAACGATGAATTTCATATCTCCTTTTAAAATAAGTCAAAATAAACCTTGTGCAAATCCTTCATCCTTGGGCAGCGTGATGAATTATTTTTGAAGGTACTCATCGAGCTACTCACTGTAAGTGTAACGATGTTTACAATCACTCTAAGATCAGGAATATGATATTTACAGAATCCCACCAAGGTCAGCAAAACCGAGCCTTTGTGAATCAAAGTGGGAAATAAATTCTAGAAACAAGACTAGATCAGAAAACATGTGGCAAAAGGCTTTTCTTCTGCACAGCTGGGGACATAGTAGTGCAGAGTATGATTTCTGATGTGTATTATGGAAATAATACGTGGAAAGGATTGTTCTATTTTATTTAACCTTAATTTTGTAACACCTGTTCTTGGCAGGCACCTGCTCTTTTCCCCTTTTAAATATTTAAATATTGAATAATGTTTATGATTAATTTAGTACAACAAGACAGAACATGCAGCTTGTATCACAAAGAACCAAGGTGCATCTTTTGTTTTCTGTAGCCTGCTTTTTAGACTGTTCAGTAATTAATCACAAGAGGACCATAGTGGAGTAAGACCTTTCAGAAAAACAAACAGTCTTAAAGTAGCAATTGAAATAAAATACTTGCTCAGTTGTTTTAATAGTTTGGCTAAGTGCCTACAAAAATTGCTTTATTTTCTTTGCCAGTGTTTATACACTTAATATCAGTAGGAGAAACAATTATGCGCATTCTCTCTCTGAAATGCCAGTGAACGGTATTGCTAGTACAGAGTAACCCAGGCATGCCAGGCAAGGCCCAGTAAATAAAATTTGACTTTTTAAAGCAATTTCAGCCTCATCTCTAGTGTGCACAAACGTGGGCTTGTGGACATAATCATCTGCACACACCTCTGAATCTTCCGTCAGGGCCAGGAATCCCAATGGTGCGGAACTCTGTACAAACTCAGGGAGCAAATAAAGGCAATTCCTACCCTAAAGAGCATACATCAGATGGATACAAGACAAAGGAGGAAAAAGAAAAAAGGAAACTATCAGACAACTGGGATTTACGTGATCGAGCAAGGTTTAAGCACAGCAGCCACCTAATTTTTGTCAAAGGTTCTGTTGGCATCATGGGCAAGAATGAATTTGTAGCTGACATGAAAGAATTTGTAGGTGAATTTTGTTGATGGATCCTTTGGCTTAAAAGAAAACCAGGCAAACCTATAATTTTCTTCTTGAGCCACACAATATAAAACTAACTTGAATATCCTTTTTTTTTTTTAAATAGTAAACGCCATATGCAAAATTATAGGCCTTATTTGGAAACTTCGATTCAACTCAAGAAAAATGCAGTAATTTTTCCAAGTGAGAAGATTTGTGAAGTTTATGCCTGCAAAGAACTGTGAAGGCAAGCAGGTAGTTTTCCTTTATTGAATGTGCTAAAAGCATGAAATATAGCTGTCATAGTTACAGTTATAGAGTTATGTTGTAGAAATATGTTTTAGAAAAATATTTTAGAAATATATAGTTATATTCTAGAAATATAACTCAGATTGTTATCTTAATGTCAAAGTAGGACAGTGAGTTATTTGCCATCTGCAATATTTCCCGGTCGGATTTGTAGTTGGCCTCAAGTCACTTCTTTGTGTTGCTGGGGACCGTTAATTCCCTGCCCCCTCTATAGCTGGTGGCTCCATATAAATACAAATGATACAATGTTTTCGAAGCATTAGGTGACTATTTTTTTCCAGGCTAGAAGACACATTGCTGAGAAGTTCCACTGAGTACATGTCTGTTCTCCCAAACAGGCATCAGAAAGCGTGTTTGTAATTTCAGACTCTGTTTTGTGAGACATACACAAATGCAGAACTAAAACCAAACAAAATCCATTCCCTAAAAAGAATAAATGTACACAGAAATATTTGTGCAGAAAACTGTCTCTAAACAATGCATATGCTAAACGGTATGCTAGAGTTTTCTTTTTAATATGATTTTGCTCCAGTAACTCTAATTAGCAAAGAAGTTAAACATCCAAAGCATTTTCCTTTGCATTGGAAATACGAAAGTGAAATAGCAGCAAGAGGTCTCAGGTCCGAACAGGACACCCGTGACCGTGTGCACCCTATTCTTGTATAATAAAGATGGCCTCTGTTGCAAAATGTTTAAGGCTTAAACACATGATGGGCACGCCAGTAGCCCTGTTTCACTGAGGGCAATTGCGTATAGCTTAATAGTTAGTTATAGTATGGTACAGTAGATATTTGTGAGAAGCCTTCTATCTTAAAGTTTTCTTAGATGAATCTTAATAGGTTTAAATGAGCCCTCCTTATCAAAGTATATTAAAAAAACCCCTAACTATAGGGAAAGCATAGTAAAAAGTTATGGACTTCCAGGGAAAATCCTGACTATATGTATTTACAAGTTTTGGTTGTGGATCTCAATAATTGTATTAGTATGCAAAACTGCAGTTCTAACTGTCATTAAATCTAAAGCATAGAAAAATCAACACATTAAAGAAGCAAAATGGCATCATTGGGAAAGTGGGGGGGGGGTGGGGTTGGGGTTTTTTTTGTTTGCTTGTTTTTCTGAGTATGTACAACCAGGGATGAAATTTGCAAACTTTGCTGAAAGAGACCATAAGGGAGGTTCCTGGAAGGAGGCTCAAATACAATCAGCTTTTTTTTTTTGCTTCTAAAGCTTCTAAAGCTTCTGAAGCTATTCCTTGGGCTGGAATTCTTTACACTTTCTTTCACCCCACTTTTAAGAAAAACAAAACAGAACTTTTTTAGCTGTATTGCACTGTATTTAAAAGTTGATTCCTATGCTCTTAAGCAAAGTGTTTATATGATTTTTTTCTTGAACTAACTGAAAAATGATTTTGCTAGAAATGCTTAAAACTCAGCATGTTCATAGTCCTCCGAGGAACACATACTCTGCCAAGTCTGAAAATACTTGGAACAGAAAGAAGGTCTGAGTAAATCTTGCATACTGCGCTACATTTTTTTAACTGATTTATGAACAGGATGCTGATGCTTAACTTGTACAGTTTGTCTGATCTATGCAATGAAATGAACACAGCTGCATTTATTACAGTGACTGCATAATTGCGTATTTGGTACCTGCAAACTTTTGGGAATATTCAGAGAGCGATATGTGCTAAAAATCCTCATTGCCTTTATTTTCTCTAATATCACACTAAGTTTATCTTAAATTAAATGTAAGTTTTTGTTTGTACAAGTTAGACATTTTAATAGTAATGTTTCTGCAGGACCAGTAATTCAGATCATTTCTACTTGCTGTAAGGCAGCAGTACTACCACCGCACAGGCTGTGGAAAATACAAATGTGGCAGCCATCACACGTATCACTGTGGGTTTCTTAATTCAGAGGTGTAGAGATCCTCAACTGTTATTCCATTTTGTGTAGACTTTGCTAGTCAGTGTAATCTCTAGATAGGCATAAAATAGACTTTCCTCTACTCTCAGTCTTCCAAATTATTATTTTGGAATTTGAAAAATTTTCACTAGATTTATTTATTAGCAGTATGCCAGTCTCTGAGACTGACTGGGTATATAAATAGAAAAACTAAGCTTTGCAGCATGAACAGGTTGAATCTCATCCCAACCAACCATCAGGTAGATGAAACTATGCAGAGGAACATGAACGAGGCATCCAGAAGCCTTTAATGTTCTACCACAGTGGTAAATTCTTCCCAAATGAATATTCTTAAAATTCAGCTTAAGGCCAAAATAATTTTTTTCTGGAGTCCTGTAAGTATCCAAAACACAGATAGTATACTAAATATATTAAGGAAATATTTTGTCTTTTTCTTTTTAATTTGAAAATTTCAAGAGGTATCCAAACACTCTAAAAAAATGGAGAGGTGCGTTTAGACAGTGATGGAGTCTGTTGCAGATTGGTGCACACAGCCCCAGTGCAATTTCACCAGCAACTGGTTCATCCATAGTGGAGACCATGGTGACAAACCATCCTCACTCGCAAGGAAGCGAATAGGGAAATCTGCGTTGGTCAATAGATGGTTTATCACACCCTGCGTTTTTGCAGTGACCAAAGCCTGTGTATGAGGCAGGAGCTGCTGCAACCTATCAGAAATAATTTGTGACCGACTGGTGTACCACTGAGCTGTGTTCATCAGCTGAACCAAAAAAGGGTGGCGTATTTCTTAAAAAGTGTTACATACATAGTGTAAACAAGTACCTTGCTGTAGCTGTAGTGACCGACGGTGGGAAGCTAATACCTAAGGAGAAGCTTCTGTGACCAGCTCAGTCTGCACATTCGGGGAGCAATTTCAGAGGTTCCCATCCGTTGGATGTGTTGTTTGCCCTGAGTCCCGAGGCATTCATTTGAGAACACGATCAGTCTTGTTAAAAGAATACAATTTCAAGACTTGTTTGACTGAATTGTTTTTCAAACTGTTTTAGATTTTTTGTTACAATATTTAGTTAATAAATCAAAATGTAAACTGTGTAATTACTTCAAAGAAGATCACATACAACACAATTAGAGAAGACATCAATGTGGTCATAGTCTTAGATAAATAAAAATTTCATATGGAATTCACGAAAGCTTTCAACACAAGCTGTTCTCATTAAAGCTAGGGACAGCAACAAAAGACTTTGCTCAGCATTTATGAAATCTCCATATGTTGAGTCTGATTTTCAGCTGATAATTCCCCCAGCCTTTGTTTTTCCAGATGAAATTTTTCTTTCACAAATAACGACACCCATATTCCTGTCCTACAGTCACTCGCTGTACGCATACCTGTGGCTATGTAACTCACTAATAATTATACATGATTTAGATTAGATTTAGATTAGATACAAGGAAGACATTTTTTATGATGGAGGTGGTGAGACACTGGGACAGGTTGCCCCGGGAAGTTGTGGATGCCCCATCCCTGGAAGTGTTCAAGGCCAGGCTGGATGGAGCTTTGAGCAACCTGGTCGAGCGGGAGGGGTCCCTGCACAGGGCAGGGGGGTTGGAACTAGGTGATCTTTAAGGTGCCTTCCAACTCTAACCATTCTGTGGTTCTATGATTCCATATTTAGATTACTTAAGCCCTTGTGAAGCAGAAACCTAAACACTTTATCAATTAAAAGAAAGAATATATCAGAAGTTTTTTCTGCCAGACAGGAAGTGGAAGTGAGGAAAGCGCTGTGTTAACAGACACAGAGATGGCTCAACCAAATGAAGAAAATTGGCATGGCAACTCCAGGAGTAGTAGTATTGATCCATTGAGATAATCTCTCAGCAATTTGGTTTCTCTATAGGGAGAAGTTTCTCTATTGGGGTTGTTTCCATTTCCTAGAATTGGAATCCCAAAGGCGGGTTGTGTTTCAGTCCCAGACTGCCACAGTGACTGGCAGTCTTCTCTTTGCTCTGTAGATCACTGAACACAAGGACCAAAAGCCTCTGATGATCACTATGTGCTTTGAGCTCTGCAGGAACTGAAATGCTATAGTCATGTTTTCACAGGCTTTATGATCTCTTGTATGTTTTTCTATTCACAACCTAGATTTTTCCCCACCATTCTGCTCCCCTGAGAATGGTACAATAAATTGTTGTGTGTTGAGGTGCAGATAATGAGAGTACATTTTCCTGCAATTTCTTCACAGCATGTCAGCTGTCATTTTATGCAGCAGAGCTGAGGACTTCACATGCTTGCAGAGCAAGCTACAGACCATGCATCTGTGAGCCGGGGTGGAAGAGCTCCTCTTTTAGTGGCAGAGCTGTTACGCCTGGTTGGTGTGCTGTTGAATCATATCCTAAGGCCATCACAACTACCGCTTCCTCCACCGTGTGATTCCTACTGCAGTTAGCTTTGATTGTTCCATTGCACCATTGCTAGCGTGGCTTTTATCCAAAGACAACTGTGTGAAGATAGAAAAATGAGAAAGGGTGTGAGAGTTTTTAAGCTGGCAGAACATAGTGTGCTGACTCTTGCACTTGCATAGATATGCAGAGCTCTGGAGCTCTGAAGAGCTCAGGGATCAGCTAGCAGAACAACCAAAGGTCTAAACCACAAGCTGGACAGACTCGAAGAATAAGTTTTAGCTTAATGTTGGGACTGAGAAAAGAGAGCAGGGACAGAAACATCACTGGGACTGGTGCAACAAACCAGTAACCTTTAAGACAGTGCTCAAGAAAATATTAAACTCGTCTACTATGAAAGTGTGGATACATCTGCTAAGTACTTTGAATAACAGAACTAAATAGAAAAGGGAGCTCAGCTCCAGGCTTCATGGCAGGTGCATGACCCAGGGATAACCCAGGCGAGGAGAGCTTGAGGCTGACAGAAGTTTAAAACGATGAAGCTCCAGGAAGATAGGACTTTGTAAGCAACCTGTGTCAGAGAAACACTCATCAGCATCAGAGAAGTTCTGCTATTAGTTTTAAAAGAATATCCACAGGATTTCACTTCTGGACAAGGAGGGAGTCTTTGGGGCCAATCTGAGTACTAATTCCAGTACACAAAAATAGCAGTTCCTGGCATTGGTAATCTGGAAGAAAAGTGATGATTGAAGTTCTGCTGCATTGTCAGGCAAAGGTGATGTTCAGTCTAACATAGTAGCATGTAAATTTAAAGAAACCCAGCAAAACAGTTATAATTTTTCCTGTGGCAATTGATTTGATCATTTGTTATTTTTTATATAAAGCACAAAAAGTATGGAGTCACGAGAGACAGACCATAAAAGAAATAGGTAAAATTCTAGTACCATTTAGCTTTGTCAGGAGTCAGATCTACTCCCATTTTCTGCCTATCTTGTGCAGGTTTCTTTGAAAAAGATCTTCTATTGAAGAGAGAAATGAAATGTAGGATGATTAAAAGAGCCCAGTGCCCCAACGAGACTGGGAGCATCCACATAGTTTTGGTTAACCAGGAAAGAATAAAATGTCAGGAAACATCCTTTTCTTGCAGAATTGCTTCTATTTTAAGCCCACGCCAAACTTCTACAGCTCAACAGCCGAAGTAACTCAAAAGTACCGAAGCTGACTATGTGCCCAGAATATTGAGCTTGCTTTCTAAGTTACAAACCAGGGGTCATTAGCGCTGCTGGGGGAGCGACCAAGAAACGTCCTTGCCCTCCTTCCCCCCAAGCTGTACTGTTGTTTATTCCCATGTATCATCTTGTTTGGGTTTTCCTGGCCTGCACAGGAGTATAGCTTCAATCTGTGGGCTAAGCTACAATGGATGAGCCTGGTGATCCCAGCTGACCTCATCTAAACTACCCTCTTGGTATGTAACTACAATTTCAGGAAGAGCTGTCTGATGTTTCATGGTTGGCCACGTGGCTCTTGTACTACCACTTGCCGTTCGCTTCTGAGAGCCCAAACGGATTGCAGAAGCAAGCCGAGGGAAGAGCGCCATTCATTCCGCAATAGGTGATGAGTAACTCCCACAAGACTTGTCGTCCGTTTCTTGAAATAGAACATGCAAGTTATTAGGTCCTTAATTTGGTAATGAAACTTAAGGCTTAAAATGCTGAAAGAAGAAAGCTACAATTCATATGTAATGAACCCTCCAGTGAACTTTGAATTTGCATTAAAAATGAAATCAATATTGACTTGAAATAGTTAGTAAAGTCCCTACTGTCCTTTTGTCTACTTCCTCCTTTGCATCTTGGTTTTCCAGGCTCTGTTGTTCTTCTCAGAGGATCTCCCACTCCTGAGTGTGGGTATTTGAAGTGTGAGACCCTGAACTCTGGGTGACAGCTCTGCCACAAGAGCTTCGCTGCACAAGCGAAAGCGACTGCTGCCTGCTGAGCTCGCAGACCTCCTTCCCAGCAGAGGCAGCTAAATGGAAAGCAGCCCTTTGCTCCCACCGCTTACACACCACCACTGCCACAGACTGCGTTGAGGTGACCGTGCGGGGCCGTGAGCCGCCGGGGTGGCTCACCCAAGGGCAGCGGCCTGATGGAGGGCAGGGAGAAGCGCAGGGACAGTCACCGCCTCTGCCCTGCCAGGCATTGCCCCCCAGCCCACCGGGCTCACCTGAGCATAAAAAAGGAGCAAAATCATCCCCACGATGCTGCCAGTTAAGGAAATGTTTTCCAGCCATAACTGCTTGAATTAGAAAATATGCACAGGTAGCTCTGTGTGTGTGCGTCCCCCTAAAAAAGTCAGTATTTCCACTGAACTTAGAAATTTTAAATGCTTCCTTTCCAGCATGATGAATATTTTAAATCTCCAACTGTGTAAGCATTTAAGCTCTATTTCCCTTCCTATGTCCCTTCCTTTTGCACAGGAAGAAACAAGCTCTGAGACCATCCTTTACTGGCTTCAGTTAACCAATGTTTGTATTTCAGTCACTCAAAATTTACATTTTTTTCACATCTGTCTTTTCCTGAATATTCCATATAGCAACAGCCCATCCCAGAAAAAATAGACCCAAGTAAATTGAGAAGAAAGTGTTGTTCTAGAATAAACATACAGACTTTGAATGTTTCAAGAATGTCAGTGCATTTAAAATTCAGATTTCTTTCTTAACTTGGTTTACCTGTCAGTCCTAAAAAGACCTTCTTTTTTATGAGACATTATTCCCACCAGAATTATTCAAGCTGTCACAGTAGTTCATTTTACAGTTTGCAAACATAGGAACCAGTGAAATAGGTAAAGTAGGCTTCTCTGGCAGTGGAATTCCACCCACTCACAGTAGCTGAGGCTCTTTACTGCATTTAGGTGTTGCCTGAAGTTTTGATTTCTTGTTAATGTTCTCCCTGTGCTCAAATCTGTTTAAATACTTTTTCCTGCTTACAGGTAAGAACACACAAAAATATTTGCAATATCAGGATTTGATCTGAATTTTCAGAAAGGATATTAGACTGGTAAATGTATCTTTTTTAAAAAAAAATTACCTGTCATTAAACTTCAAAATTAAAATGAGTATTTTTCAATCAAACAAACATGCTCACGGTCTTATGACATCTGTCCTGGCAGATACGTTGCTGTGGGTTCTTCTCAGCTGACACCTGAACTGAGCTCTTTGCTTGTTTTCTTCCTACTGTGTTTTATTTTTAAGTCCACCTCACACTTGGTTTCCCTGTGATACTCCTATAGTTCAAACAAAACATACAAAGATACACTCCTCTCAATTCAAACATGCCAGTGAAAAGGCCGTAGTTTTTATCAAATGACTATCCCAAACAAACATGTCTAAAAACTAATGAAGACATTATGTCCCAAAACAAAACCAGAAGAACTCAATATGAGAGAATGACTGCTTTCCATCCTCTGTTAATCAATCCTGACAGCTTCCCTGTCGCAAGACTATTGCTTAGGATTCCGTATGTGCTTAAAACCCTGATTAAACACCATTTAGCCTGTTTGCACCATGTTCTTCTCATCAGTTTCTACAAATACTGCACATACACACTCAGTGGTATCTTCCGTAACAGAAAATCAGTGGAAGCATTCCAAGTTGCAAACTTATTCATTGGTAACCTGTTTGGAGTGAGGTCTGAAGAAAGGTGGGTGTGTTCTTTATTTTATTAGCGCTAGATTGCATTGCTTCCCCCCCCAAGAAAACTTAAAGATGAAAGCCTTTTTTAGCTTAATGTAGAAGAATTAGTGACTTGCAATTTTTGTGTATGAGTATGACCTCTAAATGTGTTTCCTATAGATTTTAACTCTTGTGCGTGCCTTTGAACCTTTGGTTTGTACCCCACTGTCTGTGGCCTTTCCCTCAAACTCCTCCATGTGCCAAGGAGCTTCTGAAACGCTACCAGTGGAATGGTTTTCTTCAGATTTCCCTTAAGCAACCAATACTAAAACTACATACCAGAATTACTGTGACAGAGAATATTTTGTTATAAATTATGTGTCCCCAAGATGCTAATGGAGGGCACAGTGCATCTGTCCCTGGATCCTTCCTTCTCCAGCTGATTCTCTTTCTTTCATCACACAGATTCATCAGCTGCGGCTGCAGGAGGAGCAAAGCAGGCTGTGGGGCAGGAAGGGACCATACAACCACTTTTCCCCAGGGCCCTTTTCCACAAGAAGAGGGGGATTGGGTTCCTCTCGTTATCACACAGCAGAAGCCCAGAGCCAGTAGGCCATTTTCCAATTAAAATTAAATGGCAGCTGTTGATAGTTGCTAGTAGGCTAAATTGGTTCTGTGGGGAATAGCCCGTTAGAGCAGTCACCGCGATGGAGAGCCGGTTGTGTCTTACAGGGGCTTCTGAGGCTTGAACTTGCCTTCAGCCCGTGCTGGGGCGATGTCACACTGCCTGGTTTAGACTTTGCTTTTCCTACCTTGGTGTCAACCTTACTAAAAATTAACCCCAAACGACTATTACGGCTCGGCCACCCGCGTTTCCCAGGCAGGCTGCTCTTATTTCCCTGCC